>NC_081355.1:134547677-134894071 GCF_030684315.1 Stegostoma tigrinum | reverse complement strand
TTTGGCTCTGAGTTTACTCCTGTCACTGTCCTTGCCCCACTTCTAAATGTCACACTTCTACACTTCCCCCATAACCTCTCTGCTTTGACTTCCTCAGCCTGTCTGGCAGTTATGCCCTCAGACCATGACAAGGTTGACAGCTAGATCCCCCACAGACATTCACTTCTGACCTCTGACCAACTTCAACAAGCATCTCCTAAACATTAAGGATCAGAGCCCTGACCAATGGCTTTGCAGCTCCTTATTTAATGGTACACAATTCCTCTGAATGTTGGTACTTACCCTATAAGACTGATGACTGCCCGCTCCCCAGACTGTACTAGGGCAGATCTCTGGTCATGAGAGTCCCACCCAAATTCCAGACTAAGATCAAGTCACTGGACTGTATATGGACTGTGCCCATGACGAACAGTACCCCTGAGTGACAGCAGTCCCCTTTTACTTGGCTGAAGACTGGCCTCCACATTTTCCAATGTTGACATTTGTTTGAATAAACATGCATTGTGTTTATTGTGTAGGCAGCTGGCATATGTTGTAGGTGTTTGACTGATATCTCTGTGAGCTGCACAGCAATACTACACTCCACAACCTGGAAAGACACTTACTGACAAACATGATGAACATCTTGTCTGTTTTTTTGTGCTAAGGAGCATCTCACTATGGTACACTTGGCATAATAAGGCAAGGCATGGCTGCTGTAAGGAAGCTGAGTGTCTGAGTGCTAACAAAGCATGTGAGCAGCCCTGAGATGAAACCGGATCCTATCTGTAAACTGAGTGCGTGTAACACAATGGCTAATCTGACTGCAAGTTCAAACCCATTGCCCACCTACCCCTAATCATCTTTCAATGCCTTGAATAACAAAACCTTATCAACCTCTGCATTAAAAATATTCAAGAACTTTGCTTCCATCACCTTTATGAAAAGAGAGATTTAAAAACTTAAATGACCAGCAGAGAATTCTTTTGTCTTATCTGTTTTAAATGGGCACCCTTGATTTTGAAAATAAGTTTTGAGTAAACAGAAAGAAATTGGGACAGAAAGGAACAGAGAAAATAATTAATGAACAAAATTTTAATGAGGTATTAGTGACTAAGGTGTAGCCAGATTTGGAAGGTGCTATTGGAGGAGGCTTATTGACTTACTGCAGTGCATCTTGTGGATGGAATAATTGCTGCCACTGCATGTCAGTGTTTAATTGAGTGAGTGTTGAAGCTGGTGATGAGTGTTAGTTGCCTATGTCCTTTGCTATGCAACTCTGTGCTTCCAGACCACACTGCCAGTGCATCAGAGAGGTACCATGCTGATTGTGAGGGTTTGGCACATGCCAGATGCTAATATTCATGGATGATGGCTGCATGCCACTGGTGCCTATGCGTTATGACCTGACTGCACTTGGGTAGTACACATCATAGAAGACATAGGCAAATGGAATTCAACCCGGAAAAGTGTGAAGTGATTCATGTTGGAATGTCAAATTTGAATGCAGAATACAGGGTTAATGGCAAGATTCACAGCAGTGTGGAGGAATAGAGGGATATTGGGGTCTATGTCCATATGGTGGCTCAGGAAAATTTGTCCATAACGTGGCCAAACAGGTTGAATGTCAGCAAATAAATCTTTCTGAAGAATGCTACCTGCTGATGATAAGGCACAAACGCATTCTCTTTCCCCTGTTGAGTTTTGTTTCTTGGCATCTAGCTTGATTGGCACTTGTGACAAGATAAATAGCTGAATATTAAAAAGAGGAGAGTTGGGCGATAAGCAAGGTGTTTAACAATCAATAATTCCTCTTCATTGGAAACTTGCTGCTCTCTCTAACAAGAAACTCACCTCAATGCTTGTTAATTGCTTAATGTTGGTGCAAGATGTTCCAGATATTGAGCCAAGCCTTTCCAAATATCTTCTCTAATTCTACCATAATCTCACTAGAGCCAATATAGGTCAGACTCTTGTAAGATTTTACCTAGACTTAATGTTTCAACATTAATATAGCTCTTTAGAAGGATAATATCGTCTCATGGTTTTTCGAAAAGAGGACATTTTTAAAAAAACTTCTAATGGCTACATGTCATGGAATTGATTGTACTATCTGGCTTTATATGCTGCTATACAGTATTTTGTGGCCAATCCATTTTTTATTTCTATAGTGTCACACTGGGTTGTGCATTGGAAATCAAGACCGTTTACTCTTGGAGTTGTTCCAAGAATCTGACAAAGCTGCTGCTAGTACAGTGTAATTGGATAACATCATTCTGGTGTCCGTATTTGTGAAGTAAACTGTGGTCATCAGTTCTGGCTACCAGAGATCCCTATGTTATTATTGGGTGCTATGCAGTTTAAATCAATCATCCTGTCACTAAAATTAATGCAATGAATTGCTTGATGCTTGTGTCCACTTATCTCACTGTTCTCGACCTGAAGTTAGGCCGTTGACGATTTACTGAATCACTGCAAAGTGTCTGGTATTTTACAATGGGCAGAGTGAGGAGAAAGGCCCTGAGTCTGCATTGAGATGGTGATGTTAGACTGATATACATGCTCATTGAATTAACCAGCAACTCTCTTGACCACTAGTTCTCCACAAATTATAATTGATAAAACAATGGCTGGCACCTTTGGACTCAGTAATATTTTAGAGACATAAAAAAAGAGGCAGGAATCCAAGTTAGACAAACAGGAGGCTGGAAGAACACAGCAGTACAGGAAGCATCTGGAGGAAAGGCGCAGTCAATGTTTCGGGTACTACCCATCATCCTGTTTGTCTACCTATGTAACATTTTAATTAAGTGGTAGAAAGTAAGGAGGCATGGGATTCAGGGAATTTTGACTATCTGGGTACAAAGCTGGCTATCCAATAGAAGACAGAGGGTGGTAGTAGATGGAAAGTATTGAGCCCGGAGCTCAGTGACCAGTGGTGTTCCGCAGGGATCTGTTCTAGGACCTCTCCTCATTTTGACCTTTAGAAATGGCTTGGATGAGGAAGTGGGAGGATGGGCTAGTACGTTTGCCGATGACACGAAGGTTGGTGGAGTTGTGGACAGTGTAGAGGGCTGTTGTCGGTTACAACATTGAAAGGATGCAGAGTTGGACAAAGAAGTGGCAGTTGCAATTCAACCCAGAAAAGTGTGAAGTGATTCATGTTGGAAGGTCAAATTTGAATGCAGAATACAGGGTTAATAGCAGGATTCTCTGCAGTGTGGAGGAACAGAGGGATATTGGGGTCCACGTCCCTATGGTGTCTCAGGAAGATTTGTCCATAACGTGGCCAAACAGGTTGAATATCTGCAAATAAATCTTTCTGAAGTATGCCACCTGCCGGTGATAAAAGTGAGAGATATACCTTGTCAGCCATGTCCTGGAAAGAATGTTGGAACTTTTACAATCTGTGTCAATAGCTCCAGGTGACAACATGTATGTGAAAATGCACATATCTGCAGCATCTCATGCTCTTTGGAGGATGGACGTGAATAGATGCACGATTGCCAAATTCATGCCAAAAGTACGGAATCCATTTCACTCTGGAATAAATTTGGCCGTTGCCTCCTTGCTCCACCCATGGTGCAGGTCAAGGTGCAAAGAAATCAAGAAGAAACCACAAGAAGTGGCATGATGATAGGGCACTTTGGAATACAGATCAGTCTATTTTGTTCTTTAAGCTTCAGAACACGTTTCCCCTATTCAGGTTTTAAATCTCCAATTTAAATAAATGAAAGCAATCATATCCAATCTGCCAAATATTACATTTTAATAATACACTAAATTGTAATTACTTACGATTCAACGATAACTTGTGGGTCACTCAGATTTCGATTTAAAGTAATGGCTGGATTGCAGCAGTGCAAAGCGTCTACCTAACTAAGATCTAGTCACATGTTCCAAGACAATTACTATGCAGGTAGACTAATGTTTACAATGAGTTTCATTGACCTATGTATTATGATTCTTAATTTAAAAGCATTTTAATTTGGTTCTTTATTAAAGCACAATTTTCTGCAAAATTAAGCTCAATTACTGGGTGTTTTGAATTTTAAATGTAATAATAAACATAACAAAGAAAATGAATTGGAAAAAGTTTTGAACTAATGATGAGTTACTGTTTTCAGTTCTCATATATGCTTAGAAAGGACATGGTTCATGGAGACTTTACTTAAATTGTGCCCTTGAGTTTTCATTCCTGTGCCCAGATCTAATAACAGTATCTGTTTAGTTGTAGTCAACTGTTATCGCATTAATTCTCTGATGCGTTCCTTCCAGTTGTTGAAAGCATAAAGAACTGCAGAATAGTTTCGCTAATAGATGAAAATTGTGGATTAGACCTTGACTTTGTGTGCTACTGTAAAATGGGTAGAATATAAAATATGCAAATGCTTTGCTACCATTGGTTTTATGGTATTCAATACAGTAAAAATCTCCTCCACTGGCTTTGCCATTGAAAATGCCTTCTGATCTCCTTCTCCCATCATGGGCTCTTAGCAAAATTGTTCAATACAGGTACAACACTGGCTGATCAGGTAAAAATAAAATACTGCAGATTCTGGAAATCTGGAACAAATGTATTGGTGTCTGTCGAATGGAACACAGAACAATACAGCAAAGGAACAGGCCCTCCAGCCCACAATATTCTGACACCAAGTTAAACTAATCTCTCCTGTCTACCCTTGGCCTCACGTCTCTTTGAACTTTTCCTCTTTTACCTTAAATGAATGCCCTCTCGTATTAGGGATTTCAATTCAGCCAGAAGATTTTGATGGTCAACATGCTGTGTGCTTCTCATAATTTTATAAACTTCTCTCAGGTCTCCCCTCAGCCTCTGTTGCTTGAGGGTAAAAAACCTTTGTCTGTCCAGCCTCTCCTGATAGGTCATATCTTCTGATCCAGGCAGCATCCTGTTGAGGAGATAGTAGGAACTGCAGATGCTGGAGAATCTGAGATAACAAGGTGTAGAGCTGGATGAACACAGAGGGCCAAACAGCCTCACCAAAGCTGAGACATCGGATTTCCTGCTTCTCTGATGCTGCTTGGCCCGCTGTGTTCATCCAGCTCTACACCTTGTTATCTCAACATCCTGTTGAGCTTCTTCCTTATTCTCTCCAAAGCTGCCATATTCTTCCGGAAATGTGGTGACCAGAATTGAATGCAAATCTAAGTACAGCCTAACCAAACTTTTATAAAGCTGCAACATCACTTCCTGGCTCTTGTACTCAATGCCCTGATTCATAAACAGAAAAATGTCATTCACCTTCTTTACCACACTATCAACTTGTGTGACCACTTTCAGGCAGCTACGAACGAGGATCCCAAGATCCCTCTGTACATCAATGTTGTTAATGGTCCTACCACTAACTGTACACTTTTCTTTAAGATTTGAGATCCAAAAGTGCAACACTTGTCCAGATTAATCTCTATCCGCCATTGCTCTACCCATATTTGCAACTGATCTATATCCTTTGACAGCCTTCTACACTATCTCTAACTCTCCTGATTTTTGTGTAATCTGCAAACTTACTAAACCACTCATCGACATTTTCATCCAACTCATTTATATAAATCACAAACTGCAGAGTATAGATCCTAGAAGAACACCATTAGTCACAGACCTCTGGCCTGAAAAATACCCTTCCACTGTTACCCTCTGTCTTCTCTGGTCAAGCCAATTCTAAATCCAAATGGCCATGTGGTTATGGAGCCCATGTATCTTAACCTTCTTGATGAGCCTACGATGAGGTACCTTGTTGAAAGCCTTACTAAAATTCATGTAAACAACATCCACTCCTCCACCCTCATTGATCGCTCTTGTCACCTCCCTCAGAAAAAAGTCAATCAAATCAATAAGATAAACCCTGCACAAAGTCATGTTGACTGTCCCTAATTAGGTCATACTTTTCCCAATGCATGTGATAATGTGAATAATAGTTCACATACAGCTTAGCCACAAATAAACAGGACAAATCCAATCCATGTTATTTACCACTCTGTCAATCTATTTGTGATCATCAGCAAAGGGTCATCAACACTGATATAGAATACAACGCTCACAATTGCTCAATTTGGATTCTGCCGGAGTTGCTTAGTTCCTGATCTCAGGCCTTGTTCAAAACGTAGGCAAAAGAACTACACTTCAGACCTTAGATAAGAGTGACTGTCCTTGACGTCAAGGCACTATTTGATTGCTTTGGCACCAAGGAGCTCCAGCAGAACTGAAGGCGATGCAAGTAAGGGGAATGCTCCTAAAAAGTTAGGCTCATACATGGTATAATGGAAGAAAGTTTGATTGTTGGAGATCAATCATCTCAGTCCTCTGATGAATCTGCAGGAACTCCTCAAGGTAGAGTCCATGGCCCAAACATCTTAAGTTGCTCCATAAATTACTTGATTGTAAGGTCCAAAGTGGGGCGGTTTTCTGTTGATTGCACAGTAAGCATTATTCACAACTCTTTTGAACACTTCAAGTCCACATCCGTAAGCAGCAGGATGTGGGCAACATTCGGACATGGGCTAATAAGAAATGATAATAATCATGCCATACCAAGTGCCAGACAAAATAATCTTAAACAAGAGAAAATCTAAACATCTGACCTCTATCTGATTGCTATTTAAGTAGGTGTGTTCTAAGCCCTAGGTCCTACACAGTAGGGCCTCCCTCCCACCCTCCCTCCTCTAACATAATTAACAATCCACAGACTCACAGCAGGAAGAACAGGAGTGTCGATCGGGGCCAACAGGGAAGGTGAGTCACCACTTTAAGGTTTAAAAAACTTACCTTGACCAGCGGAGCCCTCCATTTCTGTTCCAGCTGCAGGAAGAGTGGGGGCTCTACCCAAGAAGGATTCTCGTGTGTTGGTAAATTAAGGCTTTTCAATTTATATTTCTTGTGTATCGTGTGATTGATTAAAAGTTTAATTGGTTATTTGAATAAGACCATAGCAGAGAAGTACTAGAAATTATTTAATACATAAATTGTAAAGGTTAACTAAATAAATAGTAATGGCTGGACAGGTGAGGTGCTGTAGCTGTATGATGTGGGAGCTGGCTGATCCCATTGTGAATGGCAGCGACCACATCTGCAGCAAGTCATGGTTGCTGGAAGAATTCCGGATCAGAGTAAATGACCTGGAATCTGAGCTTCAAACTCTGCAGCACATCCGGGAGGGGGAGAGTTACCTGGACACTTTGTTTCAGGAGGCAGTCACACCCGATAGATTAAGTAATTCACATTCAAATTAGTGTTCAGGGACAACAGGGTGTAACTGTAAGTGATAATGGGAACTGCAGATGCTGGAGAACCCAAGATAACAAAGTGTGAAGCTGGATGAACGCAGCAGGCCAAGCAGCATTTCAGGAGCACTGTAAGTGAGGCAGGTAGGGAGATTCTGAGTTCGGTAGTGCAGGAGCCTCAGCCCTTGACCTTGACCAACAGGTATGAGATTCTTGCTCCCTGTACGGATAAGGGAAAGGACTGTGGACAGGATGAGTCAGCTGACCACGGCACCGTGGTGCAGAAGGCCATTCAAGAGGGGGGAGCAAAAAGACAGGTAGTTGTTATAGGGGATTCTATAATTAGGGGGGCAGATAGTATCCTATGCAAGCCGGATCGGGAGTCCCGCATGGTGTGTTGCCTGCCCGGTGCCAGGGTGCAAGACATCTCCAAACGGCTTGAAAGGATATTGGAGCGGGAGGGGGAGGATCCAGTTGTCGTCCACGTTGGGACGAACAACATAGGCAAAGGTAGAGTAGAGGCCCTGTTCAGATATTATCAAGCACTAGGAAGGAAATTGAAGTACAGTCCCTCAAGGGTCATAATCTCCGGAATACTGCCTGAGCCATGTGTCAATTGGCACAGGGATAAGAAAGTTAGGGAAGTAAACATGTGGCTAAGGGATTGGTGTGGGAAAGAGGGATTCCGTTTCATGGGGATTTGGCATCAGTTTTGGAACCGGGGGGATCTGTACCATTGGGACGGTCTTCACCTGAACCGATCTGAACCAGTGTTCCAGCGAAAAGGATAAATAGGGTGGTCAGTAGGACTTTAAACTTCTGAGTCGGGGGGAAGGGAAAGTGACAGGGAGTACGGAGTTAAATGGAAAGATAAGCAGCAGGATAGCATACGTGCAGATGGGTTTAAGCTCGAAGCAGACTAGGAATGCAGCAAAATGGAAGGATAACTTAGGACATCTTATGATTTCCAATATCTTTAATAATGATAAGAAAGTTAGCATTAAGGTACTTTACATAAATGCTCGTAGTATTAGTAACAAAGTTGATGAATTAACGGCACAAATCATCTTGAATGGTTATGATGTGGTAGGCATCACAGAGACGTGATTGCAGGGGTTTCAGGACTGGCAGTTGAACATCTAAGGATTTACAACTTATCAGAAAGACAGGGAGGTGGCAGAGGTGGCAGGGTTGCCTTGTTATTTAAGAATGAAATTAAATCTATGGAACTGAATGACATAGGGTCAGATGATGTGGAGTCTGTGTGGGTGGAGTTGAAGAACCACAAAGGCAAAAGAAAACTATAATGGAAGTTATGTACAGACCTCCTAATAGTGATCAGGACCAGGGGCTCAAGATGCAACGAGAAATGGGTAGGGCCTGTCAGAAAGGCAAGGTCACGGTGATCATGGGAGACTTCAATATGCAGGTGGACTGGGTGAATAATGTGGCCCGTGGATCCAAAGAAAGGGAATTCATGGAATGTTTGCAGGGTGGCTTTTTGGAACAGCTTGTGATGGAGCCCACAAGGGAGCAGGCTATTCTGGACTTAGTGCTATGTAATGAGCCAGACTTTATAAAATACCTTAAAGTAAGGGAACACGTAGGAGGCAGCGATCATAATATGGTAGAGTTCAGTCTGCAGTTTGAAAGAGAGAAGGCAAAATCGGACGTAATGGTGTTACAGTTAAATAAAGGTAATTACAGGGGCATGAGAGAGGAATTGACGAAAATCGACTGGAAGCAGAGGCTAGCGAGGAAGACAGTAGAGCAACAATGGCAGGAGTTTCTGGGTGTAATTGAGGACACAGTACAGAGGTTCATCCCAAAGAAAAGAAAGATTATCTGGGGTGGGATTAGACAGCCATGGCTGACAAAGGAAGTCAGGAAATGTATCAAAGAAAAAGAGACAGCCTATAAAGTGGCCAAGAGCACTGGGAAATCAGAAGATTGGGAAGGTTACAAAAACAAACAGAGGAAAACAAAGAGAGAAATAAGGAAGGAGAGAATCAAATATGAATGTAGGCTAGCTAGTAATATTAGAAATGATAGTAAAAGTTTCTTTCAATATATAAAAAAACAACAAGAGGCAGAAGTAGATATTGGGCTGTTCCAAATTGATGCTGGAAGGCTAGTGATAAGAGACAAGGAAATAGCTGAAGAACTTAATAAGTACTTTGCGTCAGTCTTCACAGTGGAAGACATGATTATATCCCAACAATTAAGGGGAGTCAGGGGGCAGAATTGAGTATGGTAGGCATTAAAAAAGAGAAAGTGCTAGAAAAGCTAAAAGGTCTAAAAAATGATAAATCTCCTGGCCCCGATGGGCTACAAACTAGAGTTCTGAGGGAGGTGGCTGAGGAACTAGCAGAGGCTTTGGTTGTGATCTTTCAAAAGTCACTGGAGTCTGGGAAAGTCCCAGATGATTGGAAAATTGCTGTCCCTTGTTTAAGAAAGGATCAAGACAAAAGATGGAAAATTATAGGCCGATTAGCCTAACCTCGGTTGTAGGTAAAATTCTAGAATCCATCGTTAAGGATGAGATTTCTAAATTCTTGGAAGTGCAGGGTCGGATTAGAACAAAACAGCATGGGTTTAGTAAGGGGAGGTCGTGCCTGACAAACCTGTTAGAATTCTTTGAAGTCGTAACAAGTAGGTTAGATCAGGGAAACCCAGAGGATATTATCTATCTAGACTTCCAAAAGGCCTTTGATAAGGTGCCTCACAGGAGGCTGCTGAGTAAGGTGAGGGTCCATGGTGTTCAAGGTAAGCTACTGGCTTGGATTTAGGATTGGCGGTCTGACAGAAGGCAGAGAGTTGGGACAAAAGACTCTTTTTCGGAATGGCAACCGGTGACGAGTGATGTCCCACAGGGTTCAGTGTTGGGGCCGCAGTTGTTCACTTTATGTATTAATGATCTCGATGAAGGGACTGGGGCATTCTGTTCAAGTTTGCCAATGATGCAAAGCTAGGTGGACAGGAACGTAGTACTGAGGAGGTGGGGAGGCTGCAGAAAGATTTAGACAGTTTAGGAGAGTGGTCCAGGAAATGGCTGATGAAATTCAATGTGAGCAAATGCGAGGTCTTGCCCTTTGGAAAAAAGAATACAGGCATGGGCTATTTTACAAACGGTGAGAAAATTCACAAAGCCAAAGTACAAAGGGATCTGGGAGTGTTGGTGCAGGATTCTCTAAAAGTTAACTTGCAGGTAGAGTCTGGTGATTAAGAAAGCGAATGTAATGTTGTCATTATCTCAAAATTGTTAGAATATAAAAGCAGTAATGTGCTTCTGAGACTTTATAAAGCTCTAGTTAGGCCCCATTTAGAATACTGTGTCCAATTTTGGGCCCCACACCTCAGGAAGGACATACTGGCCATGGAGCGTGTCCAGCGGAGATTCACACGGATGATCCCTGGAATGGTAGGCCAAACATACGATGAACAGCTAAGGACCCTGGGATTGTATTCATTAGAGTGTCGGAGGTTGAGGGGAGATCTAATAGAAACTTACAAGATAATGTATGGTTTAGAAGGGGTGGACGCTGGGAAGTTGTTTCCATTAGGCAGAGAGACTAGGACCTGTGGGCTCAGCTTGAAATTAGAGGGGGTCAATTTAGAACGGAAATGAGGAGACATTTCTTCAGCCAGAGAGTGGTGGGCCTGTGGAATTTATTGCCACGGAGTGCAGTGGAGGCCGGGACATTAAATGTCTTCAAGGCAGAGATTGATAAATTCTTGATCTCGGAAGGAATTAAGGGCTATGGGGAGAGTGCAGGGAAGTGGAGTTGAAATGCCCATCAGCTATGATTAAATGGCGGGGTCGACTCGATGGGCCGAAAGGCCTTACTTCCACTCCTTTGTCTTATGGTCTTATGGTCTCTATAATCAACAACATTACCATCACTGAACCCTGTACTATCAACATCATGAGGGATTAGCATTTGCTAAAAACTGAATTGAACTAGCCAAGAAAAAAGTCCATGCAACAAACGCATATCAGAGTCCAGGAATTCTACAGTGAATGACTGATCACTGAGCTCCTGAAAGCCTGTCATCACCTACAAGGCACAAGTCAAGAGTGTGATGGAATATTCTTGATTTGTTTGGATGAGTACAGCTTCAATGACACTCAAGAACCCTGATACTATCCAGAACTGAGCAGCCCACTTGATTGGCACCACATCCACTGCCTTCACCATTGACACACAAGGCACAACATAGCAACATACTATGGTTCGTTTGCCAGTGTTTTTCAATTCCGTGACCTCAGCAAGTGCACCAGATGTATATGAACATTATGTCACAGACATTCCCTTCAAGGCACACACTATCCTAACTGGAGACTATATTGTCATTCCTTTGCTACCATTGTAATACCTGCCCCTCTCTTGTTCCAGGAGAAAAACAGCCCATGTCATGGGCAAAAAGATACAGGTGGTATGTTGCCCTTCATTCGGTTCCTTACCCCTTGTGAGCAGAGGCGTCAGACACTGACTGCCCTGAGCACAATACGTTTTCATTACTAACGTCCTACAGTGTGATTTCAATCTACGTGTATAGCTTCACAATGCCTGCTGTCCCATATTTGGCTTCCCTAATAAATGCTCTGTCCTTATATCTGAGTTTTGTTACAAATGATCACAGATAAGTCAGATGAAAGGTTAACCATGTGAAGGTGACCTGAAGGCCAGATTGTGCACAGGTGACAGCTGTCAGTGTCCTATTGATTGGCCAGCAGAGATTTCATTTTGGGCTTTATTACGGTCTGATTTAGTGAAGCGCGAAATTTAAGGAAATCAACTGAACTCTGCAAATATACTTGTAGAATCAACAGAAACTGTACCAGTACATTTTCTTTAGTGATTCAGCTTCTATTTAACACTGTAAATACATACAACCAAGGTTATATAGATTGACAACGTTTGTTAGCCCCTAAGACAACAAGCAGTTTCGTAAAAATCTGTCAATGTAATCACAGCTCTTTGGCGACCATAGATCAAAATCAAGGGCAATGATATATTTGAGAAGCCAGGGAGGAGGTTAGAGTCTGGACAGGTTAGTCACCAGGAGAGCCAGTGAACTTGTTTCCCTTAGGTCTTGCTGAATTTAACTTCAGGACTAAATTGAATTGTTGGTTGGTGGGAAAGCCTGCAGTACCAGGTTGTAGCTGGGCAACAAAGAGGAAGCAGAGAAAGATCCCAGGTAAAATCAATGATGGGTAATGTGACAATTAATGAAAAAAGGTCTTGGTGGCGCTTTTGGGGTTATGGGAAGGAAATCATAGGAGACAGTGTTTGTGATGGAGTGTAGTGGAAGTCGTGGTTGGTGTGGAAGAGATTCCAGGGACAGTACATGGAGAGATTTTATGGAGACTACAAGGGAGGTCTTAAGGTGACAGTTGCAGAGATTGCAGGAGGTGAGGTGAAGTATGAAGGAGGTAGTAGGGAAGGTGAGTCTGAAGGATATCTTTGTCTGTGAGTTTGGTGGAAATCATAGT
Organism: Stegostoma tigrinum; assembly: GCF_030684315.1. Taxonomy (NCBI): domain Eukaryota; kingdom Metazoa; phylum Chordata; class Chondrichthyes; order Orectolobiformes; family Stegostomatidae; genus Stegostoma; species Stegostoma tigrinum. Next base: position 134,881,356 of record NC_081355.1, on the reverse strand, counting down.
GGGTACCATGACAAATATTAAAACATTATCAAATCATGAAGTGCAGAGAGGCTTTGATTATTGATGACATCGAGAGCATGAGTGTTCTTGACTCACTGTCAGTGCTGGAGAGGAATATGCCTATTTTATGTAGCACCACCTGCTTCTCATTCATTGCTGCTTATCCTGAGGTGTGGGGAGCTGTAATAAAGCTGAATCTCACAATATTTTGGCAGTGTTATTTACGTCCAATTTCATGGAGAGTTCTTGGTCTAACATCCAACCCTGCCTCATTACCTTGCTACCCTAGTGCTCTCCTCTTGTCTGATGTGAGCAAGCCTGATTCTCCCAACCACTGTAGTTGAAGTACTTGTCTATACCAGGATATATTGGCATCCCTGCTGCCGGCACCATCTTGGAACCGTGATCATGTACCCAGCCAAGTGGTTAGCAGTCTGGAGTTGCTCTTCATTATGCACAATGGCTCAGAAACACAAACAAACCGCTCTGACTTTTCAGTGTGGGGAATTCCCAGTGTCTAGTTTCCATCAGTTGATGGCATAATAGGAGAGTGCATATTAATGAGGTGGCGTTAAGTGGTGATGAGGGTGATAATGAGCAAAAATCCCCATTAATAAGCCTTTTGCTGCTCCCTATGTGAGTATCTCATCTCTGTGTTATGCCTGCTGCAGCCCTCGAGCAAGATGCAGTGCAGACTGGAAGACTAACATCTTATCTTCCACCTGGGTACCCTGTAATCTTTGGGATGTATTATCAAGTTCAATACTTTTAGAGCCTGAACATTTCCTTTCATATCCTTTACCTATCAACACACCTCAGACCCTGTCATAACATGGGCTGCTTTCAGTACAGGTAGCTCTTCCATAATGTGATAGTTGTGCTCTTGTGTGGCCTTGTCTGACATGAAAATCATGTTGTAGGGAAGTTGCTGTAGAAAATCACTATATCTGTACATTAAAAAGTTTGGGCTATCCAAACAGCATCCACTATTCATCAATCATGTTACAGCCAATTCACATTAACGAAACACACATTACCTGTACAGCCAACCTATTTTTTACCTACTTAAGGTCTCCACTATCAGTCTTCCTCCCTCCCTGGCTTATTATCAGTCATTCTATGTCTGTTTAACCATCTTTATCCCTCTCTGGGCTCTGTCTCCAACTATCTGCTCACCCCTCTTTCTCCCAGCCCTATCATCAACATAAACACCACTGTTTCTTAGCTATCAGCTCTGAATAAAAGACACCAGACTTGAAATGTTAATTCTGCTTTCTCCACACAGGTGCTACCAGACTTATGTTTTTCTAGCAATTTTTGTTTCTGTTTGAGAATTTCACCTCAATGCCCAGAACTTGCTTGGAAAATGCAACTTGTCGGTTTCAAAAAAAAAGAAACATTTCGCTCAACCTCTCATGTGATTCCCCCAAATTCTTCGTCAGAGCTCACAATGTTCAGGCCTGGGAAAACTGCACATATTGTCTCCAGGCATACAGCCTCACTAATAGATTTAAATGACAGACCCACCTTGTATGGGCTGATTGGTCATCACAGACCTCGCAATACGCCATCCCCCGATTCTGACTTCATTAAAACTGAATGAGTGGGTTTAATGTGGGTTGAGTTCAGATGTGAATTTTTAAAAGTAATAACCCACTGTCAGTTAAAGTTAACCCTCCCAATGCAACATAGAAGCACTGCCAGAGGACTCATCTTACAGGTCAAATATTGCACCAACTCACTGGTGAATCGTTCAATATTTTTCTCTCAGCCAAAAATCGCTACAACAGATTATCTGGGCTTTAGCAGATTTCTGTTTGTGGGAGCTGGTTTGCAACGCAGCATGACATCAATAGTGTGGGTTCAATTCTTGCACTGGCTGCAATTACCACAAAGGATTCTTATACTCAACCTCTCCTCTTGCCTGACATATGGTGACCTTCAGATATATCCACAGCCAGTTATCTCTCTGTAATGAGAGAGCAACCCACTGGGATTATGGTGACCTTACCACACCTTGTGGGTGTTTTTTCCAGGAGCTTGCTGTGTGCAAGTTGGCTGCCGCATTTTTGAAAGTCTTCACTGATTTCATACGTATTTAATTGCCTATGTACCATGTTAGCACATTCAGCGGCTGTGGAGGATGCTGTTTAACTGCTTGTCTTTCTTTAGTTACTGACAATATAAGATGGTGTTTGACATTGAGGATACACTTCCTTGTGTGAGCCGTGGAGCATGCCAGTCTGTCTTGTGCTCCTCCGAATGAAGTCGGAAGTCACCCAACACTAGGTTATGGCCCAGAGATAATGAGAACTGCAGATGCTGGAGAATCTGAGATAACAAAGTGTGGAGCTGGATGAATACAGCAGGCCAAGCAGCATCTTAGAAGCACAAGAGCTGACGTTTCGGGCCTAGGCCCTTCATCAGACCCGAAACATCAGCTTTTGGTTCCTAAGATGCTGCTTGGCCTGCTGTGTTCACTCATTTCCACACTTTGTTAACCAGGTTATGGTCCAACAAGTTTATTTGAAATCACAAGATTTTGGAGCACAGCCGCTTTATCAGGTACAGTGAGAGAGGAGAGCACGCACACACAGAGTTTATATGCAGAAAGATCAAGGGCAGAGAGATCAAAAGATCTGACAACTGTTGTGAGTGGTGTGTCAGATAATGAATTTCTGCAGACAACCAAGTGTGTTAGACATTGTGTAAAGCATTTATAAAGTCAATGCCAGTGCTGTGCTGTCATGACAATCAGGCAGAGCCATAGAAATATACAAAAGGTGGCAGCTCAGGTCAGACACTGAATTGTACGTGTGAGGTCTTGTATAGAATCTGTCTCAAAGTATTAACCTGAAATCAAGATGGTTTTATTCCAAAAGCAGAAATTTATAAGATGCCAGAGATAATTGGAACTGCAGATGCTGGAGAATCCGAGATAACAAAGTGTGGAGGTGGATGAAAACAGCAGGCCAAGCAGCATCTTAGGAGCACAAAAGCTCACGTTTTGGGCCTGGACCCTGCATCAGAAAAGAGGAGCTCGAACAGTTCATCCACTTCACCAGCACCTTCCACCCCAACTCGAGTTCACCTGGACCATCTCCAACACATCCTGGACCTCCCTGTCTTCATCTCAGGCAACCACCTAGAAACCCATGTCCATTTCAAGCCCACCAACTCCCACAGTTATCTAGAATACACCTCCTCCCAACCACGTTCCCGCAAAAATTCCATCCCCTATTCCCAATTCCTTCGCCTCCACTGCATCTGCTCCCAGGATGAAGCATTCCACTCCCGTGCATCCCAGATGCCCTCATTCTTCAAGCACTGCAACTTCCCCCCCCCTCAGTGGTCGAGAACACCCTTGACCGTGTCTCCCCCATTTTCCGCATTTCCCGCAATTCATCCCTCACACCCCGCCCCCGCAATAACCGCCAAAAGAGAATCCCCCAGTCCTCACATACCACCCCACCAACCTCCGGATCCAACGCATCATCCTCCGACACTTCTGCCATCTACAATCCGACCCCACTTCCAAAGACATTTTTCCATCCCCACCCTTGCCTGTCTTCCGGAGAGACCACCCTTTCTGGGACTCCCTTGTCCACTCCACACTCCCCTCCAACCCCACCACACCCGGCACCTTCCCCTGCAACCACAGGATGTGCTACACTTGCCCCCACACCTCCTCCCTCACCCACATCCCAGGCCCCAAGATGAATTTCTACATCAAGCAACTGTTCACCTGCACATCTGCCAATGTGGTATACTGCATCCGCTGTACCGTTATGGCTTCCTCTACATTGGGGAAACCAAGCGGAGGTTGGGGACCACTTTGCAGAATACCTATGCTAGATTTCTCAACAAACAACTGCACCTCCCACTCGTGAAACATTTCAACTCCCCCTCCCATTCCTTAGATGACATGTCCATCCTGGGCCTCCTGCAGTGCCACAACGATGCCACCCGAAGGTTGCAGGAACAGCAACTCATGTTCTGCTTGGGAACCCTGCAGCCCAATGGTACCAAAGTGGATTTCACAAGCTTCAAAATCTCCCCTCCCCCTACTGCATCCCAAAACCAGCCCAGCTCATCCCCACCTCCCTAACCTGTTCTTCCTCTCACCTATCCCCTCCTCCCATCTCAAGCCGCACCTCCATTTCCTATGTACTAACCTCATCCCGCCCCCTTGACCTGTCCATCCTCCCGAGACTGACCTATCCCCTCCCTACCTTCTCACCTATACTATTTCTTCTGGCTCCATTCCCGCCCCTTTAATTTGTCTGTCTCCTCTCCACCTATCTTCTCCTCTATCCATCTTCAGTCCGCCTCTCCCTCTTTCCCTATTTATTTCAGAACCGTCTCCCCGTCCCTCTTTTCTGATGAAATGTCTAGGCCCGAAACGTCGACTTTTGTGTTCCTAAGATGCTGCTTGGCCTGCTGTGTTCATCCAGCTCCACACTATTTATAAGATGCCACTCTGACCAACTGTGACTAAAAATTGTGTTTATTTGAACAATATGGAATATATCTACAAATAAACAAACTTCTTGGATGAAATGAATCACCACATAGACTTTTATGTATATGAGAGTGTGTTTGTGAGTCTGAGTGTCTGTGAGTGTGTGAGAGAGAGGGTCTGTGTGAATGTATATCTGTGAGTGTGTGTGAATGAGTGTGTGTGGGTGAGTGGGCATTTGAGAGAGAGTGTAATAAGTAATTCCAAACTCTATCAACTAATTAAGTTAGAGAGATCATAGCAATTTATCAAGGTGACGCTAACAAAGCAGGAAAGTAAGGAAGAATTTACAGATACAGAACACTGTGGTGAGGTCACCTGCAGCACAACATGAACCCAAGATGAAGCTGTCTTCATAGGTAGAAAACTTGGCGATTCTGCATTGTTGTGTATCTCAAAGTCTGCCTTGAAGGATGCTTACTCAAAAATTGGAGGCTGAATGTCCTTGACCACTGAGGTATTCCCCCATTGGGAGGTAACACCCCTGTCTGGCAATTGTTGTGTGGTGTCAATTCATCCATTGTCACAGCATCTACATGGTTTCGACAATGTACCCTGCCTTGGGGCATCCTCACCTGCAGTGTATGAGATAGACAACATTGGCCGAGTCACATGAGTATCTGCCATATACGTGGTGGGTGGTGTTCCCACGTGTGATGGCAGTGTCCAAGTCGATGATCTCCTCCTTAGAAGGCAGACACAGGATATAAATGACAGTGTACCCTCCGTCGTCCAGTATTTCCTCAGAGCGGAGAAACTACACCATGTTCTTTGCAGCCTTCAATATGTTATTGACGGTGATAAGCAACTCACCAAGATTTTCCCTATGCCTCCACTTCTCACCTTCAACCTTAAACAGGCCATTGTTCACAGCCAGCTACCCAGCCTTCAGGACAACATTGGCCATAACACCATACAACCCTGTCATGGCAACCTCTGCAAGACATGCCAGATCATCAACATGAATACTACCGTTACATGTGGGAACACCACCCAACAAGTTCATGACATATCCATGTGATTTGGCCAACATTGTCTATCTTATACGCTGCGGGCAAGGATGCCCTGAGGTATGGTATATTGGAGAGACTATGCAGATGCTATGACAGCCGATTAGAATGGACACCATGCAACAATTGCCAGACAGGAATGTTCCCTCTCAGTCGGGGGACGTTTCAGAGGTTACAGGCATTCAGCCTCCGCTCATCGGGTAAGAATCCTCAAAAGTGGACTTTGAGATACACAACAACACAGAGTCACCGAGCAGAGACTGATAGCCAAGTTCGATATCCATGAAGATGGCTTCAACCTTGATCTTGGGTTTATATCGTGCTACAAGTGACCCCACCACACTGTTCTATATTTGTAAAATCTTCCTTACAATCCTGTTTTAACAGCATCCCCTTGTGATAAATTGTTATGATCTCTCCACCTTAATTAGTTGGCACAGTTTTGAATCACTTATTGCACACACACTTGCTCACACACATACACTCACAGGCACACTCTCTCACGCACATACACTCAGAGGCACACACTCTCCTGCACATATACTCTCTCACACTCACACAGACTCTCTCCCAAGTGTGTGTGCACACACACATACCATACACACACACACTCACACACTCACTCACTCACTCACTCACTCACTCACTCACACGTATAAGCCTCTGGGGTGAATCATTTTATCCAAGATGTTTGTTTAAATGTAGATACATTCTATTTTGTTCAAAAAACAAACAATTGGTAGTCACAGTCAGTCAGTGTGGCATCATTCACATTACTGCTTCTGGAATAAAACCAGCCTGATTCCAGGCTAAAACTCTGAAACAGATTCTGAACAAGGCTTCACATCTGTAATTCAGTGTCTGACCTGAGATGCCAACTTTTGTATATTCCAATGGCTCTGCCTGATTGTTATGACAACACAGCAATGACATTGACTTTACAAACACTTTACATAACATATAACTTACTTGGTCATCTGCAGAGACTTATCTGACACTCCACTCACACTAGTTGTATGATCTTTTGATTTCTCTGCCCTTGATCTCTCTGCCTATGAAGTCCATGTCTGTGTGCTCTCTACCCTCACTGTACCTGACAAAGGGGCTGTGCTCCAAAAACTTGTGTGACGTCAAATAAAGCTGTGAATGATAACCTAGTGTCATGTGACTTCTAACTTTGTCCACCCCAGTCCAACATCGGCACCTCCACATCATGGCTCCTCATGATGTGGAAGTGTAAAGAAGATCATGAATTTATTGTATCAATATATTTCACAGAAGGGTATTTCCACAAAGCATGAACAGATGCAATCATAATCTCTTTAAATGGTAGTTTAGACCAGGCTTCAATCTACTGATATTCCAGATATTTGCAATATTTATCCATAAAGCACTTTGATATGCAGAAGCAAATGTAACACCACTTCCTTGCTATTGATGCAGTATTGATTAATATTGATCATTATTGATTTCATTTTAGAAATGCATTTGAACAATAACTTTTTGTTTTATGTCATCATACTTTAAATTAGATAATATTGAAGTTTATTGTTCAGATTCCATCTTCACTGAAGTCATATGATTTAAACAGAAACTGTTGTATGTTCTGTAATCAATCAGCGTAGTGTTCTAAAACAATATTAAAATGTTTTTGATGAAATTTGAAATGCACATTCATCAGACTTTTTCACACTTTCTGAATTTACAATGTTAGAAAACAGTCCAGCAACATTGTCGTAACATGTTAACAAAGTGACTTCATTTCTTGAAATTGGAAGATGATTAATGACTCAAAGAAGCTTTAATTGCATCCATTTGTAATATTAGTATCTGTATAAGTTTGCAATTGTGTTCTGTCTGAATACTCTCATCCTTCAGTATTGTAACAAACCTTAGCATGAATAAAAACCCACTAAATTAAATTCACTGGAGTATAAAATAGAAGTTATATGAATAATTTCCAACTTACGGTTCTTTACCTAAAGGAAAAGTATTGAGAATCTATCTCTGATCTGGTGCATCTGCCTATATTTTTCACTTGATGGCATTGAAAGAAGGAAAACCACCTTGTTAACATAATGCAGCTACCCCTCTGCTTCAACTACTGAAGAGATTTTGTGATCCATTAATGTTCTGATTAATTGTATATTCAATATTAGTGGTGTTTTGGACCTGGTGGACAAATTTAACACAAAATTACTCTTATTCATATCACATTCCCTTCAGGTGACGTCATCTTTAGTTCACATTAAGCTTATGTAAACCTGGAACCGAGACTGGACTAATTTATAACACACTGTACCACTTCAACTCAACCACTTATACTGTAGTGATGCAGAGCAGCAAATGCATTAATTACAGTAATGAGCAAAAACAGACTTAGTAAATCACTGTCGTTGGCACTTTGTGACAAGGTACCAAGGACAGTAAAACAAGTTAACTTCAGGAGCATCTAAATTTATATCAATTCTATTGTTTTTATAAATACTTTAGAAATTTCTCATTTATCAGGCACTGTTGACAAGCTGGCAAGTGTGAACAATGTCTTCTCTTGTATCTGAAACCTGGAGCAATGTTCCAGATGTGATTCCACTGAGGTCATACACTTTAACTTAGTATCTGTTTTCTACTGACATATATACCACTGCAATCACTTCGATGATGCAGCTATCTATTATCAATTGGATAGGCCAGGTTTAGCCAGGATCTTATTTCTTGAGACATTTTAGAGCATATGTTGACTCTCCTTCTCATTCCAATGTACTCTGCCTATTATAGAAAAGAATGCGTAATGCTTTACTGTGATGAAACTGACTTCCCACACAGGGATGTCGCTTAAGTTGATTAATGTCATCCTTTCCAAAGTTTATGAATGTTACTTTGCCTGGAAATTCAATCTGCTTGCCTACGCTGGAAAATTGTTTGGCTGAGTGCTTTCCTCAAACAATAAAAATTCTAGAAATCATAATAGCCTGAGTTTGCCATCATTAAACAGCTTGGAGAGGTGTCAACAGAAAAGTTGTCTCAGGTTTCTGAGTGAAGATTTTCTACAATCCTAAACTGAGTGTTGCAGGGGTTTTGCGCCATTTGAAAACAGGACCAGATGCTGTGAGGCTGTTGGACAATCAGATTGAGGAATTGCACTGTGATAGTCAAAGCTTTGACATTTCAGGAACTGAGATTGTTAAGGATTACATTAGGCTTACTAAAAGAAGCCAGCGAGGATTTTCCAGTGAGCCTCCAGGTTACCATAGGCAGAAGGAGAGAATTCAACTGCTATCAGACCAGTTCCCAATGGTGGATCAGACTGGATCAGCACTTCTGTTGGACCTAGTGGTCATCCCTGCTAATCCAAGTGTAAATAGCAATCAATGGTTACGTTGCAGTGGATTTTCCCACCGCAGTAATAGCCTGGCTGAAAAAAAACACTTTTTTTTTAGCTAAAATCTAGAAAATTGTTGTAGACAGTACAACATGATGTTGTGACATCCTCTGCTTTGCTTGCTTTCTGTGGCAGCTTGCTGCCCCTTCCAAGACACAGTGTTTCTGTTAGGCTGTCCATTTGGAAGCTCGCCTTAATTAGATGACCATCCCTAACCATTAGGTGGCCACCCTGGAGAAAATCATAATGATTAAGTACTTCCTATTACCCATGCTTCAGAGTAGCATTTCAAAAAGGTTCAGAAACTTGCAGGGAAAATCCTTCCTACAACCTGGCAGAGTAAAGACAGTCATACCTTTACTCTATGTGTACTCTATGTGCAGTTAGGGTTTGGACATAGAATTGGAAATTGGGACTCCAAGTAAGATACCTTCTCCTACCAAATTCTGTTAAAAAAACATATTTTCAATAAAGTCAGTTGCTGTTCATTCACAACAATGTAGATCTCACATTGCCACAAGCCTCTCAACCAAGTAGTATAAAACAGAATGTAAAAATTCAACTTGAATCATAGCCAGAGAAGAGAATAAGGATTGGGTAGGACTGACTGAATTAGGAGAAGGAGATGAAAGGAACAGTCTTAAGACATTAACAGGAAAAGACAGGATTGCTAAAGATAAACTATATCCATTACTCGAAAGTTAGAATAGCAGAATAGAATCCCTGCAGTGTGGAAACAGGCCCTTTGGCCCAAAAATTCCACACCGCTCCTCAGAGCTAGATCAAGAATGAATGGGCAGAGTCCGGAAATTCAGATGAGGAGAGATGCTAGAAACACTTCTACACACAATGGGTGGACGAGGTTTGGAACCCTATCCCACAAAACAGGAATGGATGCTGGATCAGTTCTTAATTTTAAAACTGAGCGAGGTAAATTTTTGTTAAGCTAAGGTATTAAGGACATAGGACAAAGCCAGGTATGTGGCGTTAGGTCACAGACCAGCCATGCATCAGCTATTTTCAAACTGCTGTGGGACACAGTAAAAACTGTTAGCAGCAGAAAATCATGGGAAGAAACCGAATAAACATTGCAGTAAAAAATAAAGCCATAGCATAATAATAGATATATAGAAATGCTAATTCCAGCTTGATCCTTTGTTTGTGTCTGGCCTTTTACCTAGGTTTTGGAATAATGCAAAAAAAAATTCTACTTGTGGGCACGGAGGGAAGTTATTAAGTGATTAAACGTGTGTTTGTGCACATTATTACCTGGACTTTACAATGCAATCTTCTCTTTAGTCACACTCCAAAGATGCAGGACATGGAAAAGAAAAGTCTGAAATTCATGACTCAGTCTTGCATCTCTTTGGGGATGGACGTAATTAATTTCTGAGGGTTTGTTAGCTCAAAACAGTTAATTAATTCTTTTGCATATTTGGTTCCTACTACAATCAGAAATGAATTCACGAGTCACAACAATATTGCATTTGGAATTAAAATCAACATCCTTACCCCATTTGGTTTAGATTTTCTATTTATTGCAACATCGTGAATGGCACTGTCAGAATTGGTTAGTTTTGATATTAAATGCAGACTCCAAGGTAGATCAGAATACAGAGTAATTGGTGGTACAGTGCATTCATACAGTTCATTCAGAGAAGTTGAGTTGCTGTGGTAACATGCACTTTTGCATGCATGTAGTAATTCAGTGCTGCAAATTGTAATGACAAGAACGTTGAAGCCTCTACTATCACATGGCTGACCAGGTCTCCTGCTTTTGCAGCCTGTGTTTAATGAACCAGAGGTGGACAATAAACTTATTTGGCCACGTGACAAGTGTGTCATCCTTGACCATCAAGTTCTAGGACATGACTTAAACCTGGAGCTCATTGCACAGAGGCAAGGATCCCGTCTGCTTCACCCTAAGGTATCTGATTTAGGTACATGGGTATACAGTCCATCAAAATTAGCAAGATTAATTAAAAAAAAGCCACACATCTGAAGAGTTATTTCTTAAGGAAATTGAAATGTAGAGAGGTTTATGTAGAATATTGCGAAACTTGTTTGCACCAGACTGTGTGCAGTTTTGATGCTGAATTCATTATCCTCTTCGGTGGCTGGTTTGTTGGCAGAGGGACATTTAAAAAGGAAGGAAAGTTCCTTGCTGCTTCTATTACTAGTTAAGCCATTTAAATTGGAAAGTGTTACCTACTTAATGATTATATCCTACCGCTGCTGGCATCCAGCATCTAAGAAAATAAATTACCTATGTACCATAGACATCATGGTCTTTCTAAAGCTCACAATGCTTCCATGAGCATTCCATGAACTCTCTTGCTTTTTTACCTCCTAATTTGTTATGTGTTGGATTCTTAGTTGCCCTGGCTCTTGAGGCTGCTGTTGCTACTCTACTTCCTCCAGCGGTTGATCCATCCAAAGCAGTAAAACAAAAACATAACCTGTGATAGCAAATAAGTGAGTGAAACCTCAGAGCTGAACCGGACACATACAACTTACAATGGCAATGTTGAGTAATACTGATTGCCTTCAGTTCCTACAACTCGCTCGTGTGAGTTCATTCATCATTTTTGGAGCGATTATTGTGCTCTCCTTTGTGAAGACAGAACCAAAATATGCATTTAATTGGCACATCATCTCTTTGTTGTCCATTATAATATTCTGACTGGAAGGGTCCTTTGTAAATTTGTGGCAAGTGAAATACAATGTGGATATACGTGAAGCTATTTACTTCAGTAACTGAAATAAGAAGACATTATTATCTGATAGATTGGGAACGTAGAAGATGCAATGAGACCTGAGTGTCCTTGTACACCAGACCCTGAAAATAAGCATGCAAGTACAGAAGACAGTAAGGAATGCAAGTGGCATATTGATTTTTATCACAAAAAAATCCAAACACAGAATTGGGGAAATCTTGCCGCAATTGTTTAGGCCTTAGTTAGATGACACCTGGAGGACTACGTGCAGTTTTGTTCTCCTTATCAGAGGAATGATGTTCTGGCTGTGGAGGGAGTTTCACATAGATTTAGCAGATTGATCCCTGGGTTGGCAGAACTGATTTATGAAGAGAGATTCGATACATTCAGACTAAATTCACTGGCATTTAGAAGCATGAGGGATCTCAAAGAAACCTATTAAATTCTAACAGTACTAAACAGTGTAAACGCAGGAAGGATGTTTCTATTGACTGGAGAGTATAGAGCCAGCGGTCACATATTAAGGATACAGGGCAAGCCCTTTAGGCCTGAGTTGAGGAGAAATTTCTTTGCCCACAAAATGGCGAGCTGGTGGAATGCTCTGCCACAGAAATTTGCTGAGGCCAAGAAGGTTTACAAGAAGGAGTAATTAGCAATTCTGAGGGCTAAAGGATCAAAGGATGTGCGGAGAAAGCAGGAACGGAGTACTGAATTGGATAATCGTATTGAATGGCAGAGAAGGTTCACAGACTTGATTGGTGTACTCCGGCTCCTATTTTCACTGTTTCTAATTTAGGTGTTGATTCATTTGGCAAAGCCTTGCTTGCAAGCAACAGCTGATCCATCCAAAGCAGTGAAACAAAAACATAACTTGTGATAACAAATAGCAATAACAAATAGATAACAAATAGATTTGTGGCTATTGATAAAGGTTGGGCAAGTTTATTGAAGGCAATTTCAGAAATTTTGGAATGAATTAATTCAGCAGCTCAAGCTGTGATGATTTTAATTCCCATGTATTTATAACATATGGCCAAGAGTGAATTACAAATTCTTTCATTTTTATCTTATCACTTTAACATGACAACTTTCCCAGGCTCCTTTGACAACACTTCCAAACACATGGCCTCTGCCATCTTGAAGGTCATGGGCAGCAGATGTATGGGAACACCAGTGAGTTTCCCTCCACGTCACATACCTTCCTGGCTTGAGATCATGCCATCATTCTTTCACAATCACTGGGGCACCTGGCAGCCCCTTCCAAACAGCTCCATGGATATACCTACATACACCTTAAGATGTGTAATTGTTCAGTTGTTCAATAATGTGGCTCAATAATACCTTCTCAAAGGCAATTAGAGATGAATGCTGTCCTTACTAGCTATGTCCATATCCTATGAATGAGTAACAAAAATTAGTTATATTGCTGCTTATAATTTCAAGATTCTAATCTTTGATTGTAAAGGTCTCCATGGCCTGATGCTCCTCCTTCAGTATCAAAACCCTTTGAGATATCTGCACTCTAGTTCTGGTCTCCTACTTTGCCTTGATTTTAATTTCTCCACCATTAGCAACCATGTCTCCAGCTTCCAAAGTCATAAGATCTCAAATTTCCTCATGTGGGCTCTCTGCCTCTCAAGCTCACTTTCTTCCTCAAAGACTTCGATCTTTGACGAAACCTTTCATCACCTGGCCTAATATCACCTTGTTATAGTTCAGTGGCAAATTCTGTTCAAAATTGCTCCTGTGTCCTACCTTGAGATATTAGCCTGTATCATATGTATTACATAGAAGCAAGTTGTTGACAAAAATTTAAAAGGTTGAGATTTCAACTTGCTAAACTTGAAATGTGAATCACTGCTTGGAAGGAAGGCTTTCCTTCTTCATATTACCAGCCTCCTAATTGAAGTCCATCGCCCACTGTTAATATGCCTGAGGCTCAAGTTCTTTTTGCTTTAGGGCTCCAGTGTTAGGTACCCACTTGCTGAACTGGCTGTTCTGAAAACAGATCAATGGCACATTTCCCAGCAATCTGATTATTCCTCTGCCCCAAAATGAGCAGTAATAACTTTCTAGCCCTGATCTCCTATCTCATAATTGAAAGGAAATTTACAATCTTGTCAGTATGAGATCTCTACGAAAGCAAGTAAAGGTCAAATACCTGTGAAATTAAGATTTGGATCTGACACTGCACTTGAATGATAGAAGACCATCTCCCCCATCAGGTCCTGTTTTCTCACTGGCCAGCATTCCAGAGGAAAGGAAGAAAATCATGAAAAAAATGAATCTCTTATGAAGCATAGTACCTTTATATTAATTCCAAGGTGATGCCTTGTTGTTTCAAGCTGCATCATGCTTTGAATCTTCATGATGAGTCAGACTGGTGACAAGAAGGAGAAGAAGCATATCCTGACCTCTGGATCCCACTGCCTCAAGGGATAGCCTGACCCATGTGGCTAAAGATCGGTGGCTCGTGAATCAGCCTGTTCAGTTATATGAAGAGCCGAGGCAAAAGCCCTCAAGCCTGAGTAGATTCATCTCAAAACCATCAGTGCAAACATTGTGGGATGAATGATCGACAAACCCACACACCAATAGACTGAATCTACCCATCAGCGGTGGAACAGAAGTGCACTGCATTTACTGTGTTAGATCTGTAGCCTTATTGTTTTAGACTGGAGCCTTAAGGCCTTCCCATCCCAGCTGCCACGTGAGACCAATGATGAGATGAATGTAAGACCGAGGAACAATTACAATGGTAGTAAAGTCATTCCTTTCACCTCCTGAGCTGAAGACACAATCCCTTGAAGTCCGTATTCGGTTTAGCAATTTTCCACTGTTTTTAAATGTAGATGTAAATTGATTTTGATTTTAATTCACTGTACCTCAACAATCCTATTATTAATTACCAGTCTGCACTGCCCAAAATCACTTTTGAACCATTAGCACTGTTCACCACCCGAAAGTTCTTCCCTTCTTCTAACATAAAACAATGGTTTTCTGCACAGTGCATTGCATGCGGCTTGAAAGAAATTTATGTACATTTTTTACAAATAATCTGTTCAACAAATATGGTTAGACTTACTCATGATGCTGCACCATGATCTTGTGGTTTCCATGAAAACAGTGTCTCAGTAAAGCTTCATAAAATTGGATGCCAACAGAAACCTAGAACAGATATTGTTTCAGCTTAATGTGAGCATAAATCGAGACCCAGTCAGTGAAGATCCAATAGTTTAGTTATAGTCCCATTTGGGATCAGTCACCCTTCGTTTAAGGTCAATGAGGTTTAAGAATCCCAACGCCAATAGTTGCTGGAAAAGCTCAGTAGGTCTTGCAACATCTGTGAAGGAAAAAAAAATGAGAGTTAACATTTCGGGCCTGGTGACCTTTCCAGAGAATTCCTCAGTTCTGAGGGAGAATCATCAGGCCCAAAACATTAACTCTGATTTTTTCTTCACAGATGCTGCTAGACCTGCTGAGCTTTTCCAGCGACTCCTGTTTTTGTTCCTGATTTACAGCATCTGCAGTTCTTTCGATTTTTATTAAGAATCCCAAAACCTTGCTAAAGGAATAAAGCTACAAGACTCCACAGATTAATACAATCAAACAAACATGACTACACCAAGAAAAAAATACGAATCGCTTACAATGTCTGTCGTTTAAATGCCCAAAGTAGCATGAGGTAAGTATGAATTAACAAACAGTATCTATTATGCTCTAACATCAAAAATAAATGCAAGGCAAAGACAAATTAGTCACCAAACTGTGGTCAAGCACAGAATTACACGTTAAGTGACAGATGTGGACAAGACGTATTCAAAGGATTTCTTACAATCTCACACAGATGTCAGTAATTATTGGGAATCGTCAATGTCTAGGTTGCTCTTTGGTCTTCCTCAAGAGAGGTTCTATTCTTTACTCTTGAAGACTCTGATTATTAACTCCTTCCGATGTTCCTCCAACTTGGAATGCCTGAACAATTGCTTGCCTCTTACTGGGGCAATCCCATTTTCTGGATATCACTCCAGTACTGACTCCCTGGCTGATCTTCAGCTTCTCTCAGCTTCCCACATTGTCTCATAGCCCTGATCACAGGGAGACATAAGGCAGAACTAGTTCACTGATTGGAGATGTTTCCTTGATTCCTATGCTGGTGGCCACCATTAGATCATCTCAGGCCAGTCTCTCAAGAGATTCTACCTTTTATCTGAGTTCCCGTTAACTTTGGCCATTTTTCCATTTTTTTCTGGTTGCTTAGTTACGTTTTCCAGAATCCCTGGATCCCTCTCCAACTCTCCAATCATCTTTGGAACCAGCCTGGAGGCCTGAAACATTCTAGAATTACTCCCTCCGTGGGCATCACTTTTACAGGGCCCATAATGTGTGCTATGGTTCCTAGTTTTGGTGTCTGCTCAACACATATCCATTTGGCTGAGCCCTTTCAATGTTTAAAAAGATCATTAATTAAAGTGATGTGACCTGTTCTGGTTTACATATGCTTCAGGAATTCAATCTGCTGGAGATCAGCATAGTCAGCATCTCAGGTTAAATCAGTTTCAAAACACTTCATACAAAAACAACTTTAGGTGGTTAAATGCCATCAATCCAAACTGGAAATGGGTTAAGTGCGAGAGTAAGACAGTACTTTTTCCAAACTCAAGTGTAATCTAATCTGAAAAGAAAATCAACTGTGTAGATTAAACTCACAAGAAGTAAACATAAATCTGCCAGTCCCTGAAAAAAATTGACATCTCTCCAGTGCTAGAGTTTGATATGAGAATACTTGTATTATATGCAGAACATACAAGTTGTTGTTTCAGTCGCTGATTTATAACTGACAGCCTCGGATGGCTGGCTGCATTTTTGCCATTGACGGAGGAATTTGGTGATTCAAATCCTTCTCCAGAGATTTGAGTACAGCTGATGCTTCAATGTACTGTCACAGATGTTCTGCTATGGATCAGATGTAAAAGACCTCAGTGTAAAGAAGCGAAAGGTAATTATCCTCCATGTACTGATTTATCCCTTACCAACACTATTAAAAGCAGACTATGTGTTCATTAATCATTATGTTATATGTTATTGGGATAAAATAATAGTTTCTCTTCTCCCTTCCACAACAAAAGATTTTTTTTCCCTTTCAAGAGGCCTCAGTAAAGGAGGAAAGGTCATTTTGTGCTAATTTTCCATTTTTGTTTAACTCTTACATTCAGACAAGAGTAACTATAACATGTGCACTGTTCTTTTTTAAGTTGACCACTAATTTGGTATTGTGCATGTTGTGTTACTAAATTTGCACTGTCAATACATTGACTTGCATCAGGTATTTATTATTCATTGAGGGGGTGTGGGCTTCATTGTTTAGACCAGCTTTTATTGCCCATGCATAACTGTCCTTGAGAAGGTAGTGGTTTGTGGCCTTTGTGAACTGCTATCAGCTTGCCAAAGCTGAATTGGTTAAATTGATGTGTATAATACCAATTTTTTTGGTGCTGCTCCTCCATTTCTAATATTGAGATGGACTCTGATGTGCACTTCCATGGAAATTGTTTGAGATGCCATCTTAGGAAAGAGGCTGAGTGAGAGCAGAACTGCGGTCATTCTGAGGGATGACATTAGGTTTCCTGTTACATAGAACCACTGTCCGCCTTCTAGAAGATTTGGAGAGTTGATATTTGGCAGCAATCTGAGGTTCCAGTGCAAAACTCCAGAACCTGGAGTGTACTCTTTGTGTTGTAATGTGAACTGAGACTTCGGGCATGGTGGGTTCATTTGGTATGCTCATGGATGTGACCATGGCCTCCATATTGGGAATGAATGGCTCAATGCCAAATTGGTTTGGGACCCTTCCATGCTTTCTGATGCTCAGTGCAGGCTTCTTGTTTGGTTTTCCAATGCATCCACCCCATGATTATGTATATTAATCTATATTCTTCTCCAGTTGACTACATCAAAATCCTCATCTGTTTTTTCTGCTGCATATCTCAGCTATGACTCAGTCTTTCCAGTAAATGGTTCTCATGGTGTATCTCCCATTCCCAACCACTGCATCATGTCAGGTATGTCACTCTGTGCAGATTGCTCCTCTCCATCACCTTCTGAAAAATGTACAGTGCTAATGCCTGACCTAGTGCTACTAATGCAAAATCAGTGCTGGTTCTCATCACTTCACTGTCTTTTGCCTCTTCTTTTTTTCGTCATTACTCCACCTGGGCATGATTTATTCCTTTGTCCTTCTGGAATGTCAAAAAAAACTGCAAGATTTTGGATGTGATAAGAGCAGTAGTTCATGCTCTCTCTCCTATTCATTTATCCTTCAATACATTACAAAAAAGATTCAGTTCACAACGAACTCCCACCACTTCCAGCAACTACTATGCGTCTTCCTTTAAGTAGGCAGGCATGCAACAGCTTTCCACATCCATGTTATCTTGCCCCTTGCCAATAGAGGTAGCTAGTGCTCAGTCTATTAACACTGGTTGGATGCCCAAGAGATGCAAATCAGCAAACAATATAAATTTATTGTGCTGCCTACAAAGCAAAGAGAAGTTGTGGGTTAATCATGGATCACGATCTTTTCCATGTTTCATGTAAAGGTGGCTGGTGAGGACACACCTGAAGTACTGTATACAGTTTTGGTCTCCTTACTTGGAGTGGCATTGCAGAGGAGATTCACTTGATTGATACCAGAGTTAGGAGACTTGGTTTATGAGGAGTGATTGTATAGACTGGGAATATATGCTTTTTGGAAGAATGATGAGGGGGATCTTATAGAAACACATAAAATTATGAAGAGTATAGATAACAGAGAAGCAGGGAGGTTGTTTCCACTGGTTGGTGAAAGTAGAACTTAGTGGCATAGCCTGATAGACTTGGGACTAAATGGAAGAGGAACTTCTTTTTCTAAAGGGTTGCTAATCTGTGGAATTTCCTGCGCAATGAAAAAGTTAGGATTACCTTATGGATTTTTATTTTAAAGGCATGAAGGATAGATTTTTGAGCAGTAAATGAACCACAGGTTTGGAGTGGGTGGGTAAGTGGAGATCATGAAAAGATCAGCCATGATCTTATGGAATGGTGGTACAGGCTCGATGCATCAAATGGCCTACTCCTGCCTCTATTTCTTATGATCTTATTAGATGTAAGCCCCAAAGAGTACAACACCATTCTGGAGGATGTTAGTTTGAAAGATAAATAAAACTGAGGCAAGGTGCTGTAAATATGTGTAAGGAGACATTTTGAAGCGTTGAGTAAAGCTTTGGTGCAAAAATCATAATCGGAAGGGGACCTTTGTAAAAACAGTAGTACACAAAATAATCTATTCAATGCAATTTCTCTGAAGCTGAGCTATCTGAGCAGATAATGAAGTTGTTTATAGTTTCAAAATGTTCCAAAAGGAGCTATTGGACAAAAAGGACATTGACACACTGATAAAAAAAATGCCAGGAAATATGAAATCATTGTAGCTGGATAATTATAAATCTGCAGCATTAGGTGCTGCTCCCAATATTGATTGATTAAACAGGATGCATGTTATCCTGTGTTCTAAGAGCTCTGCAAGTCGCAAGGTGCAAAATGACACTCGGCTTGCCAATTTATTACAATTCCAGATGGAATACTCATTCTACATTCATTCACCGTGTTAGTTGGTCACAATAAGGTTAATTTAAAAAAGATCCCTTTTACTGACATTCTCTCAAACCAAAAAAAAAGTTATAGAAAGAGCCAATTTAACCAAATTTTATCAAGTTAATGAAACAGTGTGTTTATTAGTTATTAAATATGTCATTTCTCCTTTTGAAGTCTTTCGGTTTGGAGCTACCTTGCATGCTTTACATATGACTTTCCATGGTCTCCTTTCAGGTTGGAGCCTTGCAGACAGGTACTAAATTACATTGCCCAGAATTTACATTTGCTGTCACTTTTTGGTTGTACATCCTGTTTTCAAAAAATACATATTGTGATTAGAAATTTGAAAGGTTCATAGGCCCGTAGTAACATCAACGAAAGTTGAATTGTTTTCCAAACTGCTTAGCACTGCTGCCTCAGCCCCATGTTCTAAGATTGTGATAGATATATTCATTATACCAAGTGATAATATTCTCCTAGTCATTGACTATTTTTCCATATTTTCAAAATGTCAAGCAATTAAAGGACACTTCAAATGCATCCACAGCTGACACTCTGAATGCAACATGCAGTACATTTGCTGCACTTTAATATTGTAACTCACATGGGATCACAGCATGTAGCAGACCTTTTGGAGAAAAGTTCCAAATGGGACATAAGTAATAAAATGACCTCACCACATTATTCCACGTCCAACAGCCTCACCATTCAAATAGTTTGAATTATTAAAACTTTGATTGTGTCGTGCAAAATGAAGAACTGAGCATAGAACAATTCTTCCGTTCTAATTCCACAAAAATAAAAGAAAATTTTCGCAATATACAAACCTGCTTTCTGATACATTGGGAAGTACGCAGACTGAAGTAATTTAAGTTGATAGCATACTCTGATGCCCAAGTAAATGTTGTTCAGTCAGTAAATCAAAAACCAAAGAAGTGAACAAATATTTTATCCAAGTGCAATGAAATTCAGTGTTTTCCAGTAAGCTGCACAAATTGTTCACGGTTACCATGACAGAAATGATGCAATTTTCAGAAACTGAAATATTGGCAATTTCAGATATCTTTCAGGGTTTGGGAGAAAAAAAACCTCCTTATTCTGCAGTTAACCTGCACTGGGAGCTTATTAAAAGTAGGAAATGAAACATTATATGGATTTCAGGCACTGTATTGGTGCAATGCAGAATAGCTTTACTGCAAAAATATAGTCAGTATCGCAGCAAAACCTGATAGAATTTAATGTTTTATCATTGCAACACAAGTCAACATGGTTTAAAGAGGCATATTATCAAGCTCATTGCTGGCAGTGCTATAATCACAGATAAACTACAGCAGCAAATTACATTTATATGGATTCTTTAATAAAGAAAAGTTATCGCAAGTCCTTCACAGAAATGCAAATTTAAACTGAGGTAAAAGAACAGGTATTAGAAAGTGGAACCATATAGTTGGCAAAAAAAAACTTAGCTTTAAGGAGGGTCTTAAAAGTGGAGAGAGAAGCAAAAAAATTTAATGGAGGCAATTCTCAAGCTTAGGACCAAGGCAACCAAGACCAAGTTCAACAATGGATTGGCAATGATTTGCTTGTGTTCATTCTGGCCTGTGTGCTGTTGGCTGCACCAGCAGTATTTTCTGAACCTTAAAAGTTAAGGATCAAACACATTGCTGTGGTTCTGTAGTCACCGAGTTCAACCAGGTAACGACAACATTTTCCATCTCTGAAAGACAGCAATGAAGATATTGAGTTTTTCCGACAACTGACAATATTTCCTTGGTCATCATTGGACTCTTAAAATCTAGAATTTTTTAATGAATTCAAACCCACCATCTGCCTTGGTCAGATTCAAACCCATGTGCACAGACTATCAGAGATGATAGGAACTGCCGATGATGGAGAATCTAAGATAACACAGTGTAGAGCTGGATGAACGCAGCATGCCAGGCAGCATCAGAGGAGCAGGAAAGCTGATGTTTTGGGTCAAGACCCTTCTTCAGAAATGGGGGAGGGAAAGGAGGTTCTGAAATAAATAGGGAGAGAGGGGGAGCGGATAGAAGATGGATAGTGGAGAAGATAGGGTGAGAGGAGATAGATAGGTCAAAGAGGTGGGGTTGGAGCCAGTAAATGTGAATGTAGATGAGGAGTTAGGGAGGGGATAAGTCGGTCCAGGGAGGACGGACAGGTCAAGGAGGCGGGATGAGATCTGTGGGTAGGTGATGGGGGTGGGGCTTGAGGTGGGAGGAATGGTTATGGAGGTGGGACGTGCTGGGCTGGTTTTGGGATCCAGTCAGAAGACGGGAGATTTTGAAGCTTGTGAAGTCCACATTGATACCCTTGGACTAACAGGGCTCCCAAGCGAAATATGAGATGCTGTTCCTGCAGCTTTCGGGTGGCATCATCGTGGCAATGCAGGAGGCCCAAGATAGACATGTCATCCGAGGAGTGGGAGGGGGAGTTGAAATGGTTTGCGACTGGGAGGTGTAGTTGTTTTTTGTGAACTGAGTGTAGGTGCTCTGCAAAGTGGTCCCCAAGCCTCCGCTTGATTTCCCCAATGTATAGGAAGCCACAGCGGGAACAGCTGTTCCAGTTGTGGAGCTCCATCTCTGTCTCTTTGAACAGTCTGTCTCCTCTCCACTTATCTTCTCCTCTATCCACCTTCCCCTCTCTCCCTACTTATTTCAGAATTCCCTTCCCCTTCCCCATTTCTGAAGAAGGGTCTAGGCCCGAAACATCAGCCTTCCTGCTCCTCTGATGCTGGCTGGCCTGCTGTGTTCATCCAGCTCCACGTATTATTATCTCTGTGTGGGAGATGAAGCCTGTTTAAAAAATATAATTGAGTCTGGAGGTGACAAAGCTTCAATTATCATATATGTAACAATTACCTGAGGCAGGAACATTGGTTGATGATTGTTCAGAAATTGAAGCCAGTCATAATTTTGGTACAGTAAGGCATCAGATGACAAATGGATCTCAGAATCAAGTAGATCGCCAAAGTTGAGAACAGTCAACTTCAACCTGAAACATATACAGAGGAGGGAAATTGACCAGACACGAGGTGATGGAGTCTGTGATGGAGCCTGGAGAATGGTCAGCCCTCGTTGTGTTCAATTGAAGGAACTTGTGTCACACTTAGATTTGATATTGGACAAACAGTCTGATGATTTGGAGGCAATGGGCAAGTTAAGAGGAGGAAAATTATGGCAAAATGTCAGGTGTACATGTGAAATTTGATCTAATTCATTTGGAAAGATGGCACTCAGAGGGAGGTAAGGGATATCATAATTCACAACTGCAACTACACCCAAGATAATAAAATGTGAGTCTGGATGCACACAGCAGGCCAAGCAGCATCTCAGGAGCACAAAAGCTGACGTTTCGGGCCTAGACCCTCTGATGAAGGGTCTAGGCCCGAAACGTCAGCTTTTGTGCTCCTGAGATGCTGCTTGGCCTGCTGTGTTCATCCAGCCTCACATTTTATTATCTTGGAATTCTCCAGCATCTGCAGTTCCCATTGTCTCTGAAACTACACCCAACATTGGAGGAAAATTTAAGTAACAATATTGAATATTAAACCTAATTGTAAAGCAGATTAGAGGCAAAAAGAGCTGAGGGTATATGTACGTGTTGGCAAAGTTAAGAAAATGTTAAAGAAAAGCATATGGGGATCATGGGCTTCTAAAACTATCGATTACAAAAGCAAGGAAGTTAGAATTGGGCTGTATAAAACCTCAAGTAGTCAGTTAGCATAACCTGGGCATAACTGGGCTTTGGACTTTTGTAAAAATGTAAAAGCTTTAGCAAGGATATAAAAGTAGTTTTTTAAGAAAGTTTCAGGAACCATTCCCTGGGGCTTTATGCGTGTGGCTGGATTGGAGAAGTTGAGGTTGCCCTCATTCATCAAAAGCAGATCGGGAGGAGATTCGATAGGTGTGTTCAACATTCTGATATATTGAGACAGACTTTAATAGAAAGAGCTTTTCCCATTTGGCAGAAGTTTTGAGAACCTGTGGACACAAATGTAAAGAGGTCGACAAACGAAGCAATGGTGACATGGAGAAGAATTCTTTATGTAGCAAGCGGTTATATTTTCCTGAGTGTGCAGGGCGGTGGCAGATTCAATCATATGCTACAAATGTCCCCAAAGAGAAAATAAATCACCAAAGCTGCATGGAAAGACTAGGTGGGTGGGACTATCTCAATGACTCTTGTTCAATTCTGGTCACCCTGTTGCAGCACAGTTGTTGTGAAACTTGAAAGTGTTCTGAAAAGATTTATAAAGATGCCAGGGTTAGAGGGTTTGAGCTATAGGGACAGGCTGGATATTTTCCCCGGAGCATTGGAGGCTGAAAGTTTACCTTATGGAGGTTTACAAAATCATGAGGGACATGATAAAGGTGAATAGCTACGGTCTTTTTCCCAGAGAAGTGGAGTCCAAAATGAAGGGCAAAGGTTTAAGGTGAAAGGGGAAAGATTTAAAAGGGACCTAAGGGGCAACTTTTTCATGCAAGGGGTGGCGCATATATGGATGAGCTTCCAGAGGAACTCGGGAAGTTTGGTACATCACAGCATTTAAAATCACAGCATATCTGGATGGGCATATGAATAGGAAAGGTTTATAGAGGGATATGGGCCAAATACTGGCAAATGGGACAAGAATGATTAAGAATATTTGGTCAGCACGGACATTTTGGACGGGAAGGATCTGTTTCAATGCTGTACAACTGTATGACTCCAAAAGCCAGCAGAGATGCAATAGTTCAAATGATCCCTTTCAATGTAGTAGCGGTTTTTGATTCCAATGCCATTGATCCCGAAATGAACATGAGAAAGATGGTTTCAGAGATAGTAGGAACTGCAGATGCTGGAGAATCTGAGACGCTGGAGAATCTGCTTGGCCTGCTGTGTTCATCCCGCTCTACACCTTGTTATCTTTGAAAAAGATGGTGGTGTTTTGGCTTAGGGGTACATCACATTCCATGAAAAGCCAAACAAGTAACAAAAATCACAAAGACTGTTAAGAAGGCAAATTGGAGAATTTTTAGTTCTAAAATTTACTGGATATTTTTCTATGCTGACTTTTTATTATAAATCAAATCAGGTTTTCTTGGTCAGCCTCTCCTACTTTGAAAGGGCGTGAATTTAGATTTGCATACATAGTATGTCCGTGGTCATGAACTGGACCCTCTATACTACTGGCCTTGTAAGTGTGTGGGTAAGTGAGAATTTAGATTCAGATTGGAATTAGAGCTGTAGTCTGGTGGAGTGGCTGAGGAAGTTTATCCTCTGTCCACACACTCTTACCTTCGTACTCTCATTGGTTCTTTAGAAACATCAAGAATCAATTTCATATTCAATTTCAAATAAGTCAGGCAACTACCTTGACCTAAAAGGGGCTAAATTTTCCTGACTGGTAGCAACTCAACCATTTATTGAGCGCTTCAGTTTATATCATTGGTGCAATCATTACAGAAATAATTTTCTTAACACCGTTCAAGGGTTAGACAAATTATTTTACACTTACTGCCCCATTACAAAACTTCAGTTTTTTTAAATCATATTGAAGCTTTCAGA
The DNA here is from genome assembly GCF_030684315.1 of Stegostoma tigrinum. Taxonomy (NCBI): domain Eukaryota; kingdom Metazoa; phylum Chordata; class Chondrichthyes; order Orectolobiformes; family Stegostomatidae; genus Stegostoma; species Stegostoma tigrinum. The sequence goes on along the minus strand of NC_081355.1, from coordinate 134,856,528 downwards.
TGCTTGGCAGGTAGCAATCAACTGTCATTATGGTAAATTATTTGCTCATTTTGAATAATATAAAGTGATTTCTGCCAGCACTTCTCCTGAAATTGTCTCAACTTTTAAAAGGATGATGAGCTGCATCAATTACAGATAGATCCAGGGCTCTGTTAGATTGTCATTATCTCAAAATGTTTTAACAACTATGACAACTCATCTATACAATGGCCTGATCTGCACTGAAAATCTGAGTAATAAATAAAAAGGCAGTGACTCCTATTGAAAGCACAGGACAAGATGTTTTATAACAACCATTACAGCTACCTGCAGTCAGGATTTTATTCCATTTTAGGTGTTTGCACTTCGCTGTGTGATATTATAACTATTCCTACCAGCATGTGCAATAAATAACGCAAAGATGCAGGAGATCTGAAACAAAAATTGTGCAGATACATAGATCCCTTAAAATGGCCACCCAAGTGGACAGGGTTGTTAAGAAAGCATATGGTGTTTTGGCTTTCATTAACAGGGGGATTGAGTTTAAGAGTCGTGAGATCTTGTTGCAACTCTATAAAACTTTGGTTAGACCGCACTTGGAATACTGCGTCCAGTTCTGGGCGCCCTATTATAGGAAAGATGTGGATGCTTTGGAGAGGGTTCAGAGGAGGTTTACCAGGATGCTGCCTGGACTGGAGGGCTTATCTTATGAAGAGAGGTTGACTGAGCTCGGTCTCTTTTCATTGGAGAAAAGGAGGAGGAGAGGGGACCTAATTGAGGTATACAAGATAATGAGAGGCATAGATAGAGTTGATAGCCAGAGACTATTTCCCAGGGCAGAAATGGCTAGCACGAGGGGTCATAGTTTTAAGCTGGTTGGTGGAAAGTATAGAGGGGATGTCAGAGGCAGGTTCTTTACGCAGAGAGTTGTGAGAGCATGGAATGCGTTGCCAGCAGCAGTTGTGGAAGCAAGGTCATTGGGGTCATTTAAGAGACTGCTGGACATGTATATGGTCACAGAAATTTGAGGGTGCATCCATGAGGATCAATGGTCGGCACAACATTGTGGGCTGAAGGGCCTGTTCTGTGCTGTACTGTTCTATGTTCTACTGTTCTATGTTCTAAAACAGAAATTGCTGGAAAAACTGAACAACACTGGCAGCATCTGTGGGAAGAAATCAGAACTGTTCCGAAAAAGTCACCAAACTTGAAAGTTAATTCTACTTTTTTTCCAATAAATGCAGTCAGACATGCTGAGTATGTGCAATAAATAAATAATTTAACCGAGTAGTTATTATAAGTACCTTTCTGACATTTAATCAATCATCTTGTGTCATCTGTTCATGACCTCACCTTTTGCTGCTTGACAAACCTTCCCCCCCGCCCCACTTCAGTCCTCTCTCAGGTCGTACATTCGAAGACTAAAAGTCAACTATCTCATGAGCTGTTTGTGCTTCTTCTATGTTCGGAGGTGACAATGCTGTGGCTTTGAGGCTATTTTGGCCTTTTACTTTTTTCAGAGATTGAATGAAAGGTAAAACGCTGTCTGTTAGAAAGTAAACAGCTTGTGAGGCCTTAGGTTTTTGTTTTAAAGTTGGAATCATGGAGGCAGCTTGGCTGGATGCAGCCAGCTCTCACAGACCAGACTTTCTAGTTTTGTTTTAGCTTTTAGGTTTACCTTTAAGCAGTTGCTATTGTGGGCTGAAGGGGTAGAGTCTATCTTTTCTCTCTCTCGGTTATAGCTAGAAGCTGGGGTTTCTCCCTCTGCTTCTGGGTTAGCTGTGAATCAAGTCTGTTTTTCTGAATTTTCCTACTTTTTTTTCTAAGGGGGTATTCATGGGATGTTACTATATTGGAACAGTTAATTGGTAACAGTTACAGTACCTGTTATTCATTTAAGTTTTCCAATGGTGTTAGGTTATTCTAAGTTCTTCTTTCTTTGGTTTGTATTTTAACAATAGCCTTTTAATAAATTGTGTTCTGCTTAACATTATGTAGTGTGACCAGTTGCATTGCATTTGGAACACTATACTTCCGCATTTACTTTTAAAACAGGAAAAAGTTAGGGTCAGGGCTACCTTCTTAAAATATTTTAAGGGCTCTGGTCTGGTCCATAACAAAGGCATTAGTATGCTTTAATTTCAAGAAAAATCCCTGTAGCCTGTGCAATCAACCAGCCTTTTTGGTTTTCTGTCATCTGTGAAACAGGAGCAGTCACAATAAATAATGCTTAAAAGACGACACCAACTATAAATCCCTAAAGTTTGGAGAAGAAAGGATTAAAAGAAGAATTATGACCAGGACTCATTGGTCTTTCTTTAAAGATGTGATGGGGTTTTTCTCGTCAAAGTGCATGTCCAGGCAGATACTTAGGTCATTATCTCATTTAAAAGGCAGCACACCCAAAAATGCAGTTCAATCTTGCACAATAGTACCAAAGTACCAGCATTGATTATATACAAAAAGGAATTTGAATCTATTACCTTGGCTCGGGGCAAGCTATTGCTAATTGAGTCATGCTGACACTATACAAAGATGCAGTCTTATTATGACTCCATTGAAGAATGCAGAGGAGTTTCTGTTTCTGATTCACTGTTGTATACTGCCAGTTCAAATCTGGCTCAAAAATCCAAACACGAATAAACTACAAGAAAACAAAAAACTGTGGATATTTTAGATCTTAGGAACATATGTTTGAAGCTGTGGAGTTTTTGGTGACAACAAACAAGAAGATAAGAATATTTAAGCAACAATCAATATGGCATGAATTGCCCTGAGCTTTGACATGTTATAAAACTTGCAGGAAGAATTTTGTGCTCTCTCCTGTACAATGCAAGACTGAAAGATTATTATTTCACATATAATTCAATTATGCTGATGTAAAAGTCACACTTGTGATTAGAATCTAAAAGTATAAAAGTCTAATTCAGTCATTACCCTACAATTGGAGTTGAGAAAGTAGCCAACTTGAAATTGGTATAATTTGTACACGATGCGGACACATAAGATGCTTCACTTAACAATTGGAAAGAGAATAATGCTGAATGTCATTTTGGAAGCCACTATTTCATCTTATATTTTATATTCTGATATTGCTTTCTCTGCATATTTTTTACCCACTACAATTACCTCAATTTCCTAACTGCCTGAGGCTTAAAATTTAATTTCAGTCATTAATAATGTATTCATAAGCCCTGACAAGCCTGTGTGCATCATTTACTTTGGACTCCAACAATCTCTTCATCAGCCTGGCAAATTTACCCTTGAAGCAAAGAAGGTCGCTGAATTACACATGGTTTTCAAGAAGCAGATCTGGGCTAGCCATCCCACTGCGACGCGTTGCTGTCTCAGAGAAACTTAACCTGGTACAACCTCTTCCAAGATCTCCCCTGATATATGTCACTATAACCTGGGGACGAAAGAAGACATTTTCCTTCCAGCACATTACTCAAAACTGAGATTATTAGTGTCCAACTGGCAAACTGCATTTCCTTTCTTGACACTTCTCTCATGGCATCCAGCAGAGACCTGATCATCGAACAAAAAATTAACCAAAAGACCTCTAAAGCTTTAGATAAATGGATTGCATTTCAGCTTCTCTATGAGCAAGAGCGAGGCAAGTTTCCTATGCATCTCCCCATCTAAATGTGAACTTAAGGCTCAGGACATGGAGGTAGATGATTTTACTGAGGTGGAAATTGATACCTTTATCACACAGAGACATATAACACAGAAGCAGTAATTCAATTGAAATACCAAAGCTCTAGATAACCTGATTCTCCTTGGCACAAAGGACCAAGAGAAGGGTGGGCACTGGGGACCAGAGAAAGAAGTTTGCATCAGGGCCTGTTAGATCATGGGGGTTCAAGACAATAGTTACCTAACATAGGCAGTTGACCATTTATAAGGAATCTTCAGATAGTTGATTAAATTTATTAAGAAGCAGCAGTTTAAACATGATACATTAGTTAATTAAACAAAAGATGTGTCTGACCGAGAACAACGGAAAATAGCTCACTAAAATCAGGTAGTTGGCTGAAATGTTTATAAACTCTGGGTCCTCGTCCTTCTCTCTGGTCCGTTGTTCATCTAAAGAAGATATCTGCCAGTTGAGTATTTCTACAAGTCAAGGACTGCTAGGCAAGGATAGTCCTCTGACCCTGAACCTTTGTAAATGCACCCTACATCAAGGCCTGTCACACTACATTGTGTAAATGCCCTGTCTTTACCCTTGCCAATTAATATGTCAATCTTTCACAGCCTGCCAGCCCCTCCGTTCTCATGTCAGGAAAGAGCTTTGTTTTCTAACAGGAGATTGCAACCAGGATTCCTGCGGAAATGCAGAGCCAAACTTCCATGGTTATAACTCACTCAGAGATAGTAAGAACTGCTGACGCTGAAGTCTGAGATAACAAGGTGTGGAGCTGGATGAACACAGCAGGCCAGGCAGCATCAGAGGAGCAGGAAAGCTGATGTTTTGGGCCTGGGCCCCTTTTTATAAGGGTCTTTAGGAGGGTTTTCTGAAGAAGGATCCAGACCTGAAATATCAGCTTTCCTGCTCTTCTGAGGCTGCCTGGCCTGCTGTGTTCATCCAGCTCCACACCTTGTTAATCCATGAAGGCAGTTCCCTCATAGTCCAGAACAACAGGGGGAAGGCAAACTAGCTCCCCTTTCTCACAGCAGTCAGCTGTGGTATTCCGAAATGTTAACGTCCAGAATTACTAATAGCTTCGTCAACAGGGACTGTCAAAAGGCAAGTATGTAAGGTGACAAAGTGTGAAGTTGGATGAACACAGCAGGCCAAGCAGCATCTCAGGAGCACAAAAGCTGACGTTTCAGGCCTAGACCCTTCATCAGAGAGGGGGATGGGGAGAGGGTTCTGGAATAAATAGGGAGAGAGGGGGAGGCGGACCGAAGATGGAGAGAAAAGAAGATAGGTGGAGAGGAGAGTATAGATAGGGAGGGGATAGGTCAGTCCAGGGAAGACAGACAGGTCAAGGAGGTGGGATGAGGTTAGTAGGTAGGAAATGGAGGTGCGACTTGAGGTGGGAGGAAGGGATAGGTGAGAGGAAGAACAGGTTAAGGAGGCGGGGACAGGCTGGGCTGGTTTTGGGATGCAGTGGGGGAAAGGGAGATTTTGGAGCTGGTGAAGTCCACATTGATACCATTGGGCTGTAGGGTTCCCAAGCGGAATATGAGTTGCTGTTCCTGCAACCTTCGGGTGGCATCATTGTTGCACTGCAGGAGGCCCATGATGGACATGTCGTCTGAGGAATGGGAGGGGGAGTTAAAATGGTTCACGACTGGGAGGTGCAATTGTTTATTGCGAACCGAGCGAAGGTGTTGTGCAAAGCGGTCCCCAAGCCTCCGCTTGGTTTCCCCAATGTAGAGGAAGCCACACCGGGTACAATGGATACAGTATACCACATTGGCAGATGTGCAGGTGAACCTCTGCTTGATATGGAAGGTCATCTTGGGGCCTGGGATGGGGGTGAGGGACGAGGTGTAGGGGCAAGTGTAGCACCTCCTGCGGTTGCAGGGGAAGGTGCCGGGTATGGTGGGGTTGGAGGGCAGTGTGGAGCGGACAGCAGAGTCACGGAGAGAGTGGTCTTTCCGGAAAGCAGACAAGGGTGGGGATGGAAAACTGTCTTGGGTAGTGGGGTCAGATTGTAGATGGCGGAAGTGTCAGAGGATGATGCGTTGTATCCGGAGGTTGGTTGGGTGGTATGTGAGGACTGGGGGATCCTCTTGGGGCGGTTGTGGTGGGGGCGGTGTGTGAGGGATGTGTTGCAGGAAATGCAGGAGACGCGGTCAAGGGCATTCGCTACCACTGGGGGGGGATAGTTGCGGTCCTTGAAGAACGTGGACATCTGGGATGTGCGGGAGTGGAATGCCTCATCCTGGAAGCAGATGTGGCAGAGGTGGAAGAATTGGGAATAGGGGATGGAATTTTTGCAGGAGGGTGGGTGGGAGGAGGTGTATTCTAGGTAGCTGTGGGAGTCGGTGGGCTTGAAATGAACATCAGTTTCTAGCTGGTTACCTGAGATGGATTTATTCCAGAACCCTCTCCCCATCCCCCTCTCTGATGAAGCGTCTGAGCCCGAAACGTCAGCTTTTGTGCTCCTGAGATGCTGCTCGGCCTGTTGTGTTCATCCAGCTTCAGACTTTGTTATCTTGGATTCTCCAGCATCTGCAGTTTCCATTATTTCTGATACAAGTATGTAAGGTAAGTGGGTTGCCGTCATGCTGGAAGGGTAAGATGCTTGGAGGAATTCGGTGGGCAAATGGTAGGGTGCCAAATGGGTAGGATGCCAGCTAAGTAGCCTGTCAAGGCACATCATGACCAGATAAGTAATAAAGTGTTTAAGGCCAGCCTGGGTGATCAGTATGTAATGGGTCTGCCAGGGGCAGTGTGAGTGTAAGTCTTGGAGATAGTAGGAGAATGGCGGATCTGAAGTGTACTAGGTCCAGATCAAGGGAGGTATGTTGGGTCCAGTGGTGAGGCAGAGACTTTGGACACACAGAAAGGAAAGAAGGAGGGTCAGGTAGAGAATGTGGGGAGGTTAGAGTTTGGGCTGGAGCAGGGAGAGGGTGATGTTGGCTCTGGGGTGGGGGAATGTTGGTTCGGCCTGAAGCAGACAGGAGTAGTCTGTTCAGTAGTGGGGTCAGTTCTGGAATAGAGGAAGAGAGTCTTGTGTTCAGATCAAGGGGGCATCAGGACACAGGATCATTGTTAAGCCCGGGGCATAGATTTCGGGATATCGGGGTACGGTGGTAAATGTTTTTAAATCCATGGGTGAGGGGGCAGTCAGGTCAGAGCCTTCGAAAGGGTAATAATGGTAACTGTCTCTGTGGAGGTACTTTTGGAGTTGTGTGAGGTAAATCAAAGATCAGTTGAACAGTTATGTAGGAAGTATAATAGATTTTTTCCTACGTAACTGCTGACTTAACTACAGCAGTACCCTCTGAATTCTCCAAATGAAATGGATGCATTTGGAATCAGAACAAAAGCTGCAGTTTCCAATCATTCTTCAGGGTCATCACGCCTACTGCCTATCTAGACTTCAGAAAAGACTGCTTGATCATCAGAAGATCTGGGCTAGTATCCTGAGTTTGCATTTTGTCCTTGATTAATACATGGTTTATGTTTGGGGAAGGGAAGTAACTGCTGCGGCAGCTATTACATGACATCTTACGCTAGAAAACAACGAGAAAAGTTGTGTTTTCGAGGGACCCAATTTTCAGTACGGCCAATGGCACTAACTTTAGTTCACCTGTAATTTATTTGGAAGGAATTGAAGCTCAATCTGAAACTGCTGCCAAGAGAGATGTCAGCGTGGAGATGGTGGAAGGCTTGAAAGAGGTGGCAGTGAGTTAAAACTGGATGTCATTGGCTTACATAAAGAGTGCATTATTATTTGGCAATGTAGAAATTAGGAGTGTGAGAAGGCAATTAAGCCTTTTGAGCGTACTCTTCCATTTAACATGATCATGGCTGACCTTATCCTGGTCTCAACTCCACTTTCCTGCCTGCTCCCCAAAGGCGTTTACTCTGCTTTTCATCAGAAACATATCTGTTTCTTTCTAAAAACTTTTGATTGACTCTGCGTCCACTGCACTGTGGGGCAGTGAGTTCCACAGATTCACAACCCTCTGAGAGAAAGTTCGAACTAGCGATGCTCGGTTTCTCCTCAACTCTGTTTTGAATCTATATTCTTTCACTCACATCTACTGCCTCTTATTCAAGACTGCCCCACAACAGGGAGCGTATGTTCAAAGTCCATCTTATCAATTTCCTTTAACATTTGAGATACATCAATCAGATTTCCCCCTCATTCTTCTGAACTCCAGTGAGTACAAGCCCAAGCAATTAATAGCTTCTCATACGATGACCCTTTCATCCCTGCAATCAATCTGGTGAACCCCCTCTGAACTGTCGCCCATGTCACCACATCCTTTCCTCAAGTAAAGAGACCAAAATTGGACATAATACTCCAGATGTGATCTCACTAGCACTTTATATAATTGTAACAGCACTTCTTTGCTTTTATAATCCAGTCCGCTTGCAATAAATGCCAAGATTCCATTTGCAACTTTCTAAGAAACATGGAAACAATTTTGTTCACAGCAAGGTCCCTCAAACCACAACATAATATGACCAGATAATCTGTTTGTAATAGTGTCTTCTGAGTGACAAGTATTGGTCTCACACCATGATGTTCTTGTATTGCTATGAATTAATACCATAGAATGGGTAACATACATTTGAGAAGGCAGGTAGTTTAGAGTCTTATCCAAAGTTTTCAACTTCAGTTCAGCAAAGCAGAATCAGGATATTGAGTTGAATGATGGGAGGAGGCAGTGGCCCAGTGGTATTATTTCTAGTTCAAATCCTGTTCTCACACACCACCCTACCAACCTCCGGATACAACGCATCATCCTCCGACACTTCCGCCATTTACAATCCGACCCCACCACCCAAGACATTTTTCCATCCCCACCCCTGTCTGCTTTCCGGAGAGACCACTCTCTCCGTGACTCCCTTGTTCGCTCCACACTGCCCTCCAACCCCACCACACCCGGCACCTTCCCCTGCAACCGCAGGAAATGCTACACTTGTCCCCACACCTCCTCCCTCACCCCCATTCCAGGCCCCAAGATGACATTCCACATTAAGCAGAGGTTCACCTGCACATCTGCCAATGTGGTATACTGCATCCACTGTACCCGGTGCGGCTTTCTCTACATTGGGGAAACCAAGCGGAGGCTTGGGGACCGCTTTGCAGAACACCTCCGCTCAGTTCGCAACAAACAACTGCACCTCCCAGTCGCAAACCATTTCCACTCCCCCTCCCATTCTCTTGATGACATGTCCATCATGGGCCTCCTGCACTGCCACAATGATGCCACCCGAAGGTTGCAGGAACAGCAACTCATATTCCGCCTGGGAACCCTGCAGCCATATGGTATCAATGTGGACTTCACCAGTTTCAAAATCTCCCCTTCCCCCACTGCATCCCTAAACCAGCCCAGTTCATCCCCTCCCCCCACTGCACCACACAACCAGCCCAGCTCTTCCCCCCCACCCACTGCATCCCAAAACCAGTCCAACCTGTCTCTGCCTCCCTAACCGGTTCTTCCTCTCAGCCATCCCTTCCTCCCACCCCAAGCCGCACCCCCAGCTACCTACTAACCTCATCCCACCTCCTTGACCTGTCCGTCTTCCCTGGACTGACCTATCCCCTCCCTACCTCCCCACCTACACCCTCTCCACCTATCTTCTTTACTCTCCATCTTCGGTCCGCCTCCCCCTCTCTCCCTATTTATTCCAGTTCCCTCCCCCCATCCCCCTCTCTGATGAAGGGTCTAGGCCCGAAACGTCAGCTTTTGTGCTCCTGAGATGCTGCTTGGCCTGCTGTGTTCATCCAGCCTCACATTTTGTCGTCATAACAGTTGGTGTAGTTTAGATTCAACTAAAAATCTGGAATTGAGAGTCTAAAAATGGCCATGAAACCAATGTTAGGAAAGCCCTTGAGGGAAGGAAACAGCCATCCTTACCTGGTCTGACCGATATGTGATTTCAGACCTGCAGCAATGTGGTTGAGTCTCAACTACCTTCTGCGCAATTAGTGATGGTAATAAATTCTGGCCTAGCCAGCGGCACCCACATCCCAGGAATTCTTTTTTATAAATCAGGCATAATTATATCGAATGGCAGAACAAACTTGAAGTGTCAAATGGCCTACTCCTGCTCCTTTGCTTCAATGTTACTTTTGAGAGGATGGCCAATTAAAAGCCATGGAGTGTACTTGGTATCCATTCAGAGACATTCTGAAGAAAGGTCCCTGGGTCCAAAATGTTAACTCTGCTTTCTTTCCACAGATGTTGCCAGACCTGCTGAATTTTTCCAGCAATTTTTGTTTCTCTTTCTAATTTCCAGTATCCACAGTTCTTTGATTCTCTGGTTTTAGTAACAACTCAACCCAGCCCGGCCGAAAATGCTAGCAGTGCCAAAATATGGGCCTGACAAATTTGAATCTCTGATCATAGACAGTGGAAGCTGCTGATGCTGGAGAATCTGAGATAACAAAGTGTGAAGTTGCATGAACACAACAAGCCAAGCAGCATCTTAGGAGCACAAAAGATGATGTTTTGGGCCTAGACCCTTCATCAAAAAAGGGGGATGGGGAGAGGATTCTGAAATAAATAGGGAGAGAGGGGCAGGCGGATCGAAGATGGATAGAGGAGAAGATAGGTGGAGAGGAGAGTATGGGTGGGGAGGTAGGGAGGGGATAGGTCAGTCCGGGGAGGACGGACAGGCCAAGGGGGCGGGATGAGGTTAGTAGGCAGGAAATGGTGGTGCGGCTTGAGGTGGGAGGAGGGGATAGGTGAGAGGAAGAACAGGTTAGGGAGGCGGGGACAAGCTGGGCTGGTTTTGGGACACAGTGTTTGCACCTGACTCTGTGTGTGTGTGTGTGTGTGTGTGTGTTTGGTTTCTGTCCAGTCCCGGGCAGCGAGAGAAACACCAGCTCCTCACACTCTTACATCTGGGATAGTGCAGTCACTGGATCAAAAGCGAATTCCACAAGCCGCCAAGGAAACCAAGAGGAGGCTTGGGGACCGCTTTGCAGAACACCTACGCTTGGTTCACAATAAACAACTGCACCTCCCGGTTGCGAACCATTTCAACTCCCCCTCCCATTCCTTAGACAACATGTCCATCCTGGGCCTCCTGCAGTGCCACAATGATGCCACCTGTAGGTTGCAGGAACAGCAACTCATATTCCGCTTGGGAACCCTGCTGCCCAATGGTATCAATGTGGATTTCACCAGCTTCAAATTCTCCCCTCCCCCCACTGCATCCCAAAACCAGCCCAGCTCCCCGGACTGACCTATCCCCTCCCTACTTCTCCACACATACTCTCCTCTCCACCTATCTTCTCTTTTATCCATCTTCGGTCCGCTTCCCCCTCTCTCCCTATTTATTCCAGAACCCTCTCCCCATCCCCCTCTCTGATGAAGGGTCTAGGCCCGAAACGTCAGCTTTTGTGCTCCTAAGATGCTACTTGGCCTGCTGTGTTCATCCAGGTCCACAATTTCTTATCTAAATTTGAATCTATGTTGTGTTTATGAGTTCCTTCAGGTTTGATTTAGAATGTCCATATTTCTGGTCAAACACGAAGAGTGTTTTTTATCGTAAACAATAGAAACTTGCTTGCTGCAAAATTTATTGTGGATGAATATGATCTATATCATTGCAGACACTGTGAGGTGTTAAAGGGACAGACAACGGCTTTGTAGTATTATCGCTGGATTATTAATCCAGAGACCGAGGTAATGTTCAGGTGGAATTGAACTCAATAATAATCTGGAATTAAGAGTCTAATGATGACCATGAAACCATTGCCAATTTTCAGGAAAAGCCCACCTGCTTCAGTAATGATCTTTAGCAAAGGAAACTGCCGTCCTTACTTGGTCTGACCTACATGTGACTCTAGGCCGACAGCAATGTGGTTAACTCCTAACTACCTTCTGGACAACTATGAATGGGCAATAAATGCAGGCCTTGACAATGGTACCCTCATCCCCTGAATGAATGAAACAAAAACACTCATCCATGATCTGCCTCTTACAAATTCCTTCTTTAATCTGACCCTACTCCAGTGGGCATTACTTACTGAAGTAAATCATGAATTAATCTTTTCAGACATTTCCAAACCCATATATAATAATCTTCAACCATGACTTCTTTGAAAATTCAGCCTCACCAACCTGGACAATGGGAAAAGCTGTTTCGGAGGAGATAGTGCAATCAATCTGTTTAGACCTGTAGACACATCAAGAGGAATGAGGAGACATTGTTCACTATGATCAAAGTCACAGAGGATAATCAAATGAAAACCAATCCAAAGGAATCTTACTGCTTTATTTAGTGGGCAGAATTTTATGGATGTCAGGAAATCTCAGTCTTCAGCTGGAAAGATAAAATAATGTTGTGACACATCTTATTGGCAAGGAACATAGAATCTCGTTCCATTCAGACAGTTGACATGCCAACTGTGGGCCTTCCCCATAATCACAGAACCTGGAATGGATATTCCAACAGCCAAGACCTTCTGGCCATCAAGGACCAGCAACAGTATTTAAGAGCAGCAACAGCAGCTCGCTGATCCACAATAATGAGTGGAAATCCTTGCCTTAGGACGATGCACCAATAAATTCACTAATTCCAATATGTAGCAGTTTTGTCAGAACCTGTGGCTGTTTGAATTTATAAATCTCATGTAAGAATATGATGGAAAATCATTTATATTTGCATTCATTCCAGGAAAGTAATTTGAATAGGAATCCATTGCTCACTACTTTTGAAAGATATCTAACATGCCAGCTCCTACAAGAATCAATTTACTGTAACTTTATCTGAAATTAGGATTCATAACCTATACCCATTGCTGGTTGCATTATATAATTACATTGAATCTGGTTTATGTCAGCTCCCTGATCAAGATGTCATTGAAGTCATCTTTTATTTTATGATTTTTCTTGTATTAATGAAAGCTAAGAAGCCATGCTTCGTTTAAGTTGTTTATGACCAGTTTTTCATTATATGTGTAGTTTCTATTTATATTGGTGAATGTAATAGAATACAAGGTATATCAGGAAGCAAATAGCAGGAGAAAAAATATTGCTCACCAAAACACGTTGTTTAAAGTTGCTCTTTATTCCCTGGTGGAATGTCTTGTAATTTGTATGATAGCATAACATTAAGGAGCATGCTCATGATATCATCACTTTATTAAAGTAAGTGGTCTTAGAGTTTAAAAGTCTCAGACTCTATGTTACTACGTCATTTGATGCAAGATATCCTGACGGATACATGTTAATATTATGGTTCTAACTGTTGTTATTATTGGGCAGGTCAGATTCTAGACTGAAGTCTGGCTTCATTGATCATATTTTGTTTTGCTTTCATTTAATTTATTTCTCAAAACAAAAGCACATGATTCTGCAGATTTTGTTTTAACATGAAAAGAGCAGTTTATTATGCAAAAGCAATGAAGATAAAATAGAATAAACCAAGCTGTATTCATGTAGCACAATTCAAAAGATTTCAAAACAGATGGTAAAAGTGCAATCCCATGTTTCCCAATGCCATCACTTACTGTACTCAAATAGCAGACTGCGTACCCTTCCCGTAACAGAACGATTCCCCAACAGCAGGTTATAGGCCAACGGGTTTATTGAGAGCACTAGCTTTCAGTGTGTTCCTCTGTCCTCCGGTGTAGTGAGAGAGAAGATATTGTTTGTAAGTAAAAGAGTAAAGGATCATACCGCTGATGTGAATGATGTGAATAAGCCTAAAATGGCTGGCTGACTCCCTCCCATTAAATATTTAATCAGTTAAGAAGCAGATGCAGGTTTTGATTGATTAAAATTCAGAATCCCAGAATTTCTTTCAAGTCACTGTCCTGAGATAGCTAATGGTTTTACCAGTGGATACAAGAGGTGACATCTCTGGCCAGACAATGTATTTTAGGTGTGAGGCCTTGTTTAGAATCTGTCTGTGCTTTAACTTGGAATCAGACTGGTTTTACTTCCAAAGCAGGAATTTATAAAATGCCCCATTGACGGACTGTGTACACACACACACCACACACACATGCACGCACACCTATGTGATGACTAGGTAAGGGGAGGTGATGGATCACCCGAGTGGTATTATCACTGGACTGTTAATCCAGAGACCCAAATAACATTCTGAGGACCCAGGTTCAAATCCCATCACAGCAGATAGTGGAATTTGAGTTCAATAATTGTCCAGAATTAAAAACCAAATGATGACCATTGTCAATTGTCAGAAAAAACCCTCAAGTTCACAAATGACCTTGAGGCAAGGAAACTGTCATCCTTACCTTCTCTGACCCACTTGTGACTCCACACCCACAACAATGCGGTTGACTTTGCTGACTTGCTCACCAAGCTTGCCTGTTTTCATTCAGATGTTTCAGCACCATGTTAAGTAACACCATCAGTGAGGCCTCTAATGAAGTGACATTGTTCTACTCTGCTCGGAATTTATATCATCCGGTCCGTTATGGTGAGTAATGTCATTTCGATTTTCTTTCTGTATGGGTTTGTATATGGGGCCCAATTCTACACTTTTTTTGGCTGCATTATGGGTTGAGAACCATGCCTCTAGAAATTCAGTGCATGTCTATGTTTGGCTTGTGCTACTTTAGTCACATTGTCCCAGTTAAACTGATGGCCTTCATCGCTCGAGTATACTGTTATTCACGAAAATTTGTCATGTCATTCTGCTGCCAGCTGATGTTCGCATATTCTGATGGCTAGTTTCCTTCCTGTCTGTCCAATGTAATGTTAGTGGCAGCCGTTGCATGGTATTTTGTAAACTGAAGACCCCATTCTCACAACATGCAGAACTAACATAGTTTATAAAATAACATGCAGCTCCCCCACCCCTTTTGTTTCCCTTTCTGTCCCATCTAAAACAGTGATATCCTGGAATGTTAAGCTGCCAGTCCTGTCCCTTCTGTAACCATGTCTCTGTAACGGCAATAACATCATCATTCCATGCAGTAATCCATGCTTTTTGTTCATCTATCTTAACCTGTTATACTTCTTGTTTTGAAGTAAATACACTCCCATCCCCCAGCCCCTCTGAGCCCAACAACTTTCTTCTTCGTGCTCTTATTCTGTGCCCAGTCCCTACATGTGCTGACCTGTTGTTCCGCTTCCCACTCCCCTACCACACTAGTTTAAATCCTCCTGAAGAGCTCTAGCAAATCTCCTGCCAAGGATATTGGTGCCGCTCCAGTTCAGATGCAACCCATCCTTCTTGCATCGGTCCCACCTTCCCCAGAAGGCATCCCAATGATCCATACATTTAAAGCCCTCCCTCTCACTCCAGCTCTATGGCCACATGTTCAATTAGACTGTCTCTCTGTTCTTCGCCTCACTAGCCCATGGCATGGGTAGCCATCCTGAGATTACTACTCTGATAGTCCTGCTTTTAACTTCTAACTCCCTCAGCTGTCCTTGCAGGGCCTCTTCCTTCTACCTACCTATGTCAATTGTGCCAATGTGGACATCCTGAAAAAGGAAGGAAGATAGACAGAAGCCATTGCCCACATTGGCACAAATGACATAGGTAGAAAGAAGGAAAAGGGAGGCAACAAGCCATCCTAGAGCCTCGTTCATAGCCGCAGAAACACCTGTCTGTGCCCCACCTGTCGAGTCACTCACTACTACTAAACTATAAAGTTCTAACAGAACTAGGCAGGATAAACACAAGAAATAATGACCCGGGAGTCCAGAGCCATGGGTCACAGTTTAAATATGTGGGGTAAACAATAGATGAGGAGAAATCTCTTCACCCAGAGAGTGATGAACCTGTGGAATTCTTCACCACAGAAAGTAGCTTAAGTCAAAACATTGAATGTTTTTAAGAAGGAGTTAAATATGATTCTTAAGGTTAAAAGCATCAAAGGATAAACAAAGAAAGCGAGTACAGAGTGCCGAGTTGGATGATCAGCCATGATCATGTTGAATGGCAGAGCAGGTTCTAAAAGCTGAATGGTTTACTCCTGCTCCTATTTTCTATGTTTCTATGTTTCTTCTCATCACCCATGGGTTTGACTTATCTATTTCTTTTAATTCCTGACTTGGTAGCTTTCTCCTTGAATATTTACTCAATTCAGCTTAGATACTCACAGCTACAAATAACCTCTTTAGGGATCTAATCGAACACATCTGGTTCAAGCTGAACCCCTTACTTTGAGGTAATGTTTCTTAATTGTTCTGAACAATTCTTTTCTCCAGCAGAAACCACTCTTACATCTAACATCGACCAGGGGTCAATGAATTGAAGCCAAAAGTTTTTGAATCTATGTGTCCTTCTGCTCATCAATAAAAAAGGCAATTTTTAATCCTTCTAAACCACAAGCAAGGTAAGCTATTCAATATTTACTCTGACCAATCACACAATATAAATAAATAAATAAGTAAATATTACTTCAGGGGCCCTCTCCCTCACACAGGTTTTTTTTTTAAAACATGGCTCCAGAAAGACTGATAAGTTAATAACCAAGCCCTTCATACACATGACCCAGACTCTGAAGAGCCTCTGACTCGAATATTTATACATATCTGTAATGTTTCATAAACATCTGTTGAACCTTTTGGCATCCTTACTCCAGAAAAAAAAATGATATTGCCAAAGAGGGAGTACATCAAATGTTCATTATCAGCGTTATGTGAACGTTTGGAATTCTCCACACTGGAGGACTGTGGCAGCTCAGTCTTTGAATGTGTTTAAAATCAGGAATGATAGATTTCTGATTATTAATGGTTTACAGAGTCATGGAAATAGGTTGAATAAAAGGCTTTACAGCATTTGATCAGCTATTCCTATTTCTGCTTTCCTATGTCCAATGCCATGTGACTCTTGTCTGGTTCTTATTGTGGAACAATGTTCTAATGGAATCATAAACACTGTTGTCTCAGCTATAAATACCTTGCTGGAGGCAAAATGCACATTCATGTTAGCAGCAGTCGCCATTCATAAAAAGCAAAGTGACACCAAATACTTGATACCAGCAAAGTGATCGAGGATTTGCAACCAGCCCAGTTCTGACAAATATATTAATGCTTGTGGTGTTACATTGAAAAGGAATGGAAACCAGCTCACACTAACGGACAACACAGCAATTATGCACAAAGAGAGTGAGGAAGAAAACTTTGGTGAGGATGACGATGTTGTGTGACAGCCGCCAGCAGTAAGACTTCTCAATCAAGAGCAACGAAGTCCAACTGATACCTCACCAAATGGGTAAAGGATCGTCATATCAGGATGAAGTGACAAACCTGTAAAGCATTTGATTGTAGTTTGAATTGTTGCTTCGAAAACTCTGAATGAGAAGGAAGAAGACATAACAATCCAATCATTTGGCCTAAACTGAGAATCGCACTTGGAGAGGCAAATAAACTGAAAAACCCAGGACCTGTATGAGAAAAATAAATGTCCAGAGAATTCTTCTCTTCAGCAAACAGAACATTGAGACAAACGTGCGAAAATACAAATTAGGAACAACAAACTAGGTCCCTTGAGTTTTTATCGTTATTCAATAAGGTCATGGCTTATCTGATTACTCCACATTCCTCCCTACTCCGATGCCAGTTCAGATAGTCGCAGGAGGAGTTATATCATTTTTTCTCTGCTTTATTTATTGTTCAGTGATCTTGAAGACTGAAGTCTTCAGCGGGAATTTGTTATTGGCTCTCACATTTAGTCATTACTCAGCAAGGAAGTGAATGCTCTAAGATAACAAAGTGTGGAGCTGGATGAACACAGCAGGCCAAGCAGCATCTCAGGAGCACAAAAGCTGACGTTTCGGGCCTAGACCCTTCATCAGAGAGGGGGATGGGGAGAGGGTTCTGGAATAAATAGTGAGAGAGGGGGAGGCGGACCGAAGATGGAGAGAAAAGAAGATGGGTGGAGAGGAGAGTATAGGTGGGGAGTGGATAGGTCAGTCCAGGGAAGACGGACGGGTCAAGGAGGCGGGATGAGGTTAGTAGGTAGGAAATGGAGGTGCGACTTGAGCTGGGAGGAAGGGATGGGTGAGAGGAAGAACAGGTTAGGGAGACAGAGACAGGCTGGGCTGGTTTTGGGATGCAGTGGGGGGAGGGGATGAGCTGGGCTGGTTGTGTGATGCAGTGGGGGGAGGGGACGAACTGGGCTGGTTTTGGGATGCGGTGGGGGAAGGGACGATTTTGAAGCTGATTCTCCAGCATCTATAGTTCCCATTATCTCTGAAGTGAATTTTCTATGTTATTTTTCTTTAGTCAGAAACTGATAAGCTCAGATTTCATTGCTTTTATCCTAATGAGCCGAGAAATGGCCAGTTTACCAGGGCTGATTTTGACTGTACTTTGGGGAGAAGGGGTGAAACATACAATGAGATGATTAGGAACAATCATGTTGGGAAGAGGCAGTGGGCTTGGCTGGGTGAGTTGGGAATCCTCAGAATAGATACAAAAAGTAACAATTTAGAGGACCATGGCGCAATCTTTGAAAATTGCTGTGATTTAAGGGATAGAACAGGCAATTCACAAAGTATCAAACATTTAATTCGGTCTTTGTGATGTTAATGGAGATCTGAAGCTCAGCACACATTTGAATGATGGATTATAACTTCTTAAACATTGTTTTACTTTTTGTTTTCTTGTATTTATTTGTGTTACATTCTCCCACTGTTAAGCACAGTTTGTGGGATCAGTGGTAGCCTCCATAGCAGCCCCTGTCAAATAGCTGATGGATGTTTGATGATCATGAGCCAGCAGTGAAGGGTAGAGCGGTATTTAGATAATCAACCCAGTGGGGGCTATTAGTTTGATCTGTCATATGCTGGGGGAAAAGAAATGAGAAGAACCACAATAGCAAACGCCAGCATTAAACCCATTTATCAACCACTGCTGTGCAAGGAATGGAAGGCATCTTTCTGAAGATAGTCTATTATCTTCTAGTTGGTACAGATTGCGAGCTCCATGATACCGTATGTTTTTTCAGCAGTCAATAAATTAATCCAGGCGCAGCTGGAGAGTAAATTCCATTACACAGCTAATACAATGAATGGTGCAGTTATTTACATCAACCTTTAACCCACTGAAGAAATAGTGCACTTTGATGCTTTATTTTGTCATGCATTTAGGATAATCATTCAGGACTCATCTCCTGCATGGTCTGAGTATATAGCTAAATAAAAGTAATCTCATGGTTCAGACAATTAAATTTAACAGAAGTTTATTCTGTGATCAGTTTCAGATTTACAATTTTGATAGTCTCCTGGATTTCCATTTTTTGAAAAAATCGTACATTCTCATGTTTGTGTCCTCTCCTCCATTCTGTTTTTGTTGCTGTATTATATCTCAACAGATGTCGCTGTGGTGTCTTGACAAAGTGCCACACAATTAGCTTATTAGCAAAGTTAAAGACTGTAAGTAAAGTGACTATGGCAGCATTGAACCATAGAAACTGAGAGAAGTGGTGAACAGTTTTCAGACTGGAGGAAGATATCCAATGAGATTCTCCAGCAGTCAGTGTCAAGAACACTGATTATTTTGATTCACATTGATGAACTAGACCTGGGAGCATGGCACAATCTCAAAACTTTCAGATGCCACAATATTTTGGAAACATTGTACTGGGGCAAGGGTAGTAATGGACCTCAAGAGAATATAAACAGATTGTCGGAGTAGGCGGATATGTGGCTGATAAAATATAACACAGAGGTGCAGGGTGATACCATTTTACTGCGCTATGTCTCACAGCAGATGTGCAATTTATCTTTAAGAAACATGCTTGTGATGTGACAAAATGGTCACATTAAATACCGTAATATATGGCCAAATGGTGTGGAAATCTCATTTTACAGCCTATAGGTCTCAGTTCTCCTACAGTGTGACATACTGAAGAATTGCACCACAAAGAATGAACCTTTATAAAGCATTGTTGGCCTTAACTGAGTATTGTTTCCAATTATCAAACTGCACATGAGGGGAACTGTATAGGGTGCAGAAAGATGTACAAGAGTGGTTCCAGGGAGCAGTTCAGGATGCAGTTCCAAAAAAAAATTGGAAACTGGACTTATACTCCTTACAGAAGGAAATGTTGAGGGAAGATTTGATAGAGGCACCTCAAAGGGTCTGGTCAAAAAAAGATTAAGAGTCCCTATTAGAAAGAGAGTTGAGAAACTACAGCTCCTTGAAAACCGTGTTAGGGAAATGGAGCTGGAGCTGGATGAACTACGGATCATTCGGGAGGCAGAGGGGGTAATTGAGAGGAGTTATCGGGAGTTGGTCACTCCTAAGGCTCAGGATGAGGATAGATGGGTTACAGTTCGGGGGAGGAAAGGGGACAGACAGACAGTGCAGAGACCCCCTGTGGGCATTCCCCTCAGCAATAAGTATACCGTTTTGGATACTGCTGGGGGGGATGACCTACCAGAGGAAAGCCATAGTAGTCAGTTCTCTGGCACTGAGCCTGACACTGTGGCAAAGAAGGGAAGGGGGCAGAATAGAAAAGTACTCGTGGTAGGGGACTCGATAGTTAGGGGAATCGACAGGAGATTTTGTGGTCAAGGTCGGGATTCCCGGAAGGTATGTTGCCTCCCTGGTGCCAGGGTCCGGGACGTCTCCGATCGGGTGTATAAGGTTCTAAAAGGGGAGGGCGAACAGCCAGAAATCGTGTTACATATTGGCACAAATGATATAGCCAGATATAGGATTGAGGATATAAAAAGTGATTTCAGGGAGTTAGGATGGAAGCTGCAGAGCAGGACGAACAGAGTAGTGTTCTCTGGTTTACTACCGGTGCCACGAGATAGCGAGGTGAGGAACAGGGAGCGGGCGCAGCTGAACACGTGGCTACGCAGCTGGTGTAGGAGGGAGGGCTTCAGATATGTTGATAATTGGGATGCCTTCTGGGGAAGGTGGGACCTGTACAAGAAGGACGGGTTGCATCTGAACTGGAAGGGGACCAATGTCCTGGGTGGAAGGTTTGCTCGAGTAGTTCGAGAGGGTTTAACCTGGTATGGCAGGGGGTTGGGAACCTGAGCTGTATACCAGAGGTGAGCGTTGATGCAGGTGAGGCAGTAGCAAGAGGTAGACCAGCTAGTAGGAAGGATTTTCCTGGGAAGGAACCAAGGGATCGGTTAAAGTGTGTTTGCTTTAATGCAAGGAGTATCAGGAATAAAAGTGATGAACTTAGAGCATGGATCAGTACCTGGTGCTATGATGTTGTGGCCATAACAGAGACATGGGTTTCTCATGGTCAGGAATGGTTGCTGGATGTTCCAGGGTTTAGACCATTTAAAAAGAATAGGGAGGGGGGAAAAAGAGGAGGGGGTGTAGCACTACTAATCAGAGAGGGTATCACTGCTACAGAAGCTTCCATTGTCGAGGAAGATCTGCCTACTGAGTCAGTGTGGGTGGAAATTAGGAACAGCAAGGGAGTAGTCACCTCGTTAGGGGTTTACTACGGACCCCCAATAGCGGCAGAGAGATTGAAGAAAGCATAGGTCGGCAGATTTTGGAAAAGTGTGGACGCAGTAGGGTTGTTGTAATGGGTGACTTTAACTTTCCTAATATTGATTGGAACCTCCTTCGAGCAGAAGATTTGAATGGAGCTGTTTTTGTAAGGTGTGTTCAGGAGGGTTTCCTAACTCAGTACGTTGACAGGCCGACGAGGGGAGAGGCCATTCTAGGCTTGGTGCTCGGAAACGAGCCGGGGCAGGTATCAGATCTTGTGGTGGGAGAGCATTTTGGTGATAGTGACCATAACTGCCTCACATTCTACATAGCTATGGAGAAGGAGAGGATTAGGCAAAATGGGAGGATATTTAATTGGGGAAGAGGAAACTATGATGCGATTAGACATGAGTTAGGAAGCATGGACTGGGAGCAGTTGTTCCATGGTAAAGGCACTATAGACATGTGGAGGCTGTTTAAGGAACAGTTGTTGGGAGTGATGAGTAAATATGTCCCTCTGAGACAGGCAAGAAGGGGTAAGATAAAGGAACCTTGGATGACGAGAGCGGTGGAGCTTCTTGTGAAAAGGAAGAAGGTAGCTTACATAAGGTGGAGGAAGCTACGGTCAAGCTCAGCTCTAGAGGATTACAGGCAGGCGAGGAAAGAGCTCAAAAATGGTCTGAGGAGAGCCAGGAGGGGGCACGAGAAAGGCTTGGCAGAAGGAATCCGGGAAAACACAAAGGCATTTTACACTTACGTGAGGAATAAGAGAATGGTCAAAGAAAGAGTAGGGCCGATCAGGGATAGCATAGGGACCTTGTGTGTGGAGTCTGAGGAGGTAGGGGAAGCCCTAAATGAGTTTTTTGCTTCTGTCTTTACGAAAGAAACGAACTTTGTAGTGAATGAAACCTTTGAAGAGCAGGTGTGCATGCTGGAATGGATAGAGATAGAGGAAGCTGATGTGCTGAAAATTTTGTCAAACATTAAGATTGACAAGTCGCCAGGCCCGGACCAGATTTGTCCTCAGCTGCTTTGGGAAGCGAGAAATGCAATTGCTTCACCACTTGCAAAGATCTTTGCATCCTCGCTGTCCACTGGAGTCGTACCTGAGGACTGGAGAGAGGCAAATGTATTTCCTCTCTTCAAGAAAGGAAATAGGGAAATCCCCGGCAATTATAGACCAGTAAGTCTCACGTCTGTCGTCTGCAAGGTGTTAGAAAGGATTCTGAGGGATAAGATTTATGACCATCTGGAAGAGCATGGCTTGATCAAATACAGTCAACACGGCTTTGTGAGGGGTAGGTCATGCCTTACAAACCTTATCGAGTTTTTTGAGGATGTGACTAGAAAAGTTGATGAGCGCCGAGCTGTGGATGTGGCGTATATGGGCTTCAGTAAGGCATTTGATAAGGTTCCCCATGGTAGGCTCATATAGAAGGTCAGGAGGAATGGGATACAGGGGAACTTAGCTGCTTGGATACAGAATTGGCTGGCCAACAGAAGACAGCGAGTGGTAGTAGAAGGAAAATATTCTGCCTGGAAGTCAGTGGTGAGTGGGGTTCCACAGGGCTCTGTCCTTGGGCCTCAACTGTTTGTAATTTTTATTAATGACTTGGATGAGGGGATTGAAGGATGGGTCAGCAAGTTTGCAGACGACACAAAGGTCAGAGGTGTCGTTGACAGTGTAGAGGGCTGTTGTAGGCTGCAGTGGGACATTGACAGGATGCAGAGATGGGCTGAGAGGTGGCAGATGGAGTTCAACCTGGATAAATGCGAGGTGATGCATTTTGGAAGGTCGAATTTGAAAGCTGAGTACAGGATTAAGGATAGGATTCTTGGCAGCGTGGAGGAACAGAGGGATCTTGGTGTGCAGATACATAGATCCCTTAAAATGGCCACCCAAGTGGACAGGGTTGTTAAGAAAGCATATGGTGTTTTGGCTTTCATTAACAGGCGGATTGAGTTTAAGAGTCGTGAGATCTTGTTGCAGCTGTATAAAACTTTGGTTAGACCGCACTTGGAATACTGCGTCCAGTTCTGGGCGCCCTATTATAGGAAAGATGTGGATGCTTTGGAGAGGGTTCAGAGGAGGTCTACCAGGATGCTGCCTGGACTGGAGGGCTTACCTTATGATGAGAGGTTGACTGAGCTTGGTCTCTTTTCATTGGAGAAAAGGAGGAGGAGAGGGGACCTAATTGAGGTATACAAGATAATGAGAGGCATAGATAGAGGTGATAGCCAGAGACTATTTCCCAGGGCAGAAATGGCTAGCACGAGGGGTCATAGTTTTAAGCTGGTTGGTGGAAAGTATAGAGGGGATGCCAGAGGCAGGTTCTTTATGCAGAGAGTTGTGAGAGCATGGAATGCGTTGCCAGCAGCAGTTGTGGAAGCAAGGTCATTGGGGTCATTTAAGAGACTGCTGGACATGTATATGGTCACAGAAATTTGAGGGTGCATACATGAGGATCAATGGTCAGCACAACATTGTGGGCTGAAGGGCCTGTTCTGTGCTGTACTGTTCTATGTTCTATGTTCTATGTTCTAAATAGAAATCTTCAGTGGCAAAGCAGCAAGAGTAATAAGAGGAATACCTGTTATATAGTGATGGTGAAGACCTAGAATGTCTGGTCTGACTGTGGGAATGAGTCAGATGTAATCCTGGCGCTCAATATGAAATTGGATAAGCACCTAAACAGACAGAAAAATACACAGTGCTACAGTTATAAGCTGGGGCTATGGGATTAACAGCTTTGCTTTTGCAGAGCTGACAGGCTGTAATCATTTCTGATTCGATGATTCTCTGAATCACAGGATGATCTCCACAAGAAAAATCTCAATAAATATTTGAGACCACTTTTGTCAGATAAGTGTTGGAGCAGATAATCACTCTTATAGAAATGACAACCAATAACCAGAATTCTGTGCTTATAATTTTATAGCTTTGATCATCATGAATTAGGATAGATGACTGCCTGGACATGTTGGGCTGAAGGTCTTCATTTTATGCTGTAAAAACTCTATGACTCTCTCTGGGTGTAGACTTTGCTGAAGGGCAATCATACATTTACACTTATTTTGTAAGTGCGACAACTCAACATGGGTGATGTTATGTTCTTGCTGTACGTAAACTGTTCTTACTTGAACTTAACCACATTCTGACATGAAAGAAGAAACATTAACAATTATTTCAGTTCTGAAACTTGTAGAACTGACTTGACCTGACCTTAATTCTTGCCAGGCACAATTAAATTCAGCAACAAAATGTCTTAGGGAGTGATCATTCTATTTATTCATTCTCATGGCACTTTGGTTGTGGGGAATGGTGGCCACAAATGCTGGCATAATTATTGTCACCACATTTGAAAACATGACAGGATGCAGTGCCATGTAAATCCAAGAAATTTCAATGTGACATATCTGTCATTATGAATTGGATTTCATTGCCATTATCTTAGGTGTGGGAAAAGAAAAGATATTTCAGCAGGAGTTCTAAGGAAGCGTCACCAGACCCGAAACGTTAACTCTGTTTTCTCCTTCACTGATGCTATCAGACCTGCTGAACCTTTCCAGCAATTTTGTTTTTGTTCCTGATTTATAGCATCTACAGTTCTTTCAGTTTTTATTCTTTCAGGTTTGCCTGATTCAGTTGGAATGGTTAGGAGGGGATAGGGTCAAAAGGGAGTGTGATGGGGAGTGGAAGGATGGGTAGTGGTATTGCCAGAGAAATGGGCAATTGCAAAAATTATTAACTTAAAGAACTGTGGATGCTGTAAATCAACAAAAGAAACAAAAACGGAAGCTGCTGGAAAAGCTCAGCAAGTCTGGCAGCACCTGTAAAGAGAAGTTAGGGTTAATGTTTCACTTCTGGTGACCCTTTCTCAGAACTGATGGTAGCTAGGAAAATGTTGGCTTGTGTGCAGAGAGTAGGGTGGTGGTGGGGGTTCAGGAGTAAATGATCAGTGGAGATAGGGCCTGAAGAATGAGGAGAGCTGTTGGACAGACAAAGGAGTAGATGATGATCTGGCTAGGAGGTCGAATTGTTGTTATTGGAGACTGTTAGTGGCTAACAATAAGTGGTGTATAATGGCAGACTATGTGATAACAAGGCCTGGCGTGTGGGGAAGGGGGCCAGGACATGGGAGAGTTCAGGTCCTAAAATTATTGAACTCGATATTGAGTCCAGAGGGCTACAGGGTCGCCAAGCAGAAACTGAGATGCTGCTCTTCCAGCTTGAGCTCATCTTCGCTGGAGCACCGCAGCAAGCCTGAGGCAGAGATGTTGGCCAGGGAACAGAGTGGTGTGTTCGAGTGACAGACAAAGGGAAGCTAAGGGTCTGTTTTGCGAGCAGAACATAGATGTTCTGCAAAGTGGTCACCCAGCCTATGCTTCATTTCCCCAATGTGAAGGAGCTTCCGGTTGCCTGCCACTTTAACACACCAGCTAGTTCTGTGGCCAGCGCCTCTGCCTCAGGATTGGTGCAGTGTTCCAGTGGTGCTGAGAACAAGCTGGGAGACCAACACCTCGTTTTCCGCTAGGGGACCCTGCAGCCCTCCAGTCTCAATATTGAGTTCAGTAATTTTAGGGCCTGAACTCAGCCATGTCCTAAACCCCTACCCCACCCACTATGTCTTCTTATCACATAGCCTGCCACCACACACTACCTATTTCCTGTCCCGCAGCCCCAACCAGTCCCCCTCCACCGACACCCTCATCCGACTAGCTGAACTCATCCTCACCCTCAACAACTTCTCTTTCGATTCCACCCACTTCCTACAGACTAAGGGGTGGCCATGGGCACCCGCATGGGCCCCAGCTATGCCTGCCTCTTTGTAGGTTACGTGCCTACTTTAACAGCTATTCACTCTCCTAGCCAGACCGTTATCCACTCCTTTGTCTGTCCAACCATTTTTCTCTCTCTTTGGGCTCTATCGCCACCTACCATTTACTCCTGACCCCATCGCCCCCACCCCATTATCTTCTACATGTAAACATGTTGCCAGCTATCTCACTGTATGTGAAACATCAACTCTGAATTCTTTTCACAGATGCAGCCAGGCTTTCTGAGTTTTTCCAGCAATTTCTGTTTTCGTTGCAAACGTTAATTTTTTGTTCCAAATCGGTCATCTGGATGGGGTCAACAATTCCTGACCAGTCAGTTTAACTTCAGTGGTTGGGAAACATTGAGAAACAATAACTCTGCAAGTGATTAAAGCCTCATAGACGAATGTGGCTTAGCCAGGGAGAGCCATAACGGATGTTTTGAGAGAAAATCATGTTTACTGACATTGCTGGAGTCCTCCAAAGAGGAAACATTGATGGAGGATGAGGCTAGTGTAAATGATCTGGCGAACATGAAGTTCCAAAAGATTTTGAAGAAAGCATAGGTCGGCAGATTTTGGAAAAGTGCGGACGTAGTAGGGTTGTTGTAATGGGTGACTTTAACTTTCCCAATATTGATTGGTACCTCCTTCGAGCAGAAGATTTGAATGGAGCTGTTTTTGTAAGGTGTGTTCAGGAGGGTTTCCTAACTCATAACGTTGACAGGCCGACGAGGGGAGAGGCCATTCTAGACTTGGTGCTCGGAAACGAGCCGGGACAGGTAACAGATCTTGTGTTGGGAGAGCATTTTGGTGACAGTGACCATAACTGCCTCACATTCTACATAGCTATGGAGAAGGAGAGGATTAGGCAAAATGGGAGGATATTTAATTGGGGAAGAGGAAACTATGATGCGATTAGACATGAGTTAGGAAGCATGGACTGGGAGCGATTGTTCCATGGTAAGGGCACTATAGATATGTGGAGACTGTTTAAGGAACAGTTGTTGCGAGTGATGAATAAATATGTCCCTCTGAGACAGGCAAGAAGGGGTAAGATAAAGGAACTTTGGATGACGAGAGCGGTGGAGCTTCTCGTCAAAAGGAAGAAGGTAGCTTACATAAGGTGGAGGAAGCTAGGGTCAAGCTCAGCTCTAGAGGATTACAAGCAGGCGAGGAAAGAGCTCAAAAATGGTCTGAGGAGAGCCAGGAGGGGGCACGAGAAAGGCTTGGCAGAACGGATTGGGGAGAACACAAAGGCATTTTACACTTATGTGAGGAATAAGAGAATGGTCAAAGAAAGAGTAGGGCCGATCAGGGATAGCATAGGGAACTTGTGTGTGGAGTCTGAGGAGGTAGGGGAAGCCCTAAATGAGTTTGTTGCTTCTGTCTTTACGAAAGAAACAAACTTTGTAGTGAATGAAACCTTTGAAGAGCAGGTGTGCATGCTGGAATGGATAGAGATAGAGGAAGCTGATGTGCTGAAAATTTTGTCAAACATTAAGATTGACAAGTCGCCAGGCCCGGACCAGATTTGTCCTCAGCTGCTTTGGGAAACGAGAAATGCAATTGCTTCACCACTTGCAAAGATCTTTGCATCCTCTCTCTCCACTGGAGTCGTACCTGAGGACTGGAGAGAGGCAAATGTAATTCCTCTCTTCAAGAAAGGAAATAGGGAAATCCCCGGCAATTACAGACCAGTAAGTCTCTCGTCTGTCGTCTGCAAGGTGTTAGAAAGAATTCTGAGGGATAGGATTTATGACAATCTGGAAGAGCATGGCTTGATCAAATGCAGTCAACACGGCTTTGTGAGGGGCAGGTCATGCCTCAGAAACCTTATCGAGTTCTTTGAGGATGTGACTAGAAAAGTTGATGAGGGTCGAGCTATGGATGTGGTGTATATGGACTTCAGCAAGGCATTTGATAAGGTTCCCCATGGTAGGCTCATATAGAAGGTCAGGAGGAATGGGATACAGGGGAACTTAGTTGCCTGGATACAGAATTGGCTGGCCAACAGAAGACAGCGAGTGGTAGTCGAAGGAAAATATTCTGCCTGGAAGTCAGTGGTGAGTGGGGTTCCACAGGGCTCTGTCCTTGGGCCTCAACTGTTAGTAATTTTTATTACTGACTTGGATGTGGGGATTGAAAGATGGGTCAGCAAGTTTGCAGACGACACGAAGGTTGGAGGTGTCGTTGACAGTATAGAGGGCTGTTGTAGGCTGTAGCGGGACATTGACGGATGCAGAGATGGGCTGAGAGGTGGCAGATGGAGTTCAACCTGGATAAATGCGAGGTGATGCATTTTGGAAGGTCGAATTTTAAAGCCGAGTACAGGATTAAGGATAGGATTCTTGGCAGTGTGGAGGAACAGAGGGATCTTGGTGTGCAGATACATAGATCCCTTAAAATGGCCACCCAAGTGGACAGGGTTGTTAAGAAAGCATATGGTGTTTTGGCTTTCATTAACAGGGGGATTGAGTTTAAGAGCCGTGAGATCTTGTTGCAGCTGTATAAAACTTTGGTTAGACCACACTTGGAATACTGTGTCCAGTTCTGGTCGCCCTATTATAGGAAAGATGTGGATGCTTTGGAGAGGGTTCAGAGGAGGTTTACCAGGATGCTGCCTGAACTGGAGGGCTTATCTTATGAAGAGAGATTGACTGAGCTCGGACTCTTTTCATTGGAGCAAAGGAGGAGGAGAGGGGACCTATTTGAGGTATACAAGATAATGAGAGGCATAGATAGAGGTGATAGGCAGAGACTATTTCCCAGGGCAGAAAAGGCTAACATGAGGGGTCATAGTTTTAAGCTGGTTGGAGGAAAGTATAGAGGGGATGCCAGAGGTGGGTTCTTTACATAGAGAGTTTTGAGAGCATGGAATGCGTTGCCAGCAGCAGTTGTGGAAGCAAGGTCATTGGGGTCATTTAAGAGACTGCTGGACATGTATATGGTCACAGAAATTTGAGGGTGCCTACATGAGGATCAATGGTCGGCACAACATCGTGGGCTGAAGAGCCTGTTCTGTGCTGTACTGTTCTATTCTATGTTCTAACTCATGAAAAGCTTCTGAGAAAAGTTACAATTCATAGAAGAAAAAAGAGTGCAGCTCATGGATACAAAACTGGCTGAGTCATCACAGAATCTTAATTTGGAAATAGATTTCTAGAGATGAAAGGTGTTAACAGGCATGGGGGAAGTGCAAGAATAGAGAGGACCAGCCATGATAATGTCAGGGGCTTGATGGATCCAAAAGCCTGTAACTGATCCTGTTGCTATGTGTCTACATTTCATGGAAAGGAAACAGAAAGCAATGGTAAATGGATAGTTTTCAGGCTGCTGTAAGGTTTGCAGTGGAGCTCCCCTGGCATTAGTTTGGGTCCTCTAGTTCGTGAATTTCAGAGAATGCAGTTTGTGGATGATACAAAGCTTAGAAGCATTGTAAAGTGTGATGAAGACATCATTTGCGAAGATAGATTAAGAAGTTGAGACTGCTTTGCTCGAAAAGGCAAAGTGAAGCCTGAAAGGAGATTTGGTTTACGAAATCACAAAGGGTTAGGCAGAGGAGGCAGGGAATAACTGTTGCTGCTAATAGATGGATCAAGGACAAGAGGCCACAGATTTAAATGATTTGCAAAAGAAGTAAATACATTGTGGGGAAAAAAAATCTTATACAGCACATCGTTTGAGTCCAGGCTACACTGCCTGGAAGTGTGGTGGAGTCTGAGCCAATTAGAGGCATTCAAAAGGCCTTTAGGGGATTACTTCAATGTAAATCATGTGGGTAAAGGGTGGGAGGATGGCACGAAACATGATGTTCATTTCAAAAACCGGTACAGGCATGTGCTGAATGACCTGCTTCTGCGTTGTAACAATGCTGCAAGCCTGTAACTTTTGATTTAATGAGAAGACCCTCTGAGGCTTATATAGATATGTGACTGTGCAGTTAATCTTTTAAAACATATACTTTTTAAATTTCCAGGAATACGACAGCGGCATTTAAAAGGCAATCAGACACAGTCCAGAAGAGGAAACATATTCTGCTGCTAGTGTAACATCAACAGAAGAAGATAATTAATATGACACCTGTTGACCTCCCAACTGCTGTTACACACTTCCACACTTTCCATTCCGGTCCCGTTTTTGGACGTCATCAACTTCTGGCCTCTCATGTTTCCTAAATTACAACAGGAACATCACTTCACTTCCTAAGATAAGTAGGTGTAGAGCTGGATGAACACAGCAGGCCAAGCAGCATCTTAGGAGCAGAAAAGCTGATGTTTCAGGCCTAGACCCTTCATCAGAAATGGGGGAGGGGGAGGAGGTTCTGAAATAAAGAGGGAGGGAGGGGGAAGCGGACCGAAGATGGATAGAGGGAAGATCGGTAGAGAGGAGACAGGCAAGCTAAAGAGGCGGGGATGGAGCCAGTAAAGGTGAGTGTAAGTGGGGGAGGTAGGGAGGAGATATGTCAGTCCAGGGAGGATGGACAGGTCAAGGGAGCGGGATGACGTTAGTAGGTAGGAGATGGGGGTGGGGTTTGAGGCGGGAGGAGGGGTTAGGTGGAAGGACAGGTTAGGGAGGCAGGGATGAGCTGGGGTTAAAATTGTATCTTGAGATGCGGTGGGGCCAGGGGGTATTTTGAAGCTTGTGAAGTCCACATTGATACCATTGGGTTGCAGGGTTCTCAAGCAGAGCATGAGTTTCTGTTCCTGTAAATTTTGGGTAGCA
Source organism: Stegostoma tigrinum (assembly GCF_030684315.1). Taxonomy (NCBI): domain Eukaryota; kingdom Metazoa; phylum Chordata; class Chondrichthyes; order Orectolobiformes; family Stegostomatidae; genus Stegostoma; species Stegostoma tigrinum. Next base: position 134,825,962 of record NC_081355.1, on the reverse strand, counting down.
TCATTGTGGCACTGCAGGAGGCCCAGGATGGACATATCATCTGGGGAATTGGGAGGGGTGGTGAGTTGAAATGGTTTGCGACTGGGAGGCGCAGTTGTTTAGTGCAAACCGAACGTTGGTGTTCTGCAAAGCGTCCCCAAGCCTCTTCTTGGTTTCCCCGATGTAGACGAAGCCACAACAGGAACAGCATCCCATCTACTGCATCCGCTGTTCCCGTTGTGGCCTCCTCTACATTGGGGAAACCAAGCAGACGCTTGCGGACTGCTTTGCAGAACACCGACACTCGGTTTGTACTAAACAACTGCATCTCCCAGTCGCGAACCATTTCAACTCCTCGTCGCAATCCTTAGATGATATATCCATCCTGGGCCTCCTGCAGTGTCACAACGATGCTACCCGAAGGTTGCAGGAACACCAGCTCATATTCCACTTGGGGATGCTGCAGCCCAATGGTATCAATATGGACTTCACAAGCTTCAAAATCTCCCCTCCCCCCACTACATCCCAAAACCAGTCCAGCTCATCCCCGCATCCCTAACCTGTCCTTCCAAGTATCCCGTTCTCCCACCTCAAGCCCCACCCTCATCTCCTACCTACTAACCTCATTCCAACCCCTTGACCTGTCTGTCCTCCCTGGACTGACCTATCTCCTCCCTACCTCTCCACTTACACCCACCTTTCCTGGCTCCATCCCTGCCTCTTTGACCGGTCTGTCTCTTCTCTACCTATCTCCTCTTCTATCAATCTTCTATCCGCCTGCCCCCTCTCCCTATTTGTTTCAGAACCTCCTTCCCCTCCCACATTTCTGAAGAAGGGTCTTGGCCCGAAACATCAGCTTTCCTGCTCTGATGCTACTTGGCTTGCTGTGTTCATTCAGCTCTACACTTTGTTATCTCAGATACTCAAGCATCTGCAGTTCCTTCTATCTCTGAAAAAACTTCACTTCTTGATATCCTTCATGGACTGTAAAGTACCTTGGGATGTCCTCTATGATAGGCACTATAATAATACAAGTCTCCACGATGCAAACGATTGTAACTTCAATGGATAACCTTTCCTATTTTTCTGCATAGATATTGTTGTGTTATAATAGGCTAAACTAAAATATACAAAGATATTGCAGTCTGGGTGCTTTCAATGTTTCAAAACCAAAAGGTTCAGACGTTAAACTTTGATAACTATTAATTAAAATTGTACATACGAGAGGGCTTTAACTGAGTATTTTCTTAGGATTAAGGCACTTGCACCTGTTAAATGAACTGCATATAAATTAATGGTGAATAAGTATATTGCATAAGATGTACTGGAAGAAACCGTCATTGGGTATCAGTTACATCATGATGAAGAGTTGAAGGGACTGAAATTGATGAACAAATGATTCCTGCAAACAAAATTAATCCAGGCAGGGAAAATCTTCATGCAACAAGAAAGGGGTGCTGATTCTATTAGAATTGTATTTTGATGCAACAATGTTGACATTATTACTGTCGTCAGAACAACAAAAAGAAAAGACAGGGAAGAAGAGCAAGAGAAAAATTTGAGGATGTAGAATGTTTTGAACCTGCATCTCTGGTGGATGGTGCATGGTGGTGATTGTTGGATGAATTAAAGGTCAAAATGAAAAAAGCACAGAAATGGATTTTTTTTACTGACTCAGAGTTTTAGATGGATGTAGAGACAGAAAGCTGAGAGTAAAGTTGCTCCCCTCCACCTCTAACCTCTCATCCTACATCATTGCTATTGCTTTTAACATCTGGGTAACTCAAACAGGTAGACCTCTTTTACTCTGCTCACTCAAAACAAGCATACGATCACAAGCTGCTGTTAGGCAGATGAGTAAGTGAACATAGAACATTACAGCACAGTACAGGCTCTTCGGCCCTTGATGTTGTGCCGACCTGTCATACCGATCTCAAGCCCATCTAACCTACGCTATTCCATGTACGTCCATATGCTTATCCAATGACGACTTAAATGTGCCTAAAGTTGGCGAATCTACGACCGTTGCATGCAAAGCGTTCCACTCCCTTACTACTCTCTGAGTAAAGAAACTACCTCTGACATCTGTCCTATATCTTTCACTCCTCAATTTAAAGCTATGCCCCCTCGTGCTTGCCGTCACCATCCTTGGAAAAAGGCTCTCCCTATTCACCCTATCTAACCCTCTGATTATTATATATTTTTGATTATTTTATGTTATATGTTTCAATCAAGTCACCTCTCAACCTTCTTCTCTTTAATGAAAACAGCCTCAAGTCCCTCAGCCTTTCCTCGTAAGACCTTCCCTCCATACCAGGCAACATCCTAGTAAATCTCCTCTGCACCCTTTCCAAAGCTTCCACATCCTTCTTATAATGCGGTAACCAGAACTGTACACAATACTCCAAGTGTGGCCGCACCAGAGTTTTGTACAGCTTCACCATAACCTCTTGGTTCCAGAACTCGTTCCCTCTATTAATAAAAGCTAAAACACTGTATGCCTTCTTAACAGCCCTGTCAACCTGGGTGGCAACTTTCAAGGATCTGTGTACATGGACACCGAGATTGCTCTGCTCATCTACACTACTAAGAATCTTACCATTAGCCCTGTACTTTGCCTTCCAGTTACTCCTACCGAAGTGCATCACCTCACACTTGTCTGCATTAAACTCCCATTTGCCACATCTCAGCCCAGCTCTGCAGCTTATCTATGCCTCTCTGCAACCTACAGCATCCTTCATCACTATCCACAACTCCACTGACCTTAGTGTCGTCTGCAAATTTACTAACCCATCCTTCTACGCCCTCATCCAGGTCATTTATAAAAATGACAAACAGCAGTGGACCCAACACCGACCCTTGCGGTATACCACTAGTAAGTGGTCTCCAGGATGAACATTTCCCATCAACTACCACCCTCTGTCTTCTTTCAGCAAGCCAATTTCCAATCCAAACTGCTATATCTCCCACAATTCCATTCCTCCGCATTTTGTACAATAGCCTATTGTGGGGAACCTTATTGAACGCCTTGCTGAAATCCATATACACCACATCAACCGGTTTACCCTCATCTACCTGTTTGGTCACCTTCTCAAAGAACAAAATAAGGTTTGTGAGGCACGACCTTCCCTTCACAAAACCGTGCTGACTATCCCTAATCAATTTATTCTTTTCTAGATGATTATAAATCCTATCCCTTATAACCTTTTCCAACACTTTACCAACAACTGAAGTAAGGCTCACTGGTCTATAATTACCAGGGTTGTCTCTACTCCCCTTCTTGAACAGGGGAACCACATTTGCTAACCTCCAGTCATCTGGCACTATTCCTGTAGACAATGATGAGTTAAAGATCAATGCCAAAGGCTCGGCAATCTCCTCCCTGGCTTCCCAGAGGACCCGAGGATAAATCCCATCTGCCCCAGGGGGCTTATCTATCTTCACCCCCTGAAGGATTTCTAATACCTCTTCCTTGTGAACCTCAATCCCATCTAGTCTAGTAGCCTGTATCTCAGTATTCTCCTCGAAAACATTGTCGTTTTCTAGAGTGAATACTATTGAAAAATATTCATTTAGCGCTTCCCCTATCTCATCTGACTCCACACACAACTTACCACTACTATCCTTGATTGGGCCTAATCTTACTTTCGTCATTCTTTTATTCCTTAAATACCTATAGAAAGCCTTAGGGTTTACCCTGATCCTATCCGCCAACGACTTCTCATGTCTCCTCCTGGCTCTTCTGAGTGGCTGTCAGTGTTTGGCTAAGTCACAGGAGGTTGGAACAAAGTGGGAATAGCAACCTTGCACAGATGGGAGTAAGGATAAAGCTGGGGCAACAAAGACTCAAATTTTTATTGTGAGGATTGGAGATATCCTTTTGGCTAACGTAAGAATTCATTTGCTTCAAACCCCACTAGCCAGGTTGACTGGAGAGTGGTGATGAGATTAGTTCAAATGTAATGGTGAGTCCCACTTTACATAAAGGAAGCTTGGTAAGCTAATAAAAAGTGCTCAGTTGTGGTAGTGGAAAGCAAGTGGAATTAAGACTGGAACAAGGTTGTAAATTTTCTCAGGTAATTTTAATTGCATTTTTTAGGCATTCATGTGATGCAGACATTGCTGGCTGAGTGCTTGAACAACCTCAACTGCCCTGGAGAAAGTGTTTGTGAGCTGCGCGTCTTAAACAGTGGCACTCCTTGGGATGTAAGAACAGTACTCATGGAAAGGAATTTTCGGGATTTTGAACAAGCAATTGTGAAGGAGCAGTGACATAGTTCCATGTCTATGACTATCCTTGACTGCCTCGGATGTTCCCCCCATCTGCAAAGCACAAATCAGGAGTGTGATGGAATGTGCATACTTGCCTAGATGGGTGCAGCTCCAGTAACACTCACAAAACCTGACATCACGCAGGATAAACGAGCCCACCTGATTCGCACCACCACCAAAACATTCACTCCCTCCACCACCAGTACTCAATAGCAGCAGTGTGTAGTAACTATGAGATGCACTGCAGAAGTTCATGAAGATCCTTAGATAGCACCTTTGAAACACATGACTATTAACATTTAGAAGGACCAAGGCAGCAGATGCATTGGAACACCACCAACTTTAAGCCACTGACCATCCTGTCTTGGAAACATATTACCATTCCCTCACTGTCACTGGATCAAAATCCTGGAATTCCCTTCCTAAGGGCATTGTGGGTCTACCTAAGGCACATGAGCAGCAGTGGTTCAGGAGTCAGCTCACCTCCACCTTCTCAAGGGCAACTAGGAATGAGAAATAAACGTTGGCTGAGCCAATGGTGTCTACCTCCTGTGAGTGAATTAAAAAGAAAATCAGTCAAGATAGTGAGTGGGTTGCAGGTGAAATGTGCAGTTTTGATGTATCTGCTTGTCCTTTAGATGGTAGTAGTCATGAGATCAGATGGTTGGATAGTTGTCAAATTACAGTCACCTCTGGGGGGGTTTAAATAATTTCAATTGGCTGGTGATTCAAAAGATTCAAGAGATGCTATATAGGGTATGTCCGATGTGATAATAGATTCATATTGGCGAGAAGTGGAAAGAATCATCAGGGGACCTCTATATTCCTTCAGTTCCTCTACAAAACTGTACAAAACCAAATTTTGCATTTGTGAAAAACACCCAGTCCCTCACTAGTATTCTCCCTATGTGGGATCCTGGCATCACTTTGCTTGGAGGATAGAACTTTTTGTTTCATTTTTAACAGTTAGTAAATAAGAAAACAAAACGTTACACTAAAAGTGCCTCTGGTTCCATGAACAACCTATGCAGCAGAAAAACTGATTATGCAAGATATTCCGTGAAAGAATACTTGTGCGGAAAAATACTCCTTTTCTTCAAAGAGACATTCCGATTGAAAGTAATGTTTCAGCAACAAGCCCAAATTTGAGTATTCAGCAAATTAACCAAAATGTCTCATTTTGGGGGTTGAAATTTCGGGTCGCTGCCCATTGTTAATTTTTTTCTCTATATATGGTACAAAGTAATTATAATCTTTGCTGGAGGTGCTGAGGGACCATTTGTGCATTTAATGTCAGACAACTGGTGAATGAAATGACCAATTATCCCTTTAAGGTTCTTCTAAATGATATATCCTAAATCCTAACTGTTGTCACTCCTGGGATGCAGGCAACGTAATTAGGATCAGAAAATGAGCTTCATTTCTTGTACCGAATTTTGAGAGAAAGCAAAATCAGCAGGCATTCAGAAGGCACAACACATCTTAAATAACATAGCTTAGAGGGGAAATCTTGCATACACTGTGTATTTATCAAGCCTTTCATTGCAAAAGATGCTTGTTTTTAGATTTTTTTCGGAGTCACCTCCTGACATTTAAGACTAAGATGTCTCTGTGTATCGGCTTTGTTACTCGCTGGTGAGTTCTAATAACAGATTGTTACACCTTTGAAACCACTGTCTAATTAACTGCAGGAATGGATTTGATTGCTTTGATGGAACATTTGTGCCTGTTTGTCCGTGGAAGCTTTCGCAGTTGTATTTATAGAAGCACTGAAAACAGGCACAGCAAAGGCAGATGCAATCAGCATTTCCCAGTTTAATATCACGCAAGTTTCAAAGTCTAAGCAAGATGAATAAGGCTAACTTAGGGGCCTAATGAGACAATTAGCCTCTTCCTGGGGGAAGAAAGAGGGCTGTGACTGAAGGAACTACTCAGGCAACGCACATTTAAAAAGGATTGTGTTCATATTTAAAGGATTTGTGTAGCTTCTGTGTTTCAAAATGTTTTCTTCATTGTCGATAGCTCAAAAAGCACAGAAGATGGATTTGTTGATGCTTCTTTGAAATATTTAAGAGTAACGTTCACTAGCTTTGGTGAAGATTGAATTAAGTTAAAATTAAAATTAACGAGCCAAACTGGAAAATCAGAACATGAGTAGAGTTCCACATTTTTATATCTGTTCGGTAGCAATAACAAAACATTGCAAATATTTTACTTTCATATGGAGCAAATAACAATGTTCATGAAGGGTGCAGTTATACTGCTGGGCTGTTATGAGATAAATTGATTGAAGAAGCCAAGCTACATAGCAAAGTGTAAAGCCAAATCTGCGTGAGATTGAATCCTGTTGTAGCTTGCTTGAATTTGATTCTGACAAGTTACACATGGCATCAAGCCAGAACCATACTAGATGTTTTTAAATAGCCTGTTCAATGATGTTATTGTCACACCTCTGGAACAGGTAGGATTCAAATCTGAGCCTTCTGTCTCAGAGGTGGAGACACTTCCACTGTACCACAAGAGGTTCAGAGAGCCATGCTATTAGAAGATATCTTATTATCTTCATATGTTGATGCAATCATAATGATTACATTCATAAAGTGGTGGATCATGGTTAGGTGGGAGGAAAAGGACTACGTCTGTTGTGGCTTCTCTGATAACCCATTCCTAAGTTGTGTCATTAACTACTTAGAAAGGCAAGGATACCACATTCAGGAGAGCATCATCAGCTGTGCAATCACCTCCAAAGCATACATCATCATGAAAGGAATATTATTTTGAAATTTATTTGCTGTTTTTGGGTCAAAGTTCTGAAAACTCCTCCCTAATAGCACTCTTGGTATCCTGACTCCACATGGATTCCAGCCATGGCTCACCAACACGTTCTCAAGGGCACTTGGGGATGGGCAACAAACACGGGCCTAGTCACATTTTGATTTCGAATCAGATTCATAGAATCCCTACAGTGCAATAAGAGCCTATTCAGCCCATTGAGTCGGCAGCAGCCCTCTGAAGAGCATCCCACACTTCCTCTGCATTTCCAATGGTTAATCCACATAACTGCACACCCCTGGACACTATGGGCAATTTAACATGGCCAATGCACCTAACCTGCACAGCTTTGGACTGTGGGACGAAACCAGAGCACCTGGCAGAAACCCACGCGGACACGGGGAGAACATGCAAACTCCAAACAGACAGTCGCCCAAGACTGGAATTGAACTTGGGGAGCGAACCATTGAGTCACCTTGCTGTCTTTTCTGTGAATAAATAAAGCAAAAACACAGAAGAAGTAAAAATCTGAAATAGAAACATACATTTGGGCATAAGTATATGAAATTGAAAGTCAGTGAAAGTGCTAAATGAGACTATCTCACATAAGCACAGTATCGGAATACCATAATGACCTGGCTCTTTCTAAAATCTTTTGCACTTGGTACAAAGCAAACTATTTACAAAATATCATTTTAATTTGCTTTATTACATCCTTTTGATATAATTTTAAATCTACCTTATTCTCAGTGTTTGAATGTTATTGGATTTAATAGTTTTTCAAATATGTTAGCCTCATGTGATGTAGGACCAGGTTCTAGAATGCTAGCCAATCTTTAAAGGCACCACAAGCAGGACTAGTCAACAAAGCCAGTCCTTGTTGACTTCTTTCAGAGGTGGGCACTGATCAGTCTCCAGAAATGCCCAGCTGCACCACTGGTGGATTGTTAAAAGACAGGCGTGTGGATGATCCTCCACTGCTCAGAAAACTGAGGCAATCCCATACCAAGGTGACCAGAAATGAGAGGTTGAACTTTTCCACACATCAGTACAGTGAATGACACAAACTCAGGCAAATACAATTTCTTTGAAGTGTTATCTGTTACCAGGCCGAACAGAGGTGCCCAGATGGAACAGGGAACTGGAGATGACAAAATGTTATTTAACATGATAGTTGGGTGGGAAACAAATAATCAATGTGGTTGGGGTTTTGTGATGTGTGAGTGGAGACAAACTTTGACAAGTGAAGTGTATGCCTAAGCTCTGTCTAATCAGCATTTGACCTCTGTTCTTTAATGTATCATCCCCATTATACTCAAAGAATGAATATAGATACCAATAAAAAGAGTCTATGAGAACAGACAAGACCATTCTCCCCATGGAAGCTCACACCTGTTAACTGGCCTAAGATAACAAAGTGTGAACCTGGATGAACTCAGCAGGCCAAGCAGCATCTTAGGAGCTAAGATGCTGCTTGGCCTGCTGCGTTCATCCAGCTTCACACTTTGTTATCTCGGACTCTCCAGCATCTGCAGTTCCCATTATCTCTGTCAACTGGCCTTTTGCGGTGTCTAACTACATCTTGAGAAGATGGTATGGTTTCATCTTAGTTTCTTTATGCCCCTGACCATTCAAAATTTTTATGATTCTTTACGTAAAAAATTTCTTCCTGTTGTCTTTAAATTTACCTTCCGATCATTTCTGTTTATAATCCACACTCTCCTAGTCTGCTTCTGAATAATAACATTGACGGTCAGGGGATGCTGAGAAGATGCTGTTCTTGTGCAATCTTGCTCCACGTTTGGCCATTCAGGAGAGAGCAAATAAAAGCCCAAGGGGAAGAAAATGAGCTGTACTGCCATGTATTTCATGAAAATCTACTGATGATTAGCACAAGATAAAATTGTACAGATGCAATTATTAATCTTCCAGTCCACATGTTGGAGGGACTGGCTGACTGCATCAGCATTGACAGCTGCTATTGAAAAAGAAAATGGACACAAAACAGAATAAGGTGACCAAGATGAACTTCACGGCACATTATAAAAGATAATAAATATCCAAGAGCAATTGCAAAGCTGTAATCTTATCTCAAGGTTCAGATGACAGTTCTAATTCACTTGAGTTTCACTGTCATGGTTTGATGTCATTTGACCGCATCCATTAAGTGACAGGCTAGCAGTCATTGCTATCATTTGTTCTGCATTTAATGTACACCAAAATAGAACTTAACCTAATGGGAAGTGCAGTATGGTACAATTAGAATTTTGTGCCTTAGCACTAAAGTTTGAAAGAAACACGATTGGATGTATTCTGGCTGACAATAGACAGACAAAAAGACTTCACTGGAAAGAGCCTAAATTCTCAAAATTCCTAGTCAAAATAAAATGCTACCTAGAAACAATGCAATTTGATCTTAACAGTTCAATGATCAAGGTTATTAGCATTGCAGTTTTATCATGGCATTTCTATTGGTTTGGATGAAAGGGCATGTTATTTCTCCGATAGACTTTTTAAGTCATAGATTATCTCCCCATCCTACCCTCTGATTCAAATCCAAATCCTGGCTTTGTTCTGCATGCCACCCACAGCACTTGATACTCGGTACTAAATCTGACACAGTCGGCTTTGTGATGATTTCCAATTGCATCTGATCACATAGGTGACATTAGCTCTTCCTCATCACGTGGGAAATAATACTTCTGCACTCTTGGTGTATGCCAGAAGTGTACCTTGCAAATAGTCAACATCTCTGACTCCTGCTGGTATTCAGAACAGGTGGAGGTGGAAGAAGGAGGAGTGGAAGTTCAAGTAAGGAAAATGTTATGCTGTCATATGAAGCAAATATTCTTGGAGGGTCAAAGACCGAAACTGGAGTTCAGAAAAATAACAGGAGTTATACACTATATAGATATAATTGGAGGTCGCCAAATATTGAGGAAGAGATAAAATTTATAAATAAATTACTGAGAACTGCAAACATTATAAACAGTAAGAGTGGGAACTTTATCCAGGATTGAGTGCTGCAGCAATTGTATGAGGGGCAGAGAGGAAGGAACTTCTGCAATGTGCCACCAAAATGTTTCTTGATCAACATCCTCCCTTCTCATTGAGAGAGGCTGTGCTTCTGAATATAGATCTTGGGAATGCAATGTGTAAAATGGGACATCTCACATTTGGTGAAAATTGTGGGAAAAATTGTGGGAACAGCATTTCAACATGTAGTTATGGGGAAAGGTAAAGTGTACAGTGGAATAAACTAAAGTAGAGGAAGAATCTGGTCAGTGACTGGGGTTGGATCCAAAGATTGGTAGACAGAAATGCAATTGAACAATATCTTTTAAAGACAACATGATTTTTGTTCTAAGTAGCAAAGGGAATTGAAACAATGCCGGAGCTTCCTAGATGATGAAGGCAGGAATGAGATGAAACAGAGAGAGGGTTCACATTGCAGACGCTAGTTTAATGCTACAAGGGAGAAACATACTGAATATAAAAAGCATAGAGGAGAAGTGAGAAAGTAGGTTAACCAGAGAAAGAAACAATCCAAGAATAAACTGAGGGTGAACATTAAGGATAATCCAAAACTTTAAAAGGGCATAGTAAAGCAACAAAAAATTGTACGAAGAACGGTGCAGCTAACTAGGGACAAAAATGTAGAGGTATTGGAAAAGGCAGGGGTATTGGTGCATATCGAGAAACTCCTCTTTGCCAAAGTAATGTTCAGCTTAGGAGTTGCTGGATGAATTAAAAAGATGGTGTCAAAAGTCACACGACACCACAACACAAATTCACCTGACAACGGGACAGTGCTCTGAAAGCTTGTGATTTCACATAAACCTACTACACTATAACCAGGTATCCTGTGACTTATGGCATTGCCCACCCCAGTTCAACACCGGAACCTCCAAAACTTAAAAAAATAAGTTAAATGATGTCCTAAGAAAGCTGGCAATACTTAAAAAGAATAAGTCATGAAGTAGAATGGAATATAGCCATGTCGGCCAACAAAAATATGGATGGAAATTGAAGAGCTGCAGCTCACAATCTTTCATATAACTGTAGATAAAAATGCTGGAGATTTGCAAATATTCCACACTGAATCAAGACAGAAGAATACATCTAATAATGACAGATTGCTCAAATTAATAGCCACATGGAGAAACATGGAATGATAAATGAGATTTTGCATGTTTTTTCAGTGTAAGTCAAGCTTGATGGACAAAATTGATTTTTTCTTGTGGAATAACAAAGTGTGCAGGAGGGTAGTGCCGTTGACGTTGAGCACATAGATTTCTAAAAAGCACTTTTTTAAAGAAAATTCACGCAGAATCTCTTCTTCCCTGGTGGCAACCCAAAATTTGGAAATTTTGTTTGTCTGGAAATTATTTGAGTAAACCTGAACAACCAAAATTGGTAGTATAGGGGACAGTGAAGAGGAGCACAACAGGATCTTGATCAAATGGGCCAGTGGGCGAAGGAGTGGGAGATAGAGTTAAGTGCGAGGTGTCACATTTTGGTAGGACAAACCTAGACAGTTATTGGTAGAGCCCTGGGGAGTATTGTTGAACATAGACCTAGGGTTGCAGGTACATAGTTCCTTTAAAGTAGCGTTGCAGTTAGACAGGGTGGTGAAGAAGACATTTGGCACTTTGCCTTCATCAACCAGTACATTGAGCACAGGAGTTGGGGCATCATGTTACAGATGTAGAGTACATCGGTAAAGCCACTTGTGGAGTATTGCTACAATTCTAGTCATCCTAATCCAGGAAGGATGTTATTAAACTGGAGAGTGTACAAAAATGATTAACAAGAATATTACCGAGATTAGAAGATTTCTGTTATCAGGATAGGCAGGATAGGCTGGGATTGTTGTCCCTTGCTCATAGGAGGCTGAGGGGTGACTTTATATAATCATGAGGGGCCTAGGTAAAGTAAATAGCCAAGATCTTTTCCCCAGGGTAGGGAAGCCCAAAACATAGAGGGCATAGGTTTAAGGTGAGAGGGGAAAGATTTAAAAGGGACCTGAGGGGCAACTTTTTCACTCACAGATTGGTGTGTATTTGGAATAAGGGACAGAGGAAATGGTAGAGGCGAGTATAATCATAACATCTGAAATACTGTTGGACAGGTACATGATAAGGAAGGTTTAGATGGATATGTGCCAAATGCAGGCAAATGGGACTAGTTCACTTTAGGAAACTGGTCGGCATGAATGAGTTCAGCTGAAGGGCCTGTTTTCATGTTATGATTATAACCCTATAGAACGTAGAACATAGAACAGTACAACACAGTACAGGCCCTTCAGCCCATGATGTTGTACCGCTCTATTAACCTACTCTAAGATCAAGCTACCCTGCATATGATTTTACTATCATCCATGTGCCTATCCAAGAGTCACTTAAATGTTCCTAATATATCTGACTCTACTACCACTGCTGGTAGAGCATTCCACATACCCACCACTCTCTGTGCAAAGAACCTACCTCTGACATCTACCCTATTCCTTCCTCCAATCACCTTAAAATTATGTCCCCTCATCACAGTCATTTCCACCCTGGGAAAAAGTCTCTGGCTATCCACTCTGTCTATGCCTGCCTTCATCTTGTGAACCTCTGTCAAGTCACCTTTCATCCTTCTTCATTCCAATGAGAAAAGCCCTAGCTCCCTCAACCTTTCCTCATAAGACATGGCCCCAATCCTGGCTGCAGCATAACCTCATGGCTCTGAAACTCAATTCCCCTGTTCATGAAAGCCAACACACCATATGTTCTTAACAACCCTAACAACTTTGGTGGCAACTTCGAGGGATTCATGGATGTGGGCCCCCAGATCCTTCTGTTCCTCCACACTGCCAAGAATCCTGCCATTAACCCTGTATTCTGCACTTCCAAAATGAATCACTTCACACTTTTCTGGGTTGAATTCCATCTGCCACTTCTTTCCCCAGTTCTGTATCCTGTCAATGCCCCATTACAAACTACAACAGCTCTCCACACTATCCACAACTCCTCCAACCTTTATGTCATTGGCATGAATTAGATTCAATCCTATCAACCAGCCTACAAAAAACAACAAAGGATCGGGTATGAGCTGTTCGTGCTGTTGATGATGAACCACAATCTTGGATAAGATAACCTTCTAACTATTAATGAAATATAGCAATGCAAGAATTATCTGTTCCCTCATCATCATCTAAATGATTTTATTACAATACCTTGAGAGTATAAACCTGGAAGATATAGTCTTTAGATAATTAAAGATATTTTATTGATTGCTTTATAACATTTCAAATTTCTGGCAAATAATTATATCTGCAGTATTTCATAGTTCTCACAATTATGTTCAGAAAAAGGGCAACTGGACTCGAAACATTAACTCTGATTTCTCTTCACAGATATGGTTGTGTTTTTCCAGCAATTTCTGCTTTTATTTCACACAATTTTGTTGAGATACTCGAGTGTCATTCCATAATCCAACAAATTCCAAAATTTAGATTCAAGCATTCTGGACTCCAGATGCTATAATACATTCGGCTTCTTAGCAAACTTAAAGGGGCAGAAGCAGAATGGATACAAATTGGCAAGGGGTGGAAAGAAAGTCTTTCACAAAGTAGTTCATAGAGTAATGAGGATTACTGCATGTTGTAAATAAGGCATTGAACACAAAAGCTTTGAACATCAATCTATTCGAAACCATGACCACATACAATAAGGACCACTCTGCACTCTGTGGGAGGTCACCTGACCTGGAAGATGAAATACAATTAGCACATGAAGCAGCAAAAAAAAAGGCTTTGTTCATTCTTTATTAAGGAGGACAAGAGAAGCATTTCAAAGACTCCCTAAAAGCTTCTCTCAAGAAGTGCAACATAGAGGTCAACACGTGGACAACACATGTTCAAAAGAGGCTGACTTGGGAGGGGGCGGGCTTGCGTACAATAGGGCCCAATTCTTTGAGAGCATTAAGCAACAAGAAGAAGTACTGAAACAGAACCATGAGAATGATTGCTAATAATCTGAAGGCCAAGGAACAATTCCACTGCCTGGAAACAGTTGCCGAATGGATATGTGGCACTGAGATGGGGCTCATTGGCTGCACAAGGACTCACTGTGACCAGTGACATGGAATTTCCCAGGATAATCCTAAACTTTACATGAATGATTGCCAATGACATCGAACATTGCATCTGTGACACTGCATTTTGTACTTTCAAAGCAAATTGTGGTGTCAGCAGTTCAGAAAAATACAGAGATATACAAAGAAATAGTTGCTATTGTGTATGACTTTTATTCTACTGATGTCTCCAGGGGAATGGAATTGTTTTGGATTGAGTTGGTACTATTATAGGTATGAAATGGAATGTGTGGCTGGTGGTGTTGGCAGCATATGCTGATAGTCATGGTGTGTTGTTTTTGGACAGGGCAATGACAGCACAGAAAGTAGAGTATCAATGAAAATATTTCAGTCAGGGAGACTTTCAAGACATTTCCAAACACAGCAGTAAAGGTTAATTATGAAAATATAGTGAAAACTTAGAAGGACTGTGATGTGGTAATGCTAAATGGCACATTTCAAAACTTTGCTTTCCATCTCAATTTGTGGCATGTTTAAGGCAGGTGGCAGATAGATGCAATTATGCTACGATGGATGTGTTGGGTCAGGCAGTCTGATATTGCAAGTTGGAGGTGGAAACTGCTGAAAAAAGAGAGGTGTCATAATGTGCGGTGAAACTTTGAAAACAGCAGCAACATTGGAAGCAGTGGCTGGATAATTTCACAGCAGGAAATAAGGTCTCAACTCTGCCATCGGCACAACAAAAGCTCAGGTTTCTGAGAGTCACAGAGGAATAGGTACAGGTAAATGAAAACTATAGAAGCCTGAGAGAGTGCACGCTGCAACTTGGAACACTATGGAAGAGATTCGCTGTGAACGGGAAGATGTAGAGGAAACGTAGGGGCAAAGACCGTTTTCACAAAAGCACAGAAGCAAAGCTGAACAGAGGGAAATCTGGCAAGAAGCTAAATTAATGCTGAGATGGATGAACACAGCAGCTCAAGCAGCACCATATCATAGGAGCAAGAGAGCTGACATTTCGGGCCGAGATCCTTTCTGAAGAAGGGTCTATGGAATCTGCAATGGGAAAAAAATCAATGTTTGCACTGACTCTGTGAAATATAATCATGACACTGTCAAACCGTCTCTCCACATTCACATAATAGGCCACAATTCATTTCACAGACCTCTTCAGATTATATGCAAGTCACATTTATCACCTCAGAGTAATGCCAGATGGAAGCATGCAAAAGATTTAATGGAGCAACAAAACCATTCCTTAGAAAAATTAATAAGAATTGCTCAAGCCAAGGGGGAGATTGGAAGGATTATTGCCATAAATGCCTATATATAGAGCCAATCTGCACACCATGATGGGAAAGTGACCAGTGGAGTCGCTGTTGAATGCAAACTAGTGTACAGTTGTTGTATATTTCATGACCATACAGTTATAATAAGAGCTGTAGTAGTCAATCACCACTAGTATGGCCCTTCTTGATAGAGTCAGCCGGAGACATTAGGAGCTACATCCGTCACTGCCTCATTCCAATGAGGCTCAGTTCAACAGTAGAAGCAATCAATGGAATTTTCTCATGGTTAATCCAGTTGACAGAAAGCATACTTACAATACTTATATACATCCTCACTTTCTGTATCTTCTTCAAATCATTTCACAGTTGCATTAATTTGATCTCTTTCCAGATTTCCCTCTGTTCAGCTCTGCTTCTGTACTTTTGTGAAAATAGCCTTTGCCCCCGCTTTTCCTCTACATCTTCTGTGCTGAGGAACTTTCAGAATTGATTAGGGGGTTCGAGATTATTTTGCTGAGGGAAAGGTCACTGCAGACATTTTGTGCAGATCTCTGATGAGAGCTAGGCTGTCTGATGAGATATGAAGTAATGAAGCGATGCTGAGATGGGACAGTCTGAGTAAAATGAGTAAAAGTATATTTATTTCACACTATACATAGTCATCGCCGAGAAGTAAGACTTTGTCAACATATTGTATGACATGTATTCTTCATATATCAAAATGTATCATTATGACAAAGACACAGCATCAAATGAGATAACAAGGTGTAGAGCTGGATAAACACAGCAGGCCAAGCAGCATCAGAGGAGCAGGAAAGCTGATGTTTCAGTGGCCTGCTGCGTTCATCTAGCCCTACACCTTATTATCTCAGATTCTCCAGTATCTGCAGTTCCTACTATCTCTCAGCTTCAAATGAATTGGATGTAAGAATTGAGGTGAAGCTAATATGCAACAATCCAGATACAACACCAATAACAGGCAGATAACTTGCTGTCAGAGGGAAAGGCATCACTTCCAGTGTGCACAACACTTCCTAATCCTGATGTGGTAGCTAGAGTCCCTGGGACAACAGGCAGCCCGTGGATTAAGAGGAGGCTACCAAAGTGATCTGAAGACTTGTGTGGTTTAAAAGCAGCATATGAAACTGGAAATCATTTGATGCAATCATTTGTGTTTTTAAATATTATGATTTTAAGCTGACAACAAATTTTGGCATAATGTGAGTACCTAGATATGAAAGATCACATATTGAGGTGATGTCCAAAACAAAAAATGGTGTACATTATACTGAATGACCCCCTTGGAAATGAATGTGTTGACAGAAAAAAAGTGAAGGACTCTACAAAAGAACTGAAACTATATTGTTGTATGATGCACTTGTATGGAATTCACAACTGAAAAAAAAATCAATTCCTCATTGGGTTAGGAAAATAATGGTTTATTAAGCTTTCAAAATTGTTACATTATGTTTCAGTAAGGTTTAGAATCTAAGCTATGTACACCAAGCAGAAAAGTTATGGATGCGGTTTAGCTCTGATAAGGAAAAATACATCATCATGGTTGGTTTTAGATATGTTCTGAAGAAGAGTCCTGACCTGAAACATTGAATTTCCTGCTCCTTTGATGCTGCCTGACCTGCTGTGTTCCTCCAGCTCCACACTGGGTTGACTCTGATTTCAACATCTGCAGCTCTTGGTATCTTCTGGTTGTAGGTATGGACTAATTTTTAGATTTTACGTGGTACTTAGATGAGAAAATGAAGGGAACACTCTGGATTACACAAATCAGTTAGCATACCTAGCAACAGTAAGAAGAAGCCTCCAATAAAACTACATTTAGTCATTGATGAAGTTAAACACGTGACAGGAAGTGTTGCTGTTTTAGCCTGAGATGTGATGTTCTTGCCTTCTTGCCCAGTTTCATTGATAGCAAGTGTAAGACTTCACATTGGGATGAATTTGTTCTCAGGGAGTCATAGAGATATATAACATAAAACAGGCCTTTTGGTTCCATCATGTCTATGTTGACCATCAAACACTAAACTACGCTAATCCCATTCCCCTGCACTTGTTCCACAGCCTGCTATGCTCTGGCTTTTTAACCAGATGCTTCCTAAATGTTGAGAGAGTACTTGCCTCTGCCATATATAGACACTCCCAACCTATTTATTGACAAAGATTAATCAAATCAAAAACTTGGACAAACTGTACAATAGATATTGCAGACTTACTTAATCAAATTAACTAACTTGAGACTCTGTGTAACTGTTAACAAAAATTTGGAATGAGGGAAAAACAGGTGGGGATGGGTATTGTGTAAATTGTTAGGACCATTGAGGAATCTTGCAATGATGTCCTGCCAAAATCAGTGAGGCCAAAGTTCACAACAAAACACCTTCATGTCGAGGCTGGTAGGAATAGTAGCCATCTTTTATATCGGCTTTTCTGCAGAGGCCAAGACCAAGGCTGAGACCACCTTTTTCAAGGTGGTCATCTGTAGGGCCCTAGCTGGGAGGTGGGTGGGGGTTTGGCATTTGTTAGAGGGGATGGAGGCTGTAAGGAGGCGGGGACAACAGGGAATCTGCAAGGGTGTAGAGCTGACAGGGAGATTGTTAGCAGGGGTAGTGATACAATGGAAAGACTGTGAGGTGGTGGAGGGAAAACATGGAAGCTGCAAATGAGATGGAAGAGAGATAGATTTGAAATTGGTGCTAGGGAATAGAGAGAGAGAGAAACAAAGAGGGAGAGAGAGAGAGAAAGAGAGCTGCAAAGAAGGTAGAGACAGACAGACTGCCAAGATAAAAGTACAATTTAAAACCTGTTAGCACCCTTGTCCCCACCCTTGTCTGTTTTCCGGAGAGACCACTCTCTCCGTGACTCCCTTGTTCGCTCCACACTGCCCTCCAACCCCACCACACCCGGCACCTTCCCCTGCAACTGCAGGAAATGCTACACTTGCCCCCACACTTCCTCCCTCACCCCTATCCCAGGCCCCAAGATGACATTCCACATTAAGCAGAGGTTCACCTGCACATCTGCCAATGTGGTATACTGCATCCGCTGTACCCGGTGTGGCTTCCTCTACATTGAGGAAACCAAGTGGAGGCTTGGGGACCGCTTTGCAGAACACCTCCGCTCGGTTCGCAGTGAACGACTGCACCTCCCAGTCGCAAACCATTTCCACTCCCCCTCCCGTTCTCTAGATGACATGTCCATCATGGGCCTCCTGCAGTGCCAAAATGATGCCACCCTAAGGTTGCAGGAACAGCAACTCATATTCCGCTTGGGAACCCTACAGCCCAATGGTATCAATGTGGACTTCACCAGTTTCAAAATCTCACCTTCCCCCACCGCATCCCAAAACCAGCCCAGTTCGTCCCCTCCCCCCACTGCACCACACAACCAGCCCAGCTCTTCCCCTCCAAACACTGCATCCCAAAACCAGTCCAACCTGTCTCTGCCTCCCTAACCTGTTCTTCCTCTCACCCATCCCTTCCTCCCACCCCAAGCCGCACCTCCATCTCCTACCTACTAACCTCATCCCACCTCCTTGACCTGTCCGTCTTCCCTTGACTGACCTATCCTCTCCCTACCTCCCCACCTATACTCTCCTCTCCACCTATCTTCTTTTCTCTCCATCTTCGGTCCGCCTCCCCCTCTCTCCCTATTTATTCCAGAACCCTCACCCCATCCCCCTCTCTGATGAAGGGTCTAGGCCCGAAACATCAGCTTTTGTGCTCCTGAGATGCTGCTGGGCCTGCTGTGTTCATCCAGCCTCACATTTCGTTAGCAAAGGAACAATCAGCTGACTGGAAGCTAGGAAAACTGGAAATCACTAATGCATTAAATTACTTGCAACTGTGTGTGGAATCCCTCCCTCAAGGCTGCACATATTCAGCAGCTTTAATGTGGGAAAAATATGCAGTGACTCCTATGATAAAGAATAAAGAGCTAGTTGTTCAAGAGAACTAAAAGAGTCGTTTCTGCTGATTTAACATATTCCAGCTTTGTAACTATAGGATGGGAATGTGTTTGTGGCATTCTCATTCATCAGGAAGGATTTATAAAATGAGAACAGCTTTGTTTGTCCATCTTATGACTCACCTTTCATGGTTATGAAGTCCTGAGCTGGGACTTGAATCTGAAGTTTCTGGCTCAGACATAAAAAAGCTAACAAAATGACACAAGGCTTTGACAGAGGTAAAAAGCCATGAAGGGTTAAAAATGTAAAGATATGAAAAACTGGAGCAGGAAAAGGTGATACAGCCTGTTTAATTTTAAATAAGATCATTTCTGTTCTTGATCTTCAAATCTAATCTCACACATTCATCCCAAAGCTCTCAGTTTCCCTGACAGCCTAGAAATCTGTACCAGAATTGCACAAGTGACCAGAAGTGAATGAGCACAGAAATTATAGTGAGCTACAGGGCTGGAGGAGATTACAGAGATGGTGCAGACATTGGGGATAATGTCAATGAGACCAGCCAAGTGATGATAACAAGGAACCTCCCCCTTTGACAGACCCTGTTTCCAAATTAGGGACACATTGCCTGTGATTTCTTGAAACGACCTGCCTGTGCACAAAGTCTGCGTGAACTCAGAAAATTATACCCCTTAACGCCTCCACCACTGAACTGTAATTCCAACTGCTGCTTAAGTAGCTATAGTGCATTCTAATAGCTTCTAAAAGAAAACAGAGTCAATGCTGGGCACAGGGCTCCCTTATAGCAACAACATGGTGAATGGGGTGAACAGCTCAAGCCCATAGGCGTTAAAATGATTCTTCAGATTTACATTCATCAGATATGAATGTTACACTCCAAGCACACTGATTTCTCTCTGATCATCTATGATTCAGATGCTGTGAAACAACTCAAGGCATGCTTACATTAAACTGGGAACAACCATCCCTTGGACATATTGGAAATTTTACTATGACAGCTAATGGTTTTCCAAAAGTCCTAAATTGGGATGTTATTAAGCAAACAGTGGTATGGCGAGCCCCTCAATCTCCCCTTCCAACGTATCACAGCTGCCAACATTACAGTATTGTTAGGAGTGACACCTACAATCAGCAAGATTTATGATCAGCACATCTTACACATATTGCAAGCCCATCGAAACATATGGCACAGTGTTTTTTTTTTGCCAACAGTGGCATAAACTAAAACAAGTCACATTTTTTAAACCAAAATGAGTGACATTTCACGGAAAAATTCATAGACATTATAAATGACTATTTTCTAACACAGCATATAAATGATGAGGGTAGTGAGACTATTGGGTAAACCTATTCGGCAAGGGCAGTACTAAAACAATAGGAATAAGTAGATCATTTTGAGTTGACAACTTGTGACTAGTGAAGTGCTACAATGAAAACTGCTTGGATCTCTGCAGTCTGAAACTTAGAAAGGGAGAATAAATACAATATATTTGAGTTCAAATGTTGGATGGAAAAGTGAGGTCTGAGAACAGTGCAAAAAAGGCAGCCCAGGGAAGACTGTTTCACAAAGAGCTGAACCTGTAAATGGTGGAATGAGTATTTTTGTACATAAATCATAGAAAGCTAATACACAGGTGTACCAAGTAATCAGGATGCTAAATGATATGTTTGCCTGCATTGGAATGAAGCAATCTTCTCACAACTACGCAAGGCTTTTGTGAAACTAAGCTTGGAGGGCTTTGCAATGCAGGAATTTTGGGCAAGACTTTGCTCATCAAGACATGATGTTAATTTTTCAACTCAGTAGACACATGCAAATT
The DNA here is from genome assembly GCF_030684315.1 of Stegostoma tigrinum. Lineage (NCBI taxonomy): Eukaryota > Metazoa > Chordata > Chondrichthyes > Orectolobiformes > Stegostomatidae > Stegostoma > Stegostoma tigrinum. The sequence continues at coordinate 134,804,810 of NC_081355.1, read as the reverse complement.
TAAATGGACCCTGCATGCACTGTGTTGGCTCTAGGGGGCAAGGGAAGAGTCACATCGGGCCTTTTGACCTTAAAAACAGTTCACATATTGTTGCTCCTGTAGGCAAATGTTTAAGCGGGCTTCTTAGAAGGCTAGCCTTAGTTTCCTTGCTTTTTTCTCAGTGTTTTAAAAGCTGCGTGGCCCTCTGCCTTACACCCCGCAGACCCCATTGACTCCCCAATCAGCCCAAAGCCCCCCTCTATGCTTGCATTGGCCTGTTTGTGCCCAATGCTCCATCACTTTATCTTGCCCTTCCATTTTCATAATGGCCCCTCCATGCCCTTCTAGGCACTCTATGCTCACTATTCATGCCCACCATTCATTCCCACTCATGCAGTATTCACCAATTAATCAATGAACTTTGTAATAACAATGTCAAGACTTCAAAATCTTTTGTCAAAGTCTTTAAAAATTCTGAAATCTATGTTGGTAAGAACTGCTTTTCTTACAATGCTATTATATTGTCAATCAAGCAGAGTCTTTGATATCAGCACCAGGAGCTTTACTTCACTTTACACCTCTTGATCTTACTCAAGTAAACATGTGGATATTGAAAGAAACAGATTATGAATTAATTACTCCATTAAACCTCATAAAGATATCAATCAATTAAAATAAAATCTTCACGTACACCTGTTTGAAATGACTGTTGCTGAGCTAAACCATCAAATAGCCTTGGAGCTCAGCCAAACATTCATAATTATGCCATCTGTGAACTTTCGTAAGGGAAGCAAATAACAAGACATCTGTTTCTCCAATGACCTGGTTATGAATGATTGGCTGAGGGTGGCTTTTGTCAAGAATATGGTGAAAAATAGCAGATGCGGCAAGAAATCACAGGCCCCACCCTAAACATCGACATTTTTGTTGGGGTGAGAATAGAGTCAGCTCTGTATTCATGAATGTACTGCTTACAGGGGTAGCTAAAACAAGTAAAGGTATTTTGTAAAGGCCTAAATTTGTAAATAACCAAAAAACATACCCCTGTTCTCTTCATTTAAGAATGGATGTACTTTCCTTAGACATGATAAAACAAAAATTCACTGGCTTATCTGTCAAGTGATTGAATGCAATCTGAGGCAATCTTGTTATAGTAAATCCTTAGAGGGTTAGACAAGGAATATGCTGAGGCTTTGTTCCTTCCAGTTGAAATATTATAAACAAGGGACATTATCTACAGAAAAGAGACCAACTATTTAGAACAGGGAATGGGCGAAATTCTTTCCTTCACAGCATCATGCTTGCTTAAAAACATCTTTATGACAGGGATTTGGTGTGTGCAATAATTGATTATATTTCAGACTGACGTATGGATTGACTTTTAGAAACTAAGGGAATTGAGGGATTGGCATCTAGGGCAGCAAATTGCAGTTATAGAAGCCATAATTTTAATAAATGGTAAAGGAGGTTTAGGGGACCCTAAAATTTTCTCCTGTTCCTTTTCCATGTGTTTTAAAATTCTTGTGTCAATTGTGTAAATGAAGTTGATGTCATATTGACTTGAACTTCTTTTTGAGGTAACTAGTTTGAGGGATAATGTTAGTTTTGTAGACATGTTGGGCTAGAAATCTCTCATGACCAATATGATAAAGGGTAAGTATCATACTGGCTGTCTCTTACAGTGTCCATTGAGTTATCTGTTTTATTGGCGAAAACAGAGCTGAAGCATGGCATGGAATGGGTAGTTGATGTAATACCAGCCAATTACTGCAACTGTCCAAGTTGAGGCTACAGTCATCATTGTGTCAGAGATTTCTCAATTTAATACCTGCCCGAGAATGATACCCTAGTGACAACAACACTGGGCCACCACCTCCCCTTACTGAAAGAATTACAGGAAAATCAGCCAATCTGCCATGTATCAGTGCAAGAGGGATCAGTTCTGCAGCCTGCAGAAAGAACACTGCCTATAGGCAGTCAGCTTGGGCAATGAATAGATAGATAGATTGGAGAATTGGGCGGAGAAATGGCAGATGGAGTTCAAACCAGGCAAATGCGAGGTGATGCATTTTGGAAGATCCAATTCAAGACCGAACTATACAGAACTATACAGTAAATGGAAAAGCCCTGGGGGGAGTTGATGCACAGAGAGATTTGGGTGCTTAGGTCCACTGTACCCTGAAGATGGCAACACAGTTCGATAGAGTGGTCAAGAAGGCATACAGCATGTTTTCATTCATCGGATGGGGTATTGAGTACAAGATTTGGCAGGTCATGTTACAGTTGTATAGGACTTTGCTTTGACCACATTTGGAATACTGCGTACAGTTCTGGTTGCCAGATTACCAAAAGGATGTGGATGCTTCGGAGAAGGCACAGAGGAGGTTCACCAGCATGTTACCTGGTGTGGAGGGCGCTAGCTATGAAGAGAGGTTGAGTAGATTAGGATTATTTACATTAGAAAGACAGGGGTTGAGGGGGGACCTGACTGAGGTCTACAAAATCAAGTGAGGTATAGACAAGGTGGATAGCAAGAACCTTTTTCCTGGAGTGGAGGACTCAATTACTAGGTGTCATGATTTCAAGGTGAGAGGGGACAAGTTTAAGGGGCATACACATGGAAAGTTCTTTACGGGGTGGTGGGTGTCTGGAACACGTTGCCAGCGGAGGTGGTAGAGGTGGGCACGATAGCATCATTTAAAATGTATCTAGACAGATACATGAATGGGCAGGGAGCAGAGGGATACAGATCCTTGGAAAATAGGCAACAGGTTTAGATAGGACGTCTGGATCAGCGCAGGCTTGGAGCACCAGAGGGCCTGTTCATGTGCTGTAATTTTCTTTGATTAAAGGATGAACTTGTTTTCGTCTGAAAAGGTTTCACCGCTTTCGAAATGTAGCCTAACTTCATGTGGAAATCCATTTTTTGCGTGCATGACATTGTGAGGAATCAGCGTATGCACAATGGGGATGGGTGATTGTCACTGGTGACTCAGGAGTTTAGATTAATAGTGAGGTTGTTGACTTGCTCATTAAGCTGACTTGTTTTTGTTCAGATGTTTCGTCACCATGCTAGGGGACATCATCAGTGCATATTTCCACATACAAACCCATACAGATCAAAAACCGGAAACGACACTACTCATCATAACAGACCAGACAGTATAAATTTCAAGTGGAGTAGAATGACATCGCTTCTTTGAAGGGTCCATTGATGATGGTGATGAAACGCCTGAACCAAAACAAGCCAGCTCAGCAAACAAAGCAAGAACCTCACCCACAATCTGAGCTACAGCTCTTGGCCAAAACTTTAGATTAATAGTCCTGCACATATAGAATAGATTTTTAATCCTCTTAAATTTACTTAAGTGAGTTGCAACCATCCAAGTTCTCCAATGTCAAGGGGGGCTTTTGGAGGGCTCCAGCCAGTTGGTTAATTAACTAACCTCAATTGCTTTTCAACAGAGATCTTATCCCTCCTTGTCCAGGCATAGAAGAAAGATAAAACTTGAAACAGGAAATTTAAAATAAATGCTAATTATAAATGAGCAATGCCAGATTTTAGAAAAGAGTTTATCCCTTTAGATTTATTCCTCTAATCACCAAACTCTCAGGTTAACACTCTCTTTCCACTGCACTCCTGGCAACTTCTCATCGACATTAGTGTGTTGAGCTAAAGAACTGATCATTGAATTCAGAAAGGAGGGAGGAGAATACACCTCCATCTACCTCAACAGAACTGACGTTGAGAGAGCGAAGAGTATCAAGTTGCTCAGAGTGACGATAATCAACAACTGGTCCGGGACGTCTCACACAGATGCCACAGTCAAGAAGGCACAACAATGCTTGTTCTTCCTCAGGCGGCTCAGGAAATTTGACATGTCCATGAGGACCCTTACTAACTTGCGCAGATGCACAATTGAAAGCACTGTTTTGGTGCAAACAGCTTGGTATGACTTCCCAGGGCCATAAGAAACTACAAAGGGTGGTGTGCACAGCCCAGACCACCATGGAAACCAACCTTCCAACCATGGACTCCATTTACATAGCTCGCTGCTGTGGAAAGGCTGCCAGCATCATCAAAGTCACACTGCACCCTAGTAATGATCGCCTACAACCTCTCTGTCAGACAAAAGATACAGAAGCCTGAACACACCCACCAGCAGATTCAGGAACGGCTTCTTCCTGGCCATTATTAGACTGATCAATGGGCTCCCTCGCCAAAAAAAATGCTGATTTTGCTAACGTTGATCTCACCTAGTACACGCCCTGTGCAATATAACCGGTGTGCCTCTGTTTAAGCCCTTTTGATCTATACATCCTTGCTTGCTTACTATGATCTGCTTGTACTGCTCATAAACAAAGCTTTTCACTGTACTATGGTACACGTCAATTCAATCAATCAATCAAATTATTGCTCGTAGATGGAATGCATTAAAAAATTATAATCTTCTCTCATTAGAGGAGCAGAGAAAACTAAAGGAATTGCTTCCAGACAAGGCTATTGATTGTAATAAAGAGACTACAATATCGGACACAAGTTGACAGGGTTGTTCTCAGTTGAAGTATTGATTCAGGCTGCAAAGGAGAATAAGTGACTCATTAGCCTAAATGTGCGGCTGCAACTTGACAATACCTGAAAAGTTGAAGGATAATGTCAAATGTCGCAGGTTAGGAACAGAGAAATAAAAGGTGAGCTCCTTGAGAAAGTTAACTGAGATGATATTGTGGCATCTGTTCCTCGAAATTTTATAAAGCATAAGTCAGTCTAATTACACTAAAGTAGCGTCCACATTTTTTAAAAAAACAAGTTATTCTTGACAGTCATTGATGGGAAATTCCTTGGTTTCATTTATCCAAGAAGGAGCCAATCTTGAAAACATGTTGATTAAATAAACAAGTCAGTATCAACCGAACATCTCGACCAGGAGCACAGAATCAGGAAATTTATCTTTTTAAAGCAGCAGTTGTGTTTTTCCCGAAAGAATCTGAGGCGAAGAGTTAATGACAATTATACAGGACATTATATGGGGAATGTGAGGCAAAACACTGCATCAGGAGCCAGTAAACTTGATTCTTAAAGCTCAAGTAGCATGTAAGAGAAAAGAAAGATTGAGGGAATTGAAGAGATGTTACAACAGGGGGATTGAGTTTAAGAGTCGTGAGATCTTGTTGCAGCTCTATAAAACTTTGGTTAGACCGCACTTGGAATACTGCGTCCAGTTCTGGGCGCCCTATTATAGGAAAGATGTGGATGCTTTGGAGAGGGTTCAGAGGAGGTTTACCAGGATGCTGCCTGGACTGGAGGGCTTATCTTATGAAGAGAGGTTGACTGAGCTCGGTCTCTTTTCATTGGAGAAAAGGAGGAGGAGAGGGGACCTAATTGAGGTATACAAGATAATGAGAGGCATAGATAGAGTCGATAGCCAGAGACTATTTCCCAGGGCAGAAATGGCTAGCACGAGGGGTCATAGTTTTAAGCTGGTTGGTGGAAAGTATAGAGGGGATGTCAGAGGCAGGTTCTTTACGCAGAGAGTTGTGAGAGCATGGAATGCGTTGCCAGCAGCAGTTGTGGAAGCAAGGTCATTGGGGTCATTTAAGAGACTGCTGGACATGCATATGGTCACAGAAATTTGAGGGTGCATCCATGAGGATCAATGGTCGGCACAACATTGTGGGCTGAAGGGCCTGTTCTGTGCTGTACTGTTCTATGTTCTATGTTCTAACTTGAATTTTCAAGGAATTGGAATGAGTTGGTGTACTGTGTTTCTATTTCAATGCAGAGGATAGGTAGGAATTAGATGATGATTTTGGAGTTCATAAGGCACAAAGTAGCAGATCAGATAGTTCAAAGGAGCAGTGTCATTTTAGTTTGAGACAAACAGCAAGACACAGAAATGTTTGCGATAGAGATTAGAGGCATGAGATAAAGGAGAGATTACTAGATTTTCCCGCACCATATCAAGAATTCACTTTTTTTTAATTTCACTATCATCTCCATTTCCTTATAAGATAAATAGTGCAGACCTTTATTTCTATTGAATCATATAATTCAGATGAATAGCATATATACCTTTTAAAGAACAGCTTGAGAGAGAAAGGAATGGATGAATATGGAGATAGGTTGGGCTGAAGAAGGGTGGGAGGAAACAAACAGGAAACACAAACATTAATGCAGATCAGCTGTGCTGAAATGCCAATTTACCGACTAGCATTTGGTTGCTTTCATTCATGTGGGAAAACAACTTGAGCTGCCTGTGAACATGACAGGGGGCTACAGGATGGAAATTCCTTTATGTTTAGGGGAAAGTTCATTTTCCACTTTCTACATCCTTCTGATAGCCTAACTGATGGCATCAATGCACTGCATGGAAGACTACAGAGACAGATCCATTTCCACTCCTGTGCACTGTTTTATTGACTGTGTGCCACCATGCAATCATCTTGTTGAAATAACCACTTTAATGCATAGAGTGGGCAAAGAGATGAAGTTACATAATGCCTATGCAGTCTATAAATCATATTTTTCCACATGCTTGAGTAACCTCTAAATAAAGAGGAGCAATTGATAGAGTGATTTAAGGTAGTGATTTTTCTAACGTAGGATGGTCTGTATTCAATCTCAATTGGAAACACATGTTTGAAGGTTACCTTGCATTCCTGTATACTTTTCTGTATGTTAAAGCATACTAGTGTTGATAAAGCACATGGAAGGAATTCTATTGCAACACTGGAGAAGTCTAAAGCTTGGATAATTATGATAATATTCCGCAGTGATATCACAATCGGTTTCTTAATCCCAACAGAATTTATCATTATGTTCAGAAAATGATATGTTTGAAATGATGATCAAGATCAATTCTATAACTGTTTCTTACATCATACTTATGAGTAAATTTTGAAAATATTTCATTAAATATTGTGGGAAGTTTTTGGCTCATTAATGCAAATAAATAAATAAATAATGATTTTTCTTCCGCCTTTTCCACTCAGCATTTTGTCCTGTGAACCATTTGTGTTATCTTCACCAATGAATGAAGTAATAGTGAATGTTTGAAGTCTTTCCTTTGTTTGCTCATGGGGTATGAATGTTACTGGCTTGGACTGACCATTCCTCATTGGCACTCAACCACCTTGCTGTGGATCTGGTGTCACCTGAATTTCAGACCAGGTGAGGATAGCTGCTTTCAACCCGAAGGGACATTAGTAAACCAGAGATAACAAGGTGTAGAGCTTGACAAACACAGCAGGCCTGGCAGCTTCAGAGAGCAGGAAAGCTGACATTTCGGGTCTGCACCTTTTGTCAGAAAATGGCTGGTAAACCAGATTTTTTTTGACAATCAACAAAAGCTTCATTGTTATCTTTAGGCTCTTCATTCCAGATTTTGTAAACAAATGGAAGTTTTACATTATTAAGTCTCTGGGCTAAAAAATCTAGTGACAGCACCACCAGAGCAATGCCTCCCCGCGAGTCGACAACATGATCACCATTATTATATGATACTCAATGGTCTGAAATAATGGATTTACTGAGGATTGTACGCACACAGTATGTGACTGCACAAGTAGTCACAGCAATCATTCATTGCATAGAATCAGATGTGCAGTGAGCACAATTGACATCACTGATTGGCTGCTCACCATGTTTTTGGAGGGAGTGGGAATTTGGAGACATGCATTTGCAAGGCCACTGTATACCTGAGGCTTGCCGTAGTCATGTGAGCTATGCCCTAAGTAACTTTTTGACTCACCATAAAAATTCAGCACACAAACAAGGTGTCAGAAGTATCAGTGATAATGGGAACTGCAGATGCTGGAGAATCCAAGATAATAAAATGTGAGGCTGGATGAACACAGCAGGCCCAGCAGCATCTCAGGAGCACAAAAGCTGATGTTTCGGGCCTAGACCCTTCACCAGAGAGGGGGATGGGGTGAGGGTTCTGGAATAAATGGGGAGAGAGGGGGAGGCGGACCGAAGATGGAGAGAAAAGAAGATAGGTGGAGAGGAGAGTATAGGTGGGGAGGTAGGGAGGGAATAGGTCAGTCCAGGGAAGACGGACAGGTCAAAGAGGTGGGGTGAGGTTAGTAGGTAGGAGATGGAGGTGCGGCTTGGGGTGGAAGGAAGGGATGGGTGAGAGGAAGAACAGGTTAGGAAGGCAGAGAGAGGCTGGACTGGTTTTGGGATGCAGTGTTTGGAGGGGAAGAGCTGGGCTGGTTGTGTGGTGCAGTGGGGGGAGGGGACGAACTGGGCTGGTTTTGGGATGCGGTGGGGGAAGGGGAGATTTTGAAGCATGTGAATTCCACATTGATACCATTGGGCTGTAGGGTTCCCAAGCGAAATATGAGTTGCTGTTCCTGCAACCTTCAGGTGGCATCATTGTGGCACTGCAGAAGGCCCATGGTGGACATGTCATCTAAAGAATGGGAGGGGGAGTGGAAATGGTTTGCGACTGGGAGGTGCAGTTGTTTATTGCGAACCGAGCGGAGGTGTTCTGCAAAGCGGTCCCCAAGCCTCCACTTGGTTTCCCCAATGTAGAGGAAACCACACTGGGTACAGTGGATGCAGTATACCGCACTGGCAGATGTGCAGGTGAACATCTGCTTAATGTGGAATGTCATCTTGGGGCCTGGGATAGGGGTGAGGGAGGAGGTGTGGGGGCAAGTGTAGCATTTCCTGCGGTTGCAGGGGAAGGTGCTGGGTGTGGTGGGGTTGGAGGGGAGTGTGGAGCAAACAAGGGAGTCACAGAGAGAGTGGTCTCTCCGGAAAGCAGACAGGGGTGGGGATTGAAAAATGTCTTGGGTGGTGGGGTTGGATTGTAGATGGCGGAAGTGTTGAAGGATGATGAATTGTATCTGGAGGTTGGTGGGGTGGCGTGTGAGAACGAGGGGGATCCTCTTCGGGCGGTTGTGGCGGGGGCGGGGTGTGAGGGATGTGTTGCGGGAAATGCGGGAGACGCGGTCAAGGGCGTTCTCGACCATTGTGGGGGGAAAGTTGCGGTCCTTGAAGAACTTGGACATCTGGGATGTGCGGGAGTGGAATGCCTCATCGTGGGAGCAGATGCGGCGGAGGCGGAGGAATTGGGAATAGGGGATGGAATTTTTGCAGGAGGGTGGGTGGGAGGAGGCGTATTCTAGGTAGCCGTGGGAGTCGGTGGGCTTGAAATGGACATCAGTTGCAAGTGGGTGGCCTGAGATGGAGACTGAGAGATCCAGGAAGGTGAGGGATGTGCTGGAGATGGCCCAGGTGAACTGAAGTTTGGGGTGGAAGGTGTTGGTGAAGTGGATGAACTGTTCGAGCTCCTCTGGGGAGCAAGAGGCGGCGCCGATAGAGTCATCAATGTAACGGAGGAAGAGGTGGGGTTTGGGGCCTGTGTAGGTGCGGAAGAGGGACTGTTCCACATAACCTACAAAGAGGCAGGCATAGTTGGGGCCCATGTGGGTGCCCATGGCCACCCCCTTAGTCTGTAGGAAGTGGCAGGAATCGAAAGAGAAGTTGTTGAGGGTGAGGACGAGTTTGGCTAGGCGGATGAGGGTGTCGGTGGAGGGGGACTGGTCGGGCCTGCGGGACAGGACGAAGCGGAGGGCCTTGAGGCCATCTGCATGCAGAAGTATCAGCTGAGGTTACTTAGATTTTCAGAACTGTAAGAGACTAAGCAAATAGGAGTAGCAAGTCTGTAATCAGTGCTGTCATGTGGAGCTGCCAGTGTTCGACAGGGTTGGACAAGGTCAGAAATCACACGACACCAGGTTATAGTCCAACAGGTTGGGGCAGCATGGTGGCTCAGTGGTTAACACTGCAGCCTCACAGCACCAGGGACCTGGCTTTGATTCCAGCCTCGGGCGACTGTCTGTGTGGAGTTTCCGCATTCTCCCCGTGTTCTGCGTGGGTTTCCTCCAGGTACTCCGGTTTCCTCCCACGGTCCAAAGATGTGCAGGCTCGGTGGATTGGCCATGCTAAATTGCCCGTAGTGTTCAGGGGTGTGTGGGTTATAGGGGGACGGGTCTGGGTGGGATGCTTCAAGGGGCGGTGTGGACTTGTTGGGCCGAAGGGCCTGTTTCCACACTGTAGGGAATCTAATCTAGTAGGGAATCTAATCTAGATTTATTCGAAAACACAAACTTCCAGAGTCTTACTCCATCTTCATGTGTTAGTGAGTGAAGAATATCAGACACAGTATTTATAAGTAAAAGATCAAACGGTCACACCACTGATGAGGATATACTAAACAAACCTAAGATGTTATTAAATTTTTAATCAGTTTGAAGGTTTGGATTAATATGTATATGCAAATCCCTGAATTCTTTTGAAGTCACTTTCCTGCTGAAGGCTATGCTGCATTCTATATCTCAGTGAGGAGCAGAAAAGCCAAACTAGAGACATTCTGGAAGCCTTGCAGACGTATTTTGAACTCTCCTGACTCTCAAAATATTTACAGAAAGGCCAGCTGAGAAATCAAGACTAGGTACTGCATGTATATTGATACGTTATTTATTTATATGTATTTTGAAGACGACACTATACATTTTCAATATGGGGAAAATATGGGGAAAACAGTGTTTTAAATATGAGAAGCCAAATTTATTGGTGTACAGTCATTCTCTACAAAAGTCAAACAACTCAAGAGATGAAGATGCAGAAGATGTATCAGGTCATGATTCTGCTGAATTATTCTACACCAGACAACAGGTTAGCACATCAGTTCTTAAGGTGATAAATAGTTTGTAACTGATGGATGCAGAAGGAAAACGTTAAGTGAACAGTTAGAAACCAGCATTTTGTGCAATGTTGTGAGTTTCATAAATCTGTACAAAAGACTCAAGCTGGTGACCCAAAAATGAAGTCTTCAAAGATAACATAGAGGATCTGTGGTGGAATGGTATGCATCACAAGAGGAGAGATGAAGCTCAGAGTGCTATACAATGGGATTAACAGATCTGCAGGTCTAAATAATGGACAATAAGTAAAATCCACTCATTGTAGTAAAACTGGTCTAGAGCTTGAATTGATAATCTTAAACATACCAGAAGAGATTTGCAGTAGTTCTTGGGCCACCAAAGCCACTGGCTGTTGAACAGATCCTAAAAGATTACATTTAAACTTTAATAGGCTTTCAATAGCTTTTCGGTAAATATCATTTCAAAATGGATGAAAATGTGAGACAGGCTCAGTGTCTGCTGAGGAGACTTGTAGTTGCCCTAGGGTTCAAGAGTTGAAAAAGAAGGGACTAATCAAGTGACCATTGATTACTATGCTGACTGCTGAGAGCTTGACAATCTGATGTCAATGGCTGCCAGTGAAATTGCAGAATGCCTGAAAGCACATTTCGATAGTTACGTTTGGATATTGTAGTGAGTAAAAGTGACCCACAATTTGCAAGTGAAGAATTCAATGATTTCATAAATGATTGAGAAATTATTACATGTTATCTTCAGATTATTCCCAGTCAAATGGAAAGGCTAATGTGACAATAAAAATCACCAAAAGAATCATGAGAAAAATCAAACACATCTGATTTGGTCATGTGAACGGTTAACTTAGAGCTGAGACATGCACCCACTGAAGCAATGGAAATAATCCAGACCAATAGCTAATGCCACACTGCCCCAGATAGGATGGCAGTTCCAGGATGGCGACAGTGGAGTATCAGCATTCAGGCTCCTGAGTCCAGGGCTCATCCCCTCCTTTCTTCCATCCATTTTACATTTTGTCTTTTAACATTTTTCTTTACCGTCTTTACTTTTGCCAGTTTGCCCTTTGGGGAGCTCAGTTGTGGTGGTGGCATCGGTGGTGGCAGCAATTGTGGGTCAGCGTGGCTGTGTATGGTGTGTGCGAGGGTGAACCGGACCGCACACTGCCCCCAGAGGTGGTAGAGGTTCCAGAACCTGGATGATTTCCAGGATCAGGAGAAAGGATCAGGAGCCACCTGGACAGATTGGGCAGCTTTTGTTTCTGTTTCTTTAATTTCTGCTTTTTGTGTTGTATTCTAATTGTTGAATTCTAAGATAGCATTGGAGAGAGTGAATCTCTACACTTTTCACAGTACACCTGTATTCCTGAACATGGGAGCACGTGATAATAAAATCTGATCTAAATCTAAGTCTAAGTACACTTCCAATCACTATTACACTAGAGAAACCAGAAATAATAACAGGAACAAGAGCCAAAAATCAAAGTATATTTACACAAAATCAAATTTTGCTTAATTAAAATTCCAAATCATTGTTAGCACCGAGCATTAGACAGTATTGTACAAACACCCAACAGTTTCAAATTGAGTCAGACCGTGTGGCAGTTTGGGTCCCATGTACAGCATGTGTCATTAACATGAATGACCAACTTTATTGCTGCTATCACAGGCCTATACGTTCAACTAGAACAATTGCTCCTTCACCGCACACTGCGGATGCGGGAGATATGATGTTACCTAATCGCACAGAGTATGAAATGACTATCAGTTCCAGTGCGGCATTATTCTCAAAAAACTTGATCAGCAGCAACAGTTATGGCCACAGCCCTTGCCATGAGAATGACATTCCCTTGAGAAGGAATATCAACAAGGAATGAGCTGTTAGTAGATGCATAGCCGACAACAATACACACATGTACAATGAGAAAACCTGCACTATTTAAAAATTATGTATGCAGTGCGAATGCAGAGACTGATGAAGGTGGGACTGAAAAAAAACTTAGATTTTATAATTCCCATTATTAACCATGTATCTAGTATAACTTGTATTTATAAATAATCATGCATACTCTCTTTACTATGAAAAGCATGGATGTTTAGAGAAATGCATTTCTAAGGACATTGTCCACTAGTGGTTTGAATTAGTTATGTGACCTTTGCCTTACTTTGTGAGCTATTTCATTTTAGTTTTGTAGCCATTTGACTACACTCTATGAAACAGTGTACAGAACTGGATGTTTTTATCGACTATATCTATTAAAGGGGAGGTGTCCTTTGGCTGCGAATAACATGAAACATTTGGAAGTTGAAAAATGATTGGTAGTGCCACTAAAGGAAGGGCCCTACCGATGTTTAGTTGCAGCATTGAAGGTGTTTGACAAACAGCTCAATAAGATAAGGAAAAAGAAAGGTTTTTTTTGCCTTGTGATAAAGGGATCATGGTTTGTAAGAAGTGATGAGGGCCACAGAAGGCTGTCTTGCAAACGTGTCTACAGAAAGTGAGAAAAGATGGCTGAAAAAGTCAGCGCTCCTATCATGGCACAAAAAAAGCCTGAAACATCACACAATAGAAGTTTAATAGCCTCACCAGATATGTCAAGGTGAAATTCCTAACTGTCAGTTCCTCTTTCTGTTCAGAGTTATATTTTCTCTAGTCCAAATATTCACAATTACATCTCCCCAATTCCTTTCATTATTCTATAGATACTGCAAATCATTTTGCTCCAATTCCTCTGTTGCTACTGCCACACTGCAGTTCCTAGTTTTCCCACTGCTCGGCATCAAACTTCCTTCAACCTCTGTCACCTTTCACACAAAATCTGTCCTATTCTGATTTGATAGATACATTCTCAACACGACTCAAAAGGCTCCGACATTGACACCGCTTTTATTTATTTCAAGATAATTTGTAAAGAATATGAAGGAGTAGGTGCTGACAGGAGAAAAGTAAAGTCATGTCCTGAAGACTTGTGTCATTGCAAACAAGGGTGTTTCATGACTAAGATAACCAGATAGATAAATGAGATATTCCTCAGTGCAGTCACATGAGATGTGAGAGTCCATTGGTAATTCTTGAAAGTGTCACAGAGACCTATAGCCATAGACAGTACCTTTGAAGTTTTAAAACAGAAGTTCCTGGAAAAGCTCAGCAGGTCTGGCAGCATCTATGAAGAAAAAATCAGATTTAATGTTTTTGAGTCCGGTGACCCTTCCTCAGATCTGTTTGTAGCTAGGAAATGCCAGTTTATACACAGAAGATGGGGGGAACTACTAGGATAAAGGATAGAGCCTAAAGAGAGAGCAGAGCAGTTGGATGGACAAAGGAATTGATAATGATCTGTGTAAGAGGGTGAATAACTGTTAATAGGTACTGCTAGTGACCAGCAATAGATAGTGTGTAATGACAGGCTATGTGATTATCAGGCCAGACGTAGAGAATAGGGCACAAAGACATGAGATCATTTAGGCCCTAAAATTATTAAATTCGATATTGAATCTGAAGGGCTGTAGGGTCCCCAAGCAGAAATTGAGGCGTTGTTCTTTCAGCTCGCGCTGAGCTCCACTGGAGCATTGCAGTAAGCCAGATTTAGTGATGTTGGCCACAGAACAGGGTGTTAAAGTGGCAGGCAGCTGGAAGTTCAGGGTCTTTTCAGCGAGCAGAATGCAGATGTTCTGTGAAGCGGTAACCTCGTCTATACTTCATTTCCCCAATGTAGAAGAGACCACATTGTGAGCAGCGAATGCAGTAGACTAGATTCTGGAAGTGCAGGTGAAGTGTTGTTTCATGTGGAAGGTATGTTTGGACCCTTGGATCCTGGGGAGGGAGAAGGTAAATGGGTAGATGTTACACCTTCACCGGTTACAGTGCCGTGGGACTGTGGTGGTGTGTTGGGTGTGAAGGAAGAGTAGACTAGTGTATCTGGAGGGAATAGTCCCTGTGGATGGCAGGCATGGGAGTGCGGGGAGTATTCCTTGTTCCAGTCCCATTCCAGCCCCGACACATAAGTCTATCCCTGATATATCGATGATATCATCGGTGCTGCTTTCCTGTCTCATCCGAAATTGGAGAAGTTCATTGATTTTGCTTCCAATTTCAACTCTGCCCTGACTTTTAACTGCTCTATCTCTGATTATTCCCTTCCCTTCCTTGACATTTCTGTTTCTCTTTCTGGGGATAGGCTAGCCATTAATACCCACGGTAAACCCACTGATTCCCACAACTACCTGCACTATACATCCTCCCACCCTGCTTCCTGTAAAGATTCCATTCCATTCTCGCAGCTCCTCTGTCTCTGTTGCATGTGTTCAGACAAGGCTGAATTTGACAAGAGAGCCTCTGAAATGTCCACTTTCTTCCTCAACTGAGGATTCCTCAGTTTTGTTGTCGACAAGGCTCTCAACTGGGTCCAACTCATCTCCCACACTTCTGCCCTCAATCCCTCTTTTCCCTCCTGCAACAGCAAAGGGGTTCCACTTGTCCATACCTATCATCCCACCAACATCTCCATCCAGAAGATCATCAGACACCATTTCTGCCACCTCCAGCGAAACGCCACCACCGAAACAGATTCCTCTCCCCTCCCTTGTCCACCTTCTGCAGGACTGTTCCCTCCAGAACATCCTGGCCCACTTTTCCTTCATCCCTCACAAACACCCAGAGCCCCACGGCACCTTCCCCTGTAACCGGCAAAGGTGTGACACCTGCCCATTTACTTCCTCCCTTCCCAGTATCCAAGGGCCCAAACATACCTTCCAGGTGAAGCACTGCGTCACCTGCACTTCCAGAATCTAGTCTGCTGCATTCTCTGCTCACAATGTGGTCTCCTCTACACTGGGGAAACGAAGTGTCGACTGTGTAGACTGGGTGACTGCTTTGCATAACATTTACATTCTGCTCGCAAGAAAGACCCTGAACTGCCTGTTGCCTGCCACTTTAACACACCACCCTGTTCTGTGGCCAACATCTCTGTCACAGGCTTGCTGCAGTGTTCCAGCGAAGCAAAGCTCAATCTGGAAGAACAACACCTCATTTTCTGCTTCGGGACTCTGCAACCACTTGGACTGAATATCGAGTTCAATAATTTTAAGGTCTGATGTATCCCATGTCCCAGCCCCCTACCCCACACACCAGGCCTTGTTACCACACAGCCTGTCATTACACACTCCCTGCTGTTAGTCACTAAAAGTCCCCATTAACAATTACTCAACCTCTCAGCCTGATCGTTAGCAACTCCTTTGTCTGCCCAAATGTCTTTCTCCCTCTTTGTGCTCCATCCTATCGTTTACTCCCTACCCCACCCAGCTCCCTATTTTCTGCAGATAAACTGATGTTTTCCCAGCCACCATCAGTTCTGAGGAAGGGCCACCAGACCTGAAATGTTACCTCTGTTTTCTCCTTCACAGGTGCTGCCAGACCTGAGGAGCTTTTCCAGCAACTTTGTTTTTGCTCCTCTCTCTCTTTGTGTTCTATCCTTTACCCTGTGTTTTATTCCCTATCCTATCCCCCTCCCTATCTTCTGTACAAAAACCAACATTTTCCTAGATGCTATTAGTTCTGAGGAAGGGTCACCAGACCTGAAACAGTAACACTGATTTTTTCTTCACAGATGCTGCCAGGCCTACTGAGCTTTTCCAGCAACTTCTGTTTTTGTTCCTGATTTCCATCAACTGCAGTTCTTTCGGTTTTTACTGTTGGAGTATTCATCTGGAGCTCCAGTTGGGCTTCCAACAGATTTTTTTATACTTTGTATTCGTTCATGAGATGTGGTTACACTGGCTGACAAATATTTATTACTCTTCCTGAATTATCTTTGAGAAGTCAGTGGTGAGGGCATTCCGGGATTTTGACCCTGCAACTTTTGAAGGAATGGTGATATATTTCTCTATCAGGATGGTAAGTGACTTGTGAAGATCATACAGCTTGTAGTGCTCCTATTATCTGGTTCCTTTGTCATTCTAAAAGGCAGTGATCATGGGAATGAATGTTTTAGTCTCAGGCGTTTGAATGAATTTTATTATGTGGTTAGTTACAGCCTCCATGAAGCAGAACAAATTACTTAACAATTGCTCCTACCTCCATTTGAGAGCTGTTCTCCGAAGCAAGTCAAACTTCATGCCCGGTGCCAACATTCTCCTTCACTTCCACTCAGCTTCTCATGTTCTTTGGAGTCTTCTTTGCTACTTCCTCTTCTCCTCTAGCCCTAACCACAGAACCAATAAAGTACTCATCAGGCAAGTAATGGAGGCAATAGCCTAATGGCATTATTGCTGGACTGGTAACCCCTGTAATGTTCTCAGGTCCTCAGTTCAAATCCTGCCATGGCAGATGTTGGAATTTGAATTCAACAAAAACAATACATTGGAGTTAAGTGATAATAGGAACTTCAGATGCTGGAGAATCCGAGATAACAAGGTGTGAAGCTGGATGAACACAGCAGGCCAAGCAGCATCTTAGGAGCAGGAAAGTTGCCATTTCAGGCCTAGACCCTTCATCAGTTAAGAGTTTAATGATGATCATGAATCCAGTGCCAATTGTTGGGGAAAAGCCCATGTAGCTCATGAGTGACTTTGAGGGAAGGAAATTGCCATCCTTACCTAGATTGTGATTTTAGTCTCGCAGCAATATGCTAATTTTTATTATTCTTTGTGGGATGGGCAATAAATGCTGGACTAGCTTCCCACAATTAATTCAAAAACAAAATATCAACACTATACAAGCAAACATTCCTTCAGTTCCTAAAAAAGTTTGTTTTATGAAGTCAGCTGTCCTGTGGACAGAAAGACCAAGGATAAACAATTTACTGAAATGGAGGTGGTGATCTCTTAAATCTCAGTCCAACTGACACTTTCCTTATTGTCAGCATCATGCCATGCTGGATGGATTTAGGAATGTTGCCTCAATTTCTATTACATAACAATTTCACATGAGACTCCTTCAACCAGTATAAACCAAGTATTATTCCTGATGAACCCTATCCCAGTGCAGGTCATGATACACCCACAGCTTCCCAAAGATTGGGCATTGGGCAGTAAAATTCCTAAACTAAAATTTTGCCCATCAGGGCAACAGCAATAACATTGTTTATAGACATGGTTTGTTCATCACTGAAAACAGCTCGCTCTTGCGACTTAGATAGAAACTGAATTAAAATTATGACGTGTTGTACGAGTCAAAGGCACTTTCATCCCTGAAAACTCAGTTTTAATAATAGATATGAAGGAAAGCGTATTCAGAACATGTTCCACCAGTCTCTCATTATTAAGCTTGAATGCCATTTTACTTTCTGAAGCCAGTCAAAGATCATAACCGAATGTGCATAAATTAGTGTTAAAGTGAAATTATATTTGACCCCTCTTCTCAATAAATGGTCTGTGACTTCCACAGAAAGATTCTGGTGAATTATTAATAACTTTGCAAGCTTAAAATGATTGCAAGCCTCTACCTATTTCAAGTTTTAATGCATTTCAATTTTATTAATTTAGCTGTCCTGATATCATCGGGTGACTCTCAATTAGTGGCCCACAATGCATTTCCCTTGCCAAACGCCAATCTGAGAGACTAGCATTTCACTTTCCTCAAGCTCAGGGTCCATTGTGTACCTTGTTGAAAGCCAAATGATTTCATATAAGTAATATAGTTCTGCTTTTAGTGACAAGTTCCTTATACCCCCCATTGCCCTGAACGTCCTGACTTAATTGCCAAATGAATTCTTTCCTCATATACAGACTATTCATTACTCACTTTCAATTAAATCATGCTGCAGCTCCTTAGATTTTAATTACTTTCTCCTAATAAGAATATAAGTTCATTGTCTTGTTAACCCTTCGATTCCTAAAAGACACCGCTAAATAAGGCCACTAAGTTACTTACTATTTTACAGTTTTTGAGGATTTGAGTTTATTTCGCCTCATTTTCACAAAATAATGGCGACTTAACGACAAAAGAAGGTGGAAGGTAATAGGTGGCGCCTTAAGGCTCATGCATAGGGAATTTAGTAAGGAAAATTTAATCAGGCACATGATTGGTAGCTAGAGATTCCACTGTCTTCAACCACCAACCCAATAAAGCCTGTAAGAGGAAGATGGGTTAACTGCATATGTCCACAAGGATGCTGTCATGTCTCAGGCTTCTTAACCACTTTTCCTCAGCAAGAATGAAAAAGTAGGAGCTATTTTACATGCCGTGATTTAAACACGGGCCCTGAGGTGACTTGGAAATATCGATACATTTAAGAGAGTTATACCTTCATACATATTATCCCACTGAGCTGCTTCAAATGATTTGTGTCTTAAACCCTTTTTCAGATTTGTATTTGGCTCGCTTTGCTTCCAGAGTTCATGGGGGTCCTGAAAATAATTGAAATGGTTTTAATGAAAAATGGCAAAATGTTCGATGAAGTTGACCGGTACAACATCGACATATCTATTTGAATGTCAGAATTTAGTGATCAATTTAATATTTTCACTTTGGCTAATAAATCATGCATTGTCAGATTTATTTTATGTTACGAAAAGACTTCCAGTTGGAGGGGAAAATAGAGATTCATAATTAAGTGGTCATTGAGAAAGCTTAGGTATTTGAATATTTGTAACTGAATGGATTCGGTGAAATGCATCAAAAGTACTTTGACTCATGGTCATGCAGCACGGAAACAGACCCTTCCATCCAACTAGTCCATGCCGACCACGATCCCAAACTAAGCTGGTCCCACCTTTTTGTGCTTGGCACATATTCATCCAAAACTTTCCTTTTCATGTAATTGTACAAATGTTTTTTCAACGTTGCAACTGTACCTGCATCCACCACTTCTTCTGGAAGTTCATTCCAACACGGACCTCTCTCTGTATAAAAACAATTGCTCCTAATCTCTTTTACAAATCTTTTTCCTCTAACCTTAAAAATATGTCCCCTTGTCTTGAAATCTCCACCCTATCTACAGCCCTTGTGATTTTACAAATCTCAATAAGGTTACCTTTCAAACTCCTCCTATCCAGTAAAAAAGAGTCCTGGCCTATCTAGCCTCTCTTTATAACTGAAACCCTTCATTCCCACCAACATCCTGGTAAATCACTTTCAATCTCTCTCCAGTTTAATGATATCCTTCTGAGAACAGGGTGACCAGAATTGGACACAGTGTTCCAGAAGAGGTCTCACTAACATCCTGTACAGCCTCAACAGAATGTCCAAAATTCTAAACTCAAAGGCCTAAACAATGAATGCAGGCATGCTAAACACCTTCTTAAACACCCTATCTATGTGTGGTGCAAATTTCAAAGAATTGTGTACCTGAACCCCAAGGTCTCTCTGTTCTTCAACACGGCCCAAGGCCCTACCTTTAATGCAAAAATCCTGATGGTATGCAGGAGTTGTTGAATTGATTATTTCAAAGTTCATTAAATCTAGTAGCATTAAAATCTTGAAAACTAGCTAACTGAGTGAATTTACCATCCCTGAGTTCCCAGGACAGAGCCACAATGAGAGAAAGCAAAGGTCACAGACAGGGCTGTCTGTTTATTCTCCAACCCACTCTCCATTGAGAGTAAAATACAGTGGACTAGATGGGAAAGGCACTCTAATGCACCTTAACATTTATTCAATGGTGATCAATGTAACCTTGCAGAACAGAGCTCTATGATTTTCCCAAAATTCTCGAGATTCAGGACAGATTTCGTCCAACTGGAAAGTCTGAAACATAGCTCCTCTACTCAGGAATAAAGGGAAATAGAGTTTAGTTAGCTGAATATCTGTCATGGGACTAGTGTTAGAATTTTAGTACTATTGAAATGGTCACAGCTACACACTTAGAAAAACACATGGGTGAATGGATCAGAATGGTTTCGTGAAAGGGAAATTGTCTTGAAACAATTTACAAACATTTTTTGAAAAAAAACAGCAGGCACTGCTATTAAAGGGATGCCTGTAAAGATACTATACTTGGATTTGTGGAAGGCCTTTGATGAGGTATTGCAATAAAGGTTAGGGCAGAAACAGTATGCATGAATTTATCTTTGCCTGTATTGAGGTTACAATTGACTTGGAAGAATGGGAGTGAAGGCGTGCAGCTGATGTTGCAGATGACACCCCGATAGGTCAGAATGTATGTTGTGAAGAATGAAAGTGGAATTTGCAGACATGTACCAATAGTCAGCAAGGATGGGTGAAAATCAAACAGATAGAGTATAATTTGTGAAAAAAAATGAAGTTGCTGAATTTGTATCAGTGATAATGGGAACTGCAGATGCTGGAGAATCCAAGATAACAAAGCGTGAAGCTGGATGAATACAGCAGGCCAAGCAGCATGTCAGGAGTACAAAAGCTGACATTTCGGGCCTAGACCCTTCATCAGAGAGGGGGATAGGGAGAGGGGCCTGGAATAAATAGGGAGAGAGGGGGAGGCGGAAGGAGGATGGAGAGAAAACAAGATAGGTAGAGAGTATAGGTGAGGACGTAGGGAGGAGATAGGTCAGTCCAGGGAAGATGGACAGGTCAAGGAGGCGGGATGAGGTGGTAGGTAGGAAATGGAGGTGTGGCTTGAGGTGGGAGGAAGGGATGGGTGAGAGGAAGAGCAGGTTACGGAAGCGGAGACAGGCTGGGCTGGTTTTGTGATGCAGTGGGGGGAGGGGAAGAACTGGCCTGGTTTTGGGATGCAGTGGAGGAAGGGGAGATTTTGAAGCTTGTAAAGTCCACATTGATACCATTGGGCTACAGGGTTCCCAAGCGGAATATGAGTTGCTGTTCCTGCAACCTTTGGGTGGCATCATTGTGGCGCTGCAGGAGGCCCATGATGGACATGTTGTCTGAGGAATGGGAGGGAGAGTTGAAATGGTTCGCAACTGGGAGATGCAGTTGTTTGTTGCGAACCGAGCAGAGGTGTTCTGCAAAGCGGTCCCCAAGCCTCCGCTTGGTTTCTCCAATGTAGAAGAAGCCATACCGGGTGCAATGGTTACAGTATACCACATTGGCAGATGCGCAGGTAAATATCTCCTTGATATGGAAGGTCATCTTGGGGCCTGGGGTGGAGGTGAGGGAGGAGATGTGGAGGCAAGTGTAGCACTTCCTGTGGTTGCAGGGGAAGGTGCCGGATGTGGTGGGTTTGGAGGGGAGTGTGGAGCGGACAAGGGAGTCGTGGAGAGATTGGTCTCTCCGGAAGGCAGACAAGGGTGGAGATGGAAAAATAGCTTGGGTGGTGGGGTCGGATTGTAGATGGCGGAAGTGTGCTGTCAATGTGGTATATTGTATCCATGGCACTCGGTGTGGCTTCCTCTACATTGGGGAATCCAAGCGGAGGCTTGGGGACCGCTTTGCAGAACACCTCCGCTCGGTTCGCATCAAACAACTGCACCTGCCAGTCGCGAACTATTTCAACTCCCCCTCCCATTCCTCAGACGACATGTCCATCCTGGGCCTCCTGCAGTGCCACAATGATGCCACCTGAAGGTTGCAGGAACAGCAACTCATATTCCTCTTGGGAACCCTGCAGCCCAATGGTATCGATGTGGACTTCACAAGTTTCAAAATCTCCCCTTCCTCCACTGCATCCTAAAACCAGCTCAGTTCTTCCTCCCCCCACCCCCCGCCACTGCATCACAAAACCAGCCCAGCTCGTCCCCCCCCCCACTGCATCCCAAAACCAGCCCAGCCTGTCTCTGCTTCCCTGACCTGTTCTTCCTCTCACCCATCCCTTCCTTCCACCTGAAGCCGCACCTCCATTTCCTACCTACCACCTCATCCCGCCTCCTTGACCTGTTCATCTTCCCTGGACTGACCTATCCCCTCCCTAGCTCCTCACCTATACTCTCCTCTCTACTTATCTTGTTTTCTCTCCATCTTCGGTCCGCCTACCCCCTCTCCCTACTTATTCCAGTTCCCTCTCCCTATCCCCCTCTCTGATGAAGGGTCTCGGCCTGAAACATCAGCTTTTGTGCTCCTGAAATGCTGCTTGGCCTGCTGTGTTCATCCAGCTCTACACTTTGTTCAGTTGCTCAATTTGGCTGGACAAATGAAAAACAGGTGAGTTGAGCATAAAACTAAGAACATTTCCGTTACACATGCATGGGTGAGATCACACCTCAAGTACTGTGTGAAATTTTAGTCTCCTTATTCAAGGAAGGGTGCGAATGCATTGGAGACAGCTCAGAGAAAGTTTACTAACTTGATACTTGGATTAAATGAGTTGAGTGCTGAGGATAGGTTGGAGAACTGGCTTGTTTCCACTGGAATTTAAAAGAATGAGGGGTAACCTGTTTAAAGTGTGTAAAATTCTAAATGGTCTTTACAAGATGTACATGGAAAGGATGTTTTTTTTTCTTGTGCGTCAGAACCAGGGGACAATGTTTTAGAACAACAATGAGGAGAATTTTAGAAAGTTGGATGTCTTTGTAACTCTTTGCCTTAGAAGCTGGTGGAGGTGGGGACATTGAATATTTTTGAGGCAGAAGTGGATGGATTCTCTTAAACGGGGAAATCAAGGGTTATTGGGGGTAGGTTGGAATTTGAAACGCAATCAGATCAGCCAGATTGTACTGAATGGTGGAGCAGGTATAGGGGCTAAATTGTTCATTCCTAATTCATACTCGTACAATAATCACACAGTAAACTAAATATAAAACTTATAACATGACGTACAATTACATGAACTGAAGAAACTTTTTCTGATATTTCAATATTAGTGGACAGTCAAGTAAAGAATTTCACGAATGGGGTCAGCTTTGTTTTTGGGTGTCTATTCAGATGGCGTTCCCCTTCAGGGTTTTGAAACAATGTAAAGTCACAACAACTCCATTAAAAAATTCCAGGGTTGAAGTAGAAACTGCAAGGACAGGAATATCATGTGTGGACCAGATTTCCCCACTCGTATCCTGTGGCCAAAATTGTTGGAAATGGGTATGGCTGAGGAATATCAGAATAGGGTTGTGCCCACAATTTTTGAAGGGCAATCAAGTTGGCCCAAATCATTGAAAAATGGGGCCATCAATTTCTATATCCTACTACACCTTTAACCTACACCAGGGGTATAGGTCAGTGGTAAAGCATGTGACTGCAGATCAAGCGGACCCCCGTTCAAGAGGCTGCATGGCTCAGTGGTTAGTATTGCTGCCTATCAGCACCAGGGACCCAAGTTTGGTTCTGCGTTGGGTGACTGTCTGTGTGGAGTTTGCACATTCTCCCCTTGTCTGCATGGGTTTCCTCCCACAGTACAAAGATATGAAAGTTAGCTGGATTGGTCAGTTCAAATTGCTCATAATATTTAGAGATGTGCAGACTAGATAGGTTGGCCCTGGGAAGTGCATCATTACCGGGACGGGTCTGGGTGAGATGGTCTTTGGAGGGTCAGTGTAGACCTGTTGGGCTGAATGGCCTATTTCCACACTGTAAAGAATCTATAATTCCAACAATTTCTTGACAAATCCTAGGCTACGCATAATCCATTTTTGTCTGGCCAGCTTAGTTTATTCTGTGCTTGATGGCAGTTTAGCAGTTTTGGGCCTTCCTGTTGAGATGTGGCCAACACAGTATACTGAGTGCAAACTTCTTATTCCATTTTTTATGAGAGTGCACTGCAGTATATTATTACCTGTTTAAAATTACTAAGTGCTTACGGACATGAACTTCAATACTTTAGCTCTTTTTCACCTCGTTTTCTTCCCTGGTAGGGAAGCTTTACAGTTGATCGTAAAATCTACTTCGACTTCTTGTATGCTAAGTAATGTTATTTCCTCCCCCACTCTCAATTAAACAGTTTTCTTTTAAATGTCTCCAAAACAATCTACAGGTAAACCCCTCCCCATGAGATTCCCCTTTAGAAAATACATCAAAGGCCCTGGTATTTATTATGGGGAAGTGGTAACGTTGTGATAATGTGACTGAACTATTCAACCAGACCCCAAGCAATATTCTGAGGACATGGGCTTGAAACCCACAATGGTAGATTGTGAATTTAAAATTCAATAAATACCTAGATTAACGGTGACCATGTAACCATTGTCAGGTGGTGTAAAAATGTTGGTGCTTCAGGAAAAGAAATCTGTTAGGTAGTCTGGCCGATATGTGACTCCATACCCACAGCAATGTGACTAACTCACAATTATCCTCTGGACAATTAGAAATAGGCAATAATAGAACATAGACCATAGAAATGTACAGCACAGTACAGGCCTTTCAGCCCACGATACTGTGCCGAACTTTTACCCTAATCCTAAGGTCTATTTAACCTCCACCCCTACCTTATACCATCATCCATATGCCTATCTGATAGCCACTTAAATGCCCCTATTGAGGCCGACTCCACTACCCGCTCCGTCAATACATTCCATGCCCTTTTCACCCTCTGAGTAAAGAACCTAGCTCTGATGTCTCCCCTGTATCTATCTTCACTCACTTTAAAACCATGCCCCTTCATGATAGCTGCCTCCACCCTAGAAAAAAAGTCTCTGGGTGCCCACTCTATCTATACCTCTCATCATTTTGTAGACCTCTATCAAGTCTTAATAAATGCTGGTCCAGCCAATGATGCTTTATCCCCATGAACAAATACATTCTTCCCACTACCAGCTGAAGTACTGCACTTCAAAGAACATTGAGAATCAAATCTCGATGTCTCTTGGTAAAAAGTCGGATTTATTGAGTTTCTTGAAGGTCTCGCCATGAGTCCAAATATTTTCTTTTGCGCCAATACCCCAAATTTGTCTCATTAACCACATATAATACCCCTATGGCTCCCCATTCATCTAACATTAGTTTAATTCTTCCACTTGAAATAGAACATAGAACATAGAACTTATAACAGTACAGCACAGTAAAGGCCCTTTGGCCCATGATGTTGTGCTGATCTGTTATCCTAGTAATATCAATCTACCCTGCATACCCTACATCTTACTACCCTCCATGCATCTATCCAAGAGTCACTTAAAAGTCTCTAAAGTATCTGACTCCACTTCAACTTCTGGCAGCTCATTCCACACACCCACCTCTCTCTGTGTGAAGAACCTACCTCTGACATCTCCCCTATATCTTCCTCTAATCATCTTAAAATTATGCCCCCTCATAACAGTCATTTCCACCCTGGGAAAAAGTCTCTAGCCATCCACTCCACCTATGCCTCTCATCATCTTGTATACCTCTATCAAATCATCTCTCATCCTTCTTTGCTCCAATGAAAAATGCCCTAGCTCCCTCAAGCTTTCCTCATAAGACCTGCCCTCCAGTCCAGGCAGCATCCTGGTAAATCTCCTCTAAACCCTCTCTAAACCTTCGACATCCTTCCTGTTATGAGATGACCAGAATTGAACACAGAATTCCAAGTGTGGGCTAACCAGTGTTTTATAGAGCTGCAGCATAACCTCACGGCTCTTAAACTCAATTCCCCTGCCAATGAAAGCCAATACACCATATGCCTTTTTTTAAAACCCTATCAACTTTGGTCACAACTTTAACTGATCTATGGACATGGACCCCAAGACCCCTCTGTCCCTCCACACTGCTAAGAATCCTGCCATTAATCCGGTATTCTACATTCAAATTCGACCTTCCAAACTGAAATGCCCAGAAGAACTCACACTGCAAGGATATTCTGGAATAAAACAGCATAACTCCTGTCTCCACACCTTTAAAAGCTGTTGTGTAACTGGACAAGTACTGTTAGTCTGGAGCACGGTTTATGGCAGTTGTGTTGGATGTTGAAAAAGAAGGAAATTGATACCTGCCTTTTAGACAGGTACCACGAGGCCCTGGTGAAGGGAACTGTGCAGAGCAGAAACATCAATAGGTGCCCTGCAGAATGACTGAGATGTTATTGCTGCATTACCAAGGTGGTCTCCTGGAAGAGTGAGGTGAATTTGCGAGGTACTCAGTCTGACATTCATGTCAGCAATCCTTGATATCTTGCCTCCCCCCGCAGATGATAGGACAGGAAGCTGCATACTATTGATGTAGGAGTCGCAGTTAATAAGGTCATCAATAAACATTAATTCCCATTAACAGCACCTCAGTGCTCCCTGGAAAGACTTTTGTCTCGACACTCAGACGTTTGTCTGAAAACTTAACGAGTTGACCCCAACATCAAAAATGGACTCTCCCAGGTATATTGCCATGGCCATGTCATTCAGGGCCCTGTAACTCTCAGCCTTTACTTCTTCATAGACACATATTTCTGAATTCTGGCATCATTTTGATGGATGAGAGTTCAGTAAAAAAAAAATCACCAGTTTATGAGCCGAAGGACCAAATGCACATCCAGAGGAAAAACAGAATAGTTTTGCCTGAATCACAAGGCTCCACCCACATGACTTTTTTTCTCCATAGTCCATAATAGAAAGTAGTTCATCCGTGTGAGAGAAACCAATTTTACCTGACCTTTAGTTTGCTCTGGCAGCGGAAGAGAATGCCATTTCCACTGCAACCAATTCTAAATTATTGCAGTGAGGGATTCATTCATAAGAGCATGAGCTATCACATCCCAAGATATAGAGGCCAGAAGGGTAAGGAAGGGAAATGGATTTGGTCTGTCAGAGGTATTGAAAATGACTGAAACTGAATACATTTCTCATGTAGGGCCACAACATCAGAAGCCTAGAAATGCAGGTGTATCCATCAACAGTGGATGCAGGGATGAGTCCTCATTGACTGTTGATCCAATATGACATTGTACCAAGTCTTAAGTCTCAACAGCATCAAACTATTAGTTGTGAGCAGCTTAAGGACATACTTCAGCAACATGCCAGAGAGAAGAATTTGAAGATTGCTGGTATGTTGGTGGAGGTTCTCAGGTGAATCCTTGAAGAGGATCAGAATAACAATGCCTGGGAAGCGGGTTGCTTAAAATTTGCAGTCATGGATATCAAGAGCATGGCTTTAACTCAGCAATCAGGAAGGTGAAAAACAGCTTCACATTCTGTGATGATCTGAATCAGGATGCTTGCTTACTGATTTCCATTTCATAATCAAAATTTGTGCTGTTATTGGCATCTTCTGGGGGTGAGTTTGGCATAACTGTGGAGGTCATGGCCTCATGGTATTATTGCCAGGCTATTAATCAAGAGACTCAGGTAATGTGCTGAGGACATGGGCTTGAATCCCACCATGGCAGATGGTGGAATTTAAATTCATTAGCATATCTGGAATTAAGTATTTAATGATGACCTTGAATCTGTTGTCAATTGTTGGAAAAACCCATCAGGTTCACTGATGTCCTTCAGGGAAGG
Organism: Stegostoma tigrinum; assembly: GCF_030684315.1. Lineage (NCBI taxonomy): Eukaryota > Metazoa > Chordata > Chondrichthyes > Orectolobiformes > Stegostomatidae > Stegostoma > Stegostoma tigrinum. Next base: position 134,776,944 of record NC_081355.1, on the reverse strand, counting down.
AAACTGCTCTCCTTACCTGGTCGGGCCTACATGTGACTCTGGACCCTCAGCAATGTAGTAGACACTTAACTGCCCTCTGGGCAATAAATGCTGGCCTGGCCAGTGATGCCCTCCTTCCATGAATGAATAAAGGAAGAAGTTGACATTGCCTTGTTATTTTAGTGCTGATTAAAACTGTGGACTGAAATAGGATGAAATTGTTTTAAAAGCCACATATACGAGGATAGCTGCATACTTTGAAAGCAAGGAATTTGATACCAATTGTGAACCCTGTTTGTGTAGCTATGGGTTCCAAAAAATGGGCAGACAAACTGGAATTAAGGTGTTGTTAATACAAATGAAGCTGATCTGACTGGAGATCAGGGACCACTGATCAATGATAAAGGTCCTCTGCATGCCAACAACAAGATCATTAATAGTCAGGTAAATGAAGAACCCGGGCTGTGAGCAAGATGGCGAGAAGCTAATTCAGATCAGAATAGAAACCAGCAGATCTGCAGCATCCAAAAGACTCTTTCTCTATTCCCTGAAATGAACAATTTTGAATTTGAAGAAAACCTTTAGCAGATGCTCCAAGTCTTCTCTAATTCTGCATTGCCGATATGGCCATCTCTTATTCTCCATCTGTAATTGCCTGGAGGAAAAATGTGAGTCAACCACATTGCTGTGGGTCTGTAGCCATTTGTAGGTAAGACCAGGTAAGGATGGCAGTTTCTTCCTTAAAAGGCATTAATGATTTTTTTCTCACCACAATTGGTAATGATTTCATCATTAGATCCTTAATTCCAGGTTTTTTTTGTATTCACAATCCACCACTTGCGATGACAAGATTTGAACATTGCCTGGTCTCTGTATTAATAGTGCAACAATAATACCACTGGGCCATCACCTAACGAATCTGAATTGGTCAGAGATACTTCATAAGTTAAATAGCCACCCTATGCCCCTTTCAACCCAGTGGAAGAATTTTGAGAAACTAAGGGTGGAGTAGAAACCTTCAGATCTGGAATAACCAACCCAACAGATCTTGGAAAGAAGGACGACAGAACTGTTTTCCCAGGTTTGCTCTCCCCATATGTTTGTTTCTCCTGGTTATGTTTCTCTGTCTTTGTGGGTAATGGGTAGAGTTTATTTAAGTACATTCAATCCGATTACCCATTATAAATAGTTATTCCAGCACAAAAAATGTCCTTTTCTTCATCAAAAAGTCAGATTAGTCTGGGGATTTTCTGCATTTTTTTTTTCAAAAAGCTATAACTTTTGTGAAGATTCTGGGGACAGCAAGGCTCGATTTCCAGCAAGTCACTCCAGTGAGGCTAACCGCAGCCTTTGAAACAAGCATGAAACAAACTTGGCTGATGTATAGCGGACAGCCTGGATACAACTGCAGCAGTGGCCTGGAAGGCTCTTAAGGCAAAATATTTAAGATGGTGACCCAGACTGTGTTGGTTAATATCTGACCAATGAGTTGGTTCCACAACTATACTAATTCCGCAAGACTGCAGATGTTGGCCACAAAACTGAGCCAATAATATAGGGGCAGGAACTGAAGCCACTGGCCCCACTGGCCAGAGAACAGTGAGCTCCCCTACAGTCCCAGACTCTTGGCATTGGGTCTTGATCAGAGACATGTGTGTGTGGGACAGTGAGCTCCCCAACAGTCGCAGGCTCTCGGTATCGAATCTTGATCAGAGAAATTTGTGTGTGGCCATTTTAAAAACACTGAGCCTTTTGCTTGCTCCTGTTGTGTTGTGGATAATGCCTCCTGCAAGCTGCTCCCTCTGCTGCTTCCCTTTCTCCTATCCAGCTGTACGTTTCTGAACAGTAGGGCTATTAGTAGTGACAGCACTGTTGGTGAACATATTGCTCCTTGTCTGAGATCCAATCTGAGGTTTGAAGAAACCCCGAAAGCATCAGGCACATGACTGTGAGTGAATACTTTCCCACCAGCACCTAACAAAGGAACTATGAGTACTGAGTATTCACTGCAACATTTCCAGAAGATTGCTTCCACAACCTTAACTGAATGCTGAACTTCAACTGGAAATTCAAATTTAATAAGGGGGTTTGACTCATCAAAGCCATATTTCGAATCGTGAGAAAAGTTTCAATTCAAATTCCACCTTAATGTGAAACCAGCAAAAGACAGGCTCAACTTATCTGTAAGAGGTCGTTGGTTTAAATTAATTCTTCCCAGTGGAGGCAGAATTTTTTGTTTGCTGACATAAGCTGACATTTGCTAACCTTTAAAACGTTCAGATATTAGGCTTAAGTATTATGCCATGGTGGGTCTTTCTCCAAACTGTACTAATTTCAGGATATTGCAAATAACATACACTGAAATGGAAATGACAGCGGTTCTGCAGAAATAAATTACTTTTGCCATTAACATACAACTGCACATGTATAGGCGATCCCATGATATGTAAATTCTGAGACTTCTACTGAAATGTTGTTACCAAGTTTAAAATAAACTTTTCTTTCATGATGTGCCTGAAATCCTGAAGGTAATAAGGAAATTAGAACCACACAACAGTTGCATGTGTGTTTTTTATTTGAATAATCACTTACAGATATTGTCCTATTCAAATTGCTGAAAAATGTCTTCGCACACATTTGGAGCCAGTGGGACTATGAACCTGGGATTACTCATCCAGAAATAGAGACACCACAATGACACAAGAGACTTAACAATTGATTTATATAGTCTGCCGCTCATACCTCTTTATGCAACAGGGGGGAAAGGCAGGCACAAATATATTCTCCCCTTCATGGCATCATCAGAAGAATGAATGTGCTCTCCTAAGGCTTCAATGTGTAAAACTCTACATAATATGCTAACTGCTGCCAAATGCATGTAACGCAGCAAATTCTTCTTTGTGTATTTATTCTCCCATTTCATCACTTCCAACTAAACATCCTGCTTTGGGGGATAATCCACTGGAGTGACCCATTATTGAACTTACCTGATTTTCATTTGTCGATTATTCCACACACTTTGAAAAGCTCACTCACGTTATTATGAATGATGCGTTCTTAAGAACTTGAGATTTATGGACCACTTTGGTACATTCTTTCAGTGTCCTTGTCCATATATGGGCAGGAGTGAATGCTCTACCTGGCAAAATGTAAAGGGAATTTCAGATCTTTGGAGGCTTCCCACAACTCAGTTGGTAACTGGGTTGGTGGTTATCTGGTTTCATTCACTTACTCACTTCTTTGAACAAGGAGATATGTGGGCAACGTACCAACCAACACCCCCCGTTCCCCACACACAGCAAAGTATGATTAAAAAGGAAGTTACGATCAGTCTAGATTCCTTTCAGCCAACTAGATGGCCAGCATGGAGTAAAGTGATCAGATTTTCGAGATAAAAGTGGTGATAGGTGGTGTATTTTTTAATGAAAGATCAGTAACTCTTGAAAATGAATGTGCTAGACTTCCTTGTTTGAAGTTTATAAGACAAGACAGTCCATTATGTATCCTTCACAAGTTTTACAAGTTGTGCAATTTTTTTTGTTTTTCCTCACTCACTCATTCTCACTAATTTACTCACTCATTCAACGTGGGTGCCACCAGTTGTGTTGATATTTATTGTCCATCCTTAATTCCCTGTTTCAAGTCAACCATACCACTGTAGGCCTGGTATTTCATTTAGGCCAGAATAGGAAGGAGCAGACAGTTTCCATTGATGGCTTTTAAGCGCAATCATTCATGGCCATCATTAGACTCTTAATTTAAGATGCTTCTTAAATGCAAATTTGGGCCTTCTGCCACACTGGGATTTGAGCTCTGGTCTCAAAGATGCTACCTCAGTCTCTGGATTAGAAGTTTAGTGATGATACAACTGGACTATCACTTAAAGCTAATAAGCAAATGCAGTTTCCCGTCAGGGAGGGATCAGATAGCCTCAGGAATGAGAGGGAGTGTGGAAATAGGTTTTGCAAGAACGATAAGGTAAGTAGGTGCATCAGAACGGGGAACCATCTTGGGTCGTGCCCCCGATGGACAAAGAAAATCTCCCAAATGGAAATATTTCTCTTTTCCTCTCCCACTTGTAGGCCAATTTCCAAAGGTTGCACTGGATGCCTTCATTAATTGGACAATGAAAAACCTCAATGGGCCTGAAGCCTGGTGGCTGGCTGTCCACTGTAATATGGAGGACAGTTCAGGAGCAGGTGTAAAAACATCGACTACATGTTCAATTTTAAATCCCTTTCCCCCCTCCAACTGCAGATATGATAATAGGGAACGCATTTAAAAATCTATTTTAGGTTAATGATCCAGATTGCACGTTATATCTCTTTCAAAGGAGATATTGGGCCTGAGTTACCAGTGAAGCTCACAGTAAGACAATTGGCATTGCTGTTATTTAAAGGTAAATAGCACATTAACTTCAGGCAAGAAAAAAAAAAGATCAATTGTGAATATCCGCAAGGTATTCTTAGAGCTGCATTGTTCCTGTTCTGAAGGAGGGTCACAGGACCCAAACCATTAACTCTGAATACTTTCTACAGATGCTGCTAGACCTGCTGAGCTTTCCCCGCAATTTTTGTTTTTGTTGTTGCTTTGTTCCATTGTTAGCTTCACAAAGTTGTCATCTTGTCCTTAGCCTTTTCATTTTTGGGTAACAACATGCTGTACTTAACCATTGAATGACAAATCAATCTGCCACCTAGAATAGAATATAAATTTTTTGTCATGTGTGCTTTTAAATTAAAAAAATACAGTGTAAATTTTTATTCATGAATCTGGAAGATGAAGAAAACCCCAGTACGGGAACAAGGCCTTCATGCTTCAACAAGACTACCACACTGGAAGGGTGCCATGCTGTGCCAAGATGACTACTTCTCCTCTTTCAGGTGCCTGGGCCTATCCGTGGACCGTGAGCCTCAGCCTAGCCTAAGGTTCTGGGACAGGGGAGTCAGCCTGGGATCTGTTTCTCACTTGCCGGGAGACCCAGGCTGGGGTGGAGCCATGTCCGGCTCATCCTGGCATTGCTGTCACCAAGGCCTCTCCCTTTCCTCGTCAGTCTCCAGACTTACAATGATTGTGTCATCTGCAAACTTGCAAGTGGAGGTGGTGCGGAATTTGGCTACACAGTCGTGAGTGTCTAATAAATGCATTCGGTGGCTGAGTACGCAGTCTTACGGGGTACTGATGTTGAGAATTATCATGGAGGAGGTGTTGTCACCTCTTCTTACTGACTGCAGTCTGTCTGGAAGTCAAGAATCAAGTCACAGAGGGGGAAGTAGAGGCCAATGTCCCGTAATTCAGAGATGCATTTGTTTGGAAATATGGCATTGAAGGTGGACCTGTAGTCAATGGTTGGCAGCCTGACACGTCTTTATTATCCAGATGTTCCAGAAATTAATAAAAGGTCAGGGAGATGGCATCTGCTGTGGACCTGTTGCACTGGTAAGTGAATTGCAAGGGACCAAGGCAGGCTGGGAGGTTGGATGTGATGTGAGCCATGACCAACCTCTCAAAGCACATCATAATTTACAGAGTTAGGAGCTACCAGGCAGTGATTATTGAGGCATGCTGCATGATTTTTCTTTCCACTGGGATGATGGTGGTCTTCTTGAAGAGGTTGGGGTCTTCAGATCGTAAGGAGAGGCTAAAGAGGTTAAAGGGGGTGATATAGTGGCTCAGTGGTTAACACTGCTGCCTCACAGCACCAGGGGCTCAGGTTTGATTCTAGCCTTGGGCAACTGTCTGTGTGGAGTTTGCAAGTTCTCCCTGTGTCTGCGTGGTTTTCTCTGGGAGTACTGGTTTCCTCCCACAGTACAAAGATGTGCAGTCTCGGTGGATTGGCCATGCTAAATTGCCCATAGTGTTCAGAGATGTTTAGTTTAGGCATGTTAGACAAGGGAAATGCATGGTAGGGGAATGGGTCTGGGTGGGCTGCTCTTCAGAAGGGTGGTGTGGACTTGTTGGGCTGAATTTCCACACAGCAGGGATTCTCTAATTCTGTGATTCTATGTCTGCAAATGTTCTAGCGAGTGGGCCTGTCCACGATCTACATGCATGGCCAGAACTCCATTGGGGCCATCTGCTTTCTGTGGGTTCACTCTCAAGAAAGCTGATCTGATGTCTGCGGCCGTGACCGTGGCTAGAGGTGCATTCAAGGCTATTGGGATAGGTGACATTGTTCCATTGACCTACTGTTCAACACATGTGTAGAATGCATTGAGCTCATTGAGTAGGGATGTACTGTTACCTGAGATTCTGTTTCACTTCGCTTTGTAGCCCATTTTGTTGGGTAAGCCTTGCTCTAAGGTGTCTATGTGGTTAGTCTGCGTTACAAGCATGGTGATAAAGCAGAGCAGGGTACTGAGTTGAAGCTTCCCACCTTATGCCCAATTGCTGACTTGTGAGGTGACCAAACCAGGTGTGACCTTGAAGCCTGGGAGCTTGTGATTGTCGATGAAGCCCTGTCCTATTGCACAACCCCCTTTCCATTTATGCTTTATCATATTAATATCTTGCTGATACTGTTACCCCAGCTCCCACCTTCACATCTGTCATTCCACCTTACATCCAGCCAGCAGTTCACAGCCTTGAAGAATGGCTTGCTGCTCTTCCTCACTCTAACGACTGTCCTTGTACCCCACCCTTCCTTTCTGTGGATGGAGGAGACAGACAGATTGTGGCCCATTCCCTTGAGCAGTCCGACTGGACAGACTCAGACAGGAAGTGCCCAGACCCCTGACCACTGAGCGTGCGTTTCTTCAACCATCCTAGTGCTGCACTACCCATCTTAGCCCTTACCATCCAGCCCAGACTGGCTTCTAAGGAGCTTCAGGACTGTCGGTTACCCACTTCCCAGACTACAGGGGCAAGCATTCCTTGACTGAGATCATGCCGACTGGATTCCTGACTGCGATCTATCCCTTGGTTTGATATTGGACACTGCCCTTGAATTCCTGAGCCGGTGCCCTTGACTGAAGGGTGCTGGGATGCACCACTCCACAAACATGATGAGACATGTCTGTCCGCTTGCTGCACATGCAGTGTATTTCCCGCATCAGCTGCTGGCACATGGTGTAGTTGGGGCATTGATGCAGCACACTGCAGTACAGAAAAAGCGACATCCCCTTGGCTGCTGAAGACTGCTGACCAACAAGGCAAAATGCTGCTTGTGTGACTGCATTCATTCATCTCACAAGGGCAGGCAAAGCATGAGTGATATGGGAATGCAGATAGGTATGAAGTGAGTGAGTGCTAAGAATGAAAGCAAACAGCACTGAGATGCATACAGGTCCAATCCTTCAGCTGGATGTCTGTCCATGTACTCAAAGAGTCCTTCAGCAGCTAATGATCAGTCCTCCATTCATTCTGCACTTCCAAAACAGCCAGCCGGTGTATTAGAATGGTATCATAAAGGTCACGAGGGGTTAATGAAAGCTACTCACCAGTTTCTGTAGATGGGGGAATGATGCTGGTGCCCATGGATCTTGCCCAGAGCTGCAGTTTGATCACACAGGATCACTTGGAGGTCATTTATAGCAAGCAGTGAGCTGGATCCAACGGGAAGCCGCTCTGGTTTCCCATTTAAGTTTTCTCTTAATCCAGTTTGTTTTGCATGTTTGGTGACGTAGGATGATGAATATAAATGAGATGAGTTGAGCTATTGATTAGAGGTTTAACAGGCAATAATCCTACTTTAACGGCAACTTGCTCCTGACTCTTTACAAACTTAGCTTGAACTTATCACATTATTCACAATCTCAAAATAACCACGTCACTCGGATCTCTGTAAGATTCTGCTCAAACAGTTAGAAACAAAGTGTTTTTTTTAAATCAAGACAATAAGAGAAAATCAAATATTTATGAAGTAGATTAAGTATCTCATCATTTATACAGTGTTATGTGCATTCTAAAATTATGAGGACTAACACATTCCTCGGATTTTTGTGACCTGTTAGTATTCATCAATCATAGAGCAATTCATATAGTTCTTTTATATCAATAACCTGCATGATTAGACTTAATGATGAGGTCAACACATCCTATTATCATCCCATTTACAGACGATATATGTCTTTCCAAACTTTCGGTTGGAATTCAAGGAAATTGACAAGAATGCTCAGATGCAGTGCATTGCCTAAAACTGGAAAATAAATGAGCAGCTTTCTATGTGTGTCTCGCTGAAGGACAATGTCATAACAGCATTCTCTAGATGATAATCATTACCTGACATGTAGACGACTTCAACCCAATCCATCTTTGTTGATGTTTTCGCTTGCTGTTATACTCAGTCATGATTCAAAAGCAAATCTCTGCACATTTCACATGGTGGCATTAGCCCAGCAATCTCTGACCGGGGCAGAGTTTTTCTTATTATCTCATCTACTGGGACCCATTTCACATCCTCCCGTCATGCCACACTAGAGTTGGGATTAGCTACATCAGAATGATTACCCTGATGTCTGCCAGCACTGCTGCTATCTACAGCAGCAGTGTGTACCTGCTGCTGTGTGTATATTAGATTACCTGTCAGCTCACAGCTACATATGCCACTGATTTCTAGTCCGTGCTAGAAATAGCACTGCACTGTCTGAAATGACTATTTCTTTAATTGTTGCTTTTTCAACATTATGAGGCTATTTCCCCACTTCATCTTTTTTCTTATCAATCCTCTTCCCAAGATTCTGCTTCTAATTTCCAAAAGAAAAATGGGATTCCGCGTGTTTGTTTCAATGTTATCAAATTTCAACATTTCATATTGCCACATTTGTAAAATGCTTGAGTCCAAAGTTACTGTTGAAACATTCCTAACATGATCAGATGCATGTTTGTTTTTGGATATTGTAAACAAATACCTACATAGGACATGAATGCATATTTGGCTCGCATTGTAAAGTCAGCCCATGACAACATGTTTTTCTTCAGTCTTAGCCATGGTGAATAGCAATCTTAGCTATATCAAGGTATTGTTTTCCTCTACTGATTTGATAGGTTTTGTCTCAGCTCTGCAATCATTTATTCAGTGATCTTCAGATGTTTACTTATAAAACAGCACTGTAGAATCTTTATAGTATGGAATTAGGCCACTCAGCCCATTGAGTTCAAACTTACCCTCTGAAGAGCATCCACCCAGCCCAACACCCTCTAACCTTATTTCCTGTAATCCAGCATTTTCCATGAATGAGCCACCTAACCTACACATCCCTGGACAATTTAACATGGCCAATCCAGCTAACCTGCAAACCTTTAGACTGTAGAAGAACTCCTGAACACCCTGAGGAAATCCTCACAGACATGGAGAGAATGTGCAAACTCCACACAGACAGTTGACTGAGGGTACAATTGAATCCAGGTCCCTAGAGCTGTGAGGCAGCAGTGCTAACCATTGGACCACTCTGTGCTGGTCTGTAATAGGTAAAGCAACAATAATTAGAGAGTTTAGCATTGAGAAGCTCCCACCTTCTCCATCTCCACACTGTTGTCAAATTGCTTAATTAACTGCTCATTTACTTCCCTTGAGATTAGAAGGGTGAACTGCTTCCATATGTGAGTATTCCTATTGTGTTATCAAATGTATCTTCTTGCTTTGGTGTCATACAAAAAGTTGTACCTTTGAACCAAAAGCACATCCTTTAGGCTGCCAAGCCAACACAGTCGTAAAGGCATGCAACACTGTTCCAGGTGTTGGATTTTAGAACAAGGGTAGCAGGGACATCAACTATCCCTATATATCAGGCATCATCCTGGCATGGAAACTGTTACGGAATAGTCCAGACAGGTGAATAAATTCATCTTTTTTCACCCCTGAGCTTGGCTATAACAGAGTTTGAATTTTTTAAACTTGAGCTTTCTCAATCCAATATGTACTTGACCATGTGTAAAGCTATAAGAAGAAATAACCCAGGCAGATCTCGAGTTAATCTAAATCAAGGGGTTAGTTTCATTGTAAACTCACTCAAGTAAAGTATAGAACTTATTAAAAGGGTAAAACTGGTCCAAAATTCTGCAACATGCACACACACATAGTAGCATACTAAACAAAGCAAGTTATAGGAAGAGGGTGCAAAGCTGATAAAAAAATAACTTTCTGCATTAGATAGAATATGTAAATATAAAGAACTTGGCCTTCTGAGGTTCACAGATCACAACATTGTCAAAGTGTAGAAGACAAACATTAGGCCCAGCTTTCTGAATGAGCATTATGACTGAGTGCCATTCTCCAACCCTTAGCCATAACCCTGACACCTGTTCTATTTAAATTATTACCTAATCCAACAACACTCAAGAAGCTTGACACTATCCATAGCAGTGTAGCCCACTTAATTGACAACACATCCACAAGCATCCACCACCTATATTCAGTAGAAGCAGTGTGTACTATTTATAAGATGCACTGCAGAAATTCACCAAACATCCTTAGGTAGGACTTTCCAAACCCAGTACTATCTGGAAGTTCGAGCAGATGCATGGGAACACCAATGCCTGAAAACTCCCTTCCATGCCATTCCCCATCCTGACATAGAAATATAATCACTATTCCTTCACTGTTGCTGGGTCAAAATTCTGGATTTCCCTTCCTAAGGTCTTGTGGGTCTAACTAAGCACATGGACGGCAACATTTCAAGAAGGTATCTCACAACGACCTTCCCAAGGGCAATTAAGAACTGGCAATAAATGCTGGCCACATCACAGTAATGAATAAAAGTATGCCCCCTTGAATGCATCAGTTAAACCCTCCTCATCCACTCATCCACATGGTTCATTTCTTACCAAAACCACTCATTGTGTAAGGTTTTCCCCCTCCCTATTTCATTTATTTCTGATGCAAAATCATTTTCATTTTTGACACGAGTGGGAATTTAAAATAAGGGGTAGGCCATTTAGAACAGAGTTGAAGAAAAACTTCTTCACCCAGAAAGTGGTGGATATATGGAATGTTCTGCCCCAGACAGCAGTGGAGGCCAACTTTCTGGTTACTTTTAAAAAAGAGATAGATAGAGCTCTTAGAGATAGAGGAATCACGGGTTATGGGTATACGGCAGGAACAGGATACTGATTGTGGATGATCAGCCATGATAATAATGAATGGTGGTGGTAGCTCGAAGGGCTGAATGGCTTACTCCAGCACCTATTGTCTATTGTCTATTGTCTATTTTCTATTGAATGGTTTCTACCTTTCCACTCTATTCACTTCACTATCTGCTACTCCACCAATCTTAGTGTCATCTGCAAACTTGCTGATCAGACCACCTACACCTTCCTCCAAATCATTTACGTATATCACAAACAACAGTGGTCCCAGCACAGATCCGTGTGGAACACCACTGGTCACAGATCTCCAATTTGAGAAACTCCCTTCTACTACTACCCTCTGTTTCCTGTTGCCCAGCCAGTATTTTATCCATCTAGTTAGCACACCTTGGACCCCATGTGACTTCGCTTTCTCCATCAGCCTGCCATGGGGAAACTTATCAAAAGCCTTATGGAAGTCCATGTATATGACATCTACAGCCTTTCCCTCATCAATCAACTTTGTCATGTCCTCAAAGAATTCTATTAAGTTGGTAAGACATGACCTTCCCTGCACAAAACCACGTTGCCTATCACTGATAAGCCCATTTTCTTCCAAATGGGAATAGATTCTATCCGTCAGTATCTTCTCCAGTAGCTTCCCAACCACTGACGTCAGTCTCACCTATTCAGGCCCCTCATGATTTTGAAAACTTCGATGAAATCTCTTCTTTGCCTTTTACTCTCAAAGGAAAATATTCCCAACTTCTACAATCTGTCTTCATAAGTGAAGTTTCTCATCCCTGGAATCATTTTTCAGGTTTGTTTGGATGAATTAGTGCCCCAGTGGGGTGGTAGCCAATTAGCAACCCTGCCGAACGGGCAGCCATCCGCTCCCTCCGCTCCAACCCCAACCTCACCATCAAACCTGCAGACAAGGGTGGCGCAGTGGTAGTATGGCGCACTGACCTCTACATCGCCGAGGCCAGACGCCAACTCTCCGACACCACCTCCTACCGCCCCCTCGATCATGACCCCACACCCGAGCACCAAACCATCATCTCCAACACCATTCATGACCTCATCACCTCAGGGGACCTCCCCCCCACAGCCTCCAACCTCATTGTTCCCCAACCCCGCACGGCCCATTTCGATCTCCTTCCCAAAATCCACAAACCTGCCTGCCCCGGTCGACCAATCGTCTCAGCCTACTCCTGCCCCACCGAACTCATCTCCACCTATCTGGACTCCATTTTCTCCCCCTTGGTCCAGGAACTCCCCACCTACGTCCGTGACACTACCCACGCCCTCCACCTCCTCCAGGACTTCCAATTCCCTGACCCCCAACACCTCATCTTCACCATGGATGTCCAGTCCCTATACACCTGCATTCCGCATGGAGATGGCCTCAAGGCCCTCCGCTTCTTCCTGTCCCGCAGGCCCGACCAGTCCCTCTCCACCGACACCCTCATCCGCCTAGCCGAACTCGTCCTCACCCTCAACAACTTCTCTTTTGACTCCTCCCACTTCCTACAGACTAAGGGGGTGGCCATGGGCACCTGCATGGGCCCCAGCTATGCCTGCCTCTTTGTAGGTTACGTGGAACAGTCCCTCTTCCGCACCTACACAGGCCCCAAACCCCACCTCTTCCTCCGGTACATTGATGACTCTATCGGCGCCGCCTCTTGCTCCCCAGAGGAGCTCGAACAGTTCATCCACTTCACCAACACCTTCCACCCCAACCTTCAGTTCACCTGGGCCATCTCCAGCACATCCCTCACCTTCCTGGACCTCTCAGTCTCCATCTCAGGCAACCAGCTTGTAACTGATGTCCATTTCAAGCCCACCGACTCCCACAGCTACCTAGAATACACCTCCTCCTACCCACCCTCCTGCAAAAATTCCATCCCCTATTCCCAATTCCTCCGCCTCCGCCGCATCTGCTCCCATGACAAGACATTCCACTCCCGCACATCCCAGATGTCCAAATTCTTCAAGGACCGCAACTTTCCCCCACAATGATCGAGAACGCCCTCGACCGCGTCTCCCGTATTTCCCGCAACACGTCTCTCACGCCCCGCCCCCGCCATAACCGCCCAAAGAGGATCCCCCTCGTTCTCACACACCACCCCACCAACCTCCGGATACAATGCATCATCCTCCGACACTTCCGCCATCTACAATCCAACCCCACCACCCAAGACATTTTTCCATCCCCACCCCTGTCTGCTTTCCGGAGAGACCACTCTCTCCGTGACTCCCTTGATCGCTCCACACTGCCCTCCAACCCCACCACACCCGGCACCTTCCCCTGCAACCGCAGGAAATGCTACACTTGCCCCCACACCTCCTCCCTCACCCCTATCCCAGGCCCCAAGATGACATTCCACATTAAGCAGAGGTTCACCTGCACATCTGCCAATGAGGTATACTGCATCCACTGTACCCGGTGCGGCTTCCTCTACATTTGGGAAACCAAGCGGAGGCTTGGAGACCGCTTTGCAGAACACTTCCGCTCAGTTCGCAACAAACAACTGCACCTCCCAGTCGCAACCCATTTCCACTCCCCCTCCCATTCTTTAGATGACATGTCCATCATGGGCCTCCTGCAGTGCCACAATGATGCCACCCGAAGGTTGCAGGAACAGCAACTCATTTTCCGCCTGGGAACCCTGCAGCCGAATGGTATCAATGTGGACTTCACCAGTTTCAAAATCTCCCCTTCCCCAACTGCATCCCTAAACCCACCCAGTTCGTCCCCTCCCCCCACTGCACCACACAACCGGCCCAGCTCCTCCACTCCACCCACTGCATCCCAAAACCAGTCCAACCTGTCTCCGCCTCCCTAACCTGTTCTTCCTGTCACCCATCCCTTCCTCCCACGCCAAGACGCACCCCCATCTACCTACTAACCTCATCCCACCTCCTTGACCTGCCCATCTTCCCTGGACTGACCTATCCCCTCCCTACCTCCCCACCTATACTCTCTCCACCTATCTTCTTTACTCTCCATCTTCGGTCCGCCTCCCCCTCTCTCCCTATTTATTCCAGAACCCTCACCCCATCCCCCTCTCTGATGAAGGGTCTAGGCCCGAAACGTCAGCTTTTGTGCTCCTGAGATGCTGCTTGGCCTGCTGTGTTCATCCAGCCTCACATTTTGTTGTCTTGGTAGCCAATTTGAACTGGTTGCAGTTTAAAAGAGATTTATGCAAAAGAACATCGGGTGTTAGCATACTTTGAATGTCTAAATTCTTTGCTTACGATGTACTCGAAACATGGATAGGTTCGGAATTTGTAAAGAGATGCTGATGTTCCATCTTATAGGCGTTCTTGATAACCAACTTATAATCATAGCTTTTCATTGGTTGGTACCTAGTTTATGTGATAGTTGACAATTGGCATATACAATAGGAACAATCCACATTAATAAAATTAATGACAATTTTTTTGTCTCCTATTAGCAATTAAGCTACTGTGGAGACAGACAGGCTTTTTTTTAAAGAATTTTTAGACTTTTTCAGAATGAGTTTGGTGAATTTTCTTTGTCTTTGACATAGCTGTTACTTATTGTCCTTAGATTATTTCCCCTGGGCAAATCAAAGACAAACGTGAAATTCTGTGGGGGAGCTGTCCAGATACATCGATTGTTTCTCCATGTAGAAGGATTTTAGAGACTTGGGCTTCATGGGTTATGTGACCTCCGCAGCCATTTTAAATCAAATGTCCTGGTTCATTGGAAAGTTCCAAGTATTAAATAAGTCAAGGGAATTAAAGATTAATTACAGGCAACAATTTCATGGCAAAATACCTTCACTGTCCCAAGACCAAAATCCTGGGATTCCCTATCTAACAGCAGAGGAAGCTGTGCTCATACCTCAAATTACCAACATCTTCTCAATGTCACCCCAAAGAGGAAAATAGGTATCTGCCTCACCAATATCACCCAGATTCTATGAATTTCTTTTATTAATAAACAAACTCCCCCTAACAGATATAAAGTATCCCATTGTACTGTATGAAGAAGAGAGGATTTGCACGAATATTTTAATTAGCATTCATCCCACTAACATCATCAACAGAAGCAAATCATTATCTCTTTTCAAGTTTCTGGAGATTGCTGTGCACTAATTAGCTACCACATTTCCTACATTACAACAGTTGCTACAGTTGACATTGCAACTATTACATGGAGTGCAAAGTGTTTGTGGAGGGAAGAGATTCCGAGTTTGTGAAAGGTTTTCTTCAAAGACACATCTTTCTGCCTATTAATTTCCCTAAGACTGATTCGGCCACATCTGGATTGCTGTGTCCAGTTCTAGTCGCCTCCAAAAGGAAATTACAGCACAGGAACAGGCCCTTCGACCCTCCAAGCCTGCGCCGATCGAGATCCTCTGTCTAACCTGTCATCTATTTTCTAAGGGTCTGTGTCCATTTGCTCCCTGCCCCTCCATGTACCTGTCCAAATATATCTTAAAAGATGCTAACGTGTCTGCGTCTACCACCTCCACTGGCAACGCGTTCCAGGCACACACCACCCTCTGCGTAAAGAACTTTTCACGCATATCTCCCTTAAACATTTCTCCTCTCTCTTTGAACTCATGGCCCCTAGTAATTGAGGCCTCCACTCTGGGAAAAAGCTTCTTGGTATCCACCCTGTCTATACCCCTCATGATTTTGTAGGCCTCAATCAGGTCCCCCCACAATCTCCGTCTTTCTAATGAAAATAATCCTAATCTACTCAACCTCTCTTCATAGCTAGCACCCTCCCTACCAGGCAACATCCTGGTGAACCTCCTCTGCACCCTCTCCAAAGCATCCACATACTTCTGGTATTATGGTGACCAGAACTATACAAAGTGCTCTAAATGTGGCCAAACCAAAGTTTTATACAACTGCAACATGACCTGCCAACTCTTGTACTCAATACGCTGTCCAATGAAGGAAAGCATACCGTATGCCTTCTTGACCACCCTGTTGAACTACGTTGCGACCTTCAGGGAACAGTAGACCTGAACACCCAGATCTCTCTGTCTGTCAATTTTCCCCAGGACTTTTCCATTTACTGTATAGTTTGCCCTTGAATTAGATCTTCTAAAATGCATCACCTTGCATTTGTCCGGATTGAACTCCATCTGCCATTTATCTGCCCAGCTCTCCAGTCTATCTATATTCTGCTGTAATCTCTGACAATCCCCTTCACTATCTGCTACTCCACCAATCTTAGTGTCATCTGCAAACTTGCTGATCAGACCACCTACACCTTCCTCCAAATCATTTACGCATCACACAAACAACGGTGGTCCCAGCACAGATCCCTGTGAAACACCACTAGTCACAGGTTTCCAATTTGAGAACCTCCCTTCTACTACTACTCTCTGTCTCCTGTTGCCTAGCCAGTTTTTTATCCATCTAGTTAACACACCCTGAACCCCATGTGACTTCGCTTTCTCCATCAGCCTGCCATGGGGAACCTTATCAAACGCCTTACTGAAGTCCATGTATATGACATCTACAGCCTTTCCCTCATCAATCAACTTTGTCATGTCCTCAAAGAATTCTATTAAGTTGGTAAGACATGACCTTCCCTGTACAAAACCATGTTGCCTATCACTGATAAGCCCATTTTCTTCCAAATGGGAATAGATCCTATCCCTCAGTATCTTCTCCAGTAGCTTTCCAACCACTGATGTCAGGCTCACCGGTCGATAACTACCCGGATTATCCCTGCAACACTTCTTAAACAAGTGGACAACATTAGCAAGTCTCCAGTCCTCCGGGGCCTCACCCGTGTCTAAGGATGCTGCAAAGATATCTGTTAAGGCCCCGGTTATTTCCTCTTTTGCTTCTCCCAAAACCTGGGATAGATTCCATCCGGACCGGGGACTTGTCCACTTTAATGTCTTTTAGGATACCCAACACTTCCTCCTTCCTTATGTCAACTTGACCTAGAGTGAGAAAACATCTATCCCTAATCTCAACATCTGTCATGTCTCTCTCCTTGGTGAATACCGATGCAAAGTACTCATTAAGAATGTCACCCATTTTCTCTGACTCAGCGCATAATTTTCCTGCTTTGTCCTTAAGTGGGCCAATTCTTTCTTTAGTTACCCTCTTGCTCTTTATATATGAATAAAAGGCTTTGGGATTTTCCATAAGCATGTTTGCCAGCAATATCTCATGTCCTCTCTTAGCCCTCTTAATCCCTCGTTTCAGATTCGCTCTACATTTCCCACTACGGGAAAGATGAGGAAGCATTGGAAAAGGCACAGACGAGATTTAGCAGGATGTTGCTTGGAATGGAGGGAAGGTCTCACATGGAAAGGTTGAGAGATCTAAGGCTTTTCTCTTTAGAATGCCGAAGGATGAGAGGTGACTTGATAGAGGTGTACAAAATGATCAGAGATATAGGTAGAGTAGACAGCCAGAGACATTTTCCTAGGGTCGAGGTAACTATTACAAGGGGTAATAGTTTTAAAGTGAGTGGAGGTAGATATAAGGGAGACATCAGAGGTAGGTTCTTTACTCAGAGAGTGGTAGGAGCATGGAATGCATTGCCGGAGAGGGTAGTGGAGTCGGCCTCTTTAGGGACATTTAAGCATCTATTAGGTCAGCATACGGATGATAGTATAAGGTAGGGGTGGAGGTTAGATAGACTTTAGGTTTAGGGTAAAAGTTCGGAACAACATCGTGGGCCGAAGGGCCTGTACTGTTCTTCTTTGTTCTGAGCTGTGTGTACAGACCAAGTCCATCTGAGAACAACAGACTTTCCTACCACCTCTCTCGCTTCTAGGTTAATTGCATAAGACACACTTAGCACTTCAACATCCGAAAATTGCAACGGTGATCGCAGACTTTGCTATTCAGAAAGACATTTGCAATATTCTGTTGGCAGATTGCTGATTCAATATACCATTGGTGAAGGCAGCTGATAAGAATAAGACTGAAGAAGCGGATAAAAGCAGATCGCAACCAGGAATGTTCTCCAACTGGCCTTTTAGTGGGACACCATGTTTTCCAAAATTTAGGAAACTTGAACAGCACTAGACAGGGTAAATGCAGGAAGGGACAAAAATAGAAACTGATGGAAAAGCTCAGCAAGTCTGGTAGCATCTGCGAGAAGAAATCAGAGTTACCATTTTGGGTCAAGTGACCATTCCTCAGGACTGTAGGAAGGATGCCCTCAGTAACTGGGGAGCCCAGAACCATGGGTCAAACTTTAAGGGTGAAGAGTAATGTATTAGAACTGCGATAAGGAGAGATATCTTCACCAGTGAGTTTTGAGCTTGTGGAATTCTCTGCCACAGAACACGGTAGAGGCCAAAACATTGAATGAATTAGATATCGTTCTTTGGGAAAGAGGGATCAAAGGTTATGGGGAGAAATCAGGAACAGGGTACTGAGTTGGATGAGCAGCCACGATCATCTGGAATGGCAGAGGAGTATTGAAGCATTGAATGGCCTAATTCTGCTTCCACTTTCTAAATTTTTATGATGTCTGCCACTCATTCTTCTAATTTTCATAACCATTGTCTTTTTCACGAGTCTTAAATTAGTACAGCAGGAAGTCTGTTATTATGGTGGCAGGTCTTGGAACAGGTTGTGTTTTGGGGAAGGATCTCAAGTGAATCTTGGTTGCTTGTCAGTATAGCTTTTTAGTTAACAGGGCAGCATTGAAAGCAATGGCAAAAAGTATCAAGGTAGGATGTCAGTTGCTGCAGGTAGTGAGATTTGCAAATGACCAGTGGCTAGCAAATTAGAACACACTAATGAACCATATAAGAGTCATAACACCAACTTAAAACAATTAGAATGCAGATGAAAAGGGCACAAGTTATATATACTGCAAATAATATAAGTAATTCCATCGCTAAATCAGAGCTGTTACGGACTTACACAATTAATGACATTGTGATTGCAACAAATGAAAAGCCCATTCAGCCCAACTAATCTGTAGGCATTTATCCTCTACATCAGCAGTAGTCCGAACTTCACATCGTCATGATATTTCCATTCTTTTATTTCCTCTTGCTTCAACCTCCTAATAACCAATTCTTAAATGTAGCTTCTAGAGATGCGATTTAACTGAGGAAGGGGTAGAATTCATAATAATATTGTAACATATGAAAGTTGAACTCAAGCAATTTACCACAGCCAACTCAGCACTGAGATTTATTTCAATTTTATGGGTTCTAATGATTCATCTCTGGTCTGTTCATTTTTCTCAGTTGGTAGCAGCGATCAATGATCACAGCAGCTGCCAGTATATTTGATATCACTCATTTGTTCACAGCAACCACCAAGTGGCTCTGGTACAGTTACTGCAGGTTTGTTGAGAAACTAATTGCATTCATTATTGCAAAAAAAATTGCTATTAAAAATAACTGTTACTTTAGTAGAAATGTATCTACTATGACTGAGGCCTTTTTCATATGAACACACATATTGTCTATTTGATTGCACTTCCATCATCAGGGGAACGCAATAAAATTCTTCAAACTGAACTTACAAGACTTCAATACAGGGGCAAGAAGAACTAAAATGATACAATTCTTATTTCTAATGCTTTCACATGTTCAGAGTACCCCAAAGTAATTTACAACTAACTAATCAATTTTGAGATGTAGTGACTATTTTTACATGGAGTCATTTATGGCATAAAACAGTCTACCAAATCCATCCTGCCTCTCCGTTGAGTATACTAGTCAGTTCCACTTCTCCACACAATCCCCATAGTGCTGCAAGTTTACCTTTTCCGCGTGCCCAGCCAATTTCATTTTGGAGTCAATGATTATTTCTGCTTCCAACACCCTTGTGAGCAGTTAGCTCCAGGTCTACTTGCATGTGTGTAAAAAAAATTCTTCCTCACATTTGCCCCACATCTCTTACCCAAAAACTTAAAGCTGTGTCCCTTGCACCTTGTGTTACCAGGGAAAGGAAGAGATTTTCCTTGTCGTAATCCTGTATTCATTTCTTTCTAATAGAAATTGCTCAAAGCCTTAACTTTTAAATTATGCATCTTTCTCCATCTCTGGAACCATTAGCCATAGCTAATTTGTGCACTGCATGGTATCACAAACAGTGTTAAAGGTAAATTGCTAGTAGTTCTGCTTTCAATGGTTTTGGTTAGCTTCAAGGTAAATCCTGGTGTTAGGACTCGGGGCGACATCTCATTATCCTTTTACAACTGTGTCACAAAGCCTTTTACATCCAGTCCAGCAGGGAGATAGAGCCTAAATTTAACATGTCACCTAGAAAATGACAGTTGCAACAGGCTGCATTCTAAGTACCACATGGTTGTCAGACAAGAGCACATCCTCAAGGAATGGAGGGAGATTTTAACCTACACCTCCCTTCTCCCAGACTTCACAGTATTAGTACTCACTCAACCAACACTCACAATACAATCACTGCCATGGCCTGAATGGAGCAAGGAAAAGATATAGAATGCATGCAGTCTTCCCATTTCGAATGAGACTGGCTCAGTAAACAGCATTTTCATCTCAACAAAGGTTATGCTTCAAGCAAACTAGAGGGACATTCACATTTTAATGGAACGCTGAATTAACATGCTTTACTTGGGCATTCATTAATTTATTATTTGTGAAATTTGCTACGTGCAAATCAGGCCATTATGATTAAGGGGGTATAAAGCACTCTACAGTTACCTGAGGTTCAGGAAGATGCCATATATTTGTAGGCGCCTCCATTCTTTCCTTATCTGGAGCAGCTTTGAATTGGTTTGACATAGACACGGAACATACCTACTTTCCTGTCATTAAATAGATAGCGTTGATTGAACTTAATGTTTGCTGAATACAGATTAAGGAGCATCCCACACAACGGATAAAATTTCAACTTAAGACAAATGTATTGTTTCCTTCACCCTCATTATTTCTATTAGAATAAAGCAACAGCTATCAGATGGCACTTCACTGCACTGAAGCATTAATGCCAATCAGAGCACCATCTCCCTAATGATCCTTAGCATTCCCTCCTTGCAGGAAACTGCTGGCTGATAATGTTGTGCCACCTTTTATTTTCTCTTGTCACACTTCTGTGTGTTTTCAATTTGTTCTAGTAAGACAAGGACAGAGCTGGTTTGTAACTCTTTAGAATTTCCATACACAGTAGATTTTGTTGTCTACTTAACATTTTAATGTTAAATGCAAAGCATTGCAGATGCAGCATTTACCAACATTTTCTGTTTGCATTTTCCTCCATCTTCTTGGTTATTAGCTCTTTCCTAACATTGCAATCTCCCTTCCAACTGTGAATTTTTAACACTATTCACTGTCCACTTTCACCATCTGTTATTTGATCTCACTTACTGCCACTCTATCAGAGACCATCCATTTTCATTTCAATCACCCACCTTGATTTTATCTGGTTTGGTCCCTAAAAGTAGTTAAATCTGTATCCTTCCCTCAAAACCAATGAAAGACTATCAACCTGCAGTTCATCCTTTTCTCGATAGATGATGCTTCATAAATCTATTGAGTATATTTTTACT
Source organism: Stegostoma tigrinum (assembly GCF_030684315.1). Lineage (NCBI taxonomy): Eukaryota > Metazoa > Chordata > Chondrichthyes > Orectolobiformes > Stegostomatidae > Stegostoma > Stegostoma tigrinum. The sequence goes on along the minus strand of NC_081355.1, from coordinate 134,755,451 downwards.
GTTTCAGTTTCAATTTCAGATTCACAGTTTCTGAACTATTTTGTTTTCAATTCAATTGTTTTTCTTTAAGAAAATCTGATGAACAGATTTTTCCATCACACGAAATACTTGATGCACAAGAAAGCTCCAATCAGCTGTTGTCTTGGAGCCATCCCATAATGAAACAACAAATTACATTATGACAAAGGACAAAAAATTAGTAGAACAGCCAAAATCAACTTCGGGAGGTAAATAAATGTGGCAATCTTCTTTGAAACAGCAAAACTAATGCAGGACAGTAGATTGAGATAATCATTTACTTATCATCTGGCCTATCTTTGAATGCTTGGCCCATTCTTTTATGTTAACCTATTTGCATAGATGTTCCATTAATCTTCAGTATCCACCTCATCCCCACATTGTCAGGTTGCCCAATTCACAATGTTTCAAGTTCTGCGAAATTTCATAAAGTTATCTCTTAAAACCTTGAGCTGACATTTGATCCTTAATTGTTTTACGTGTATTAATCAATAATTGACCAAATGAAATGCAATAACTTGATGTGATAATGGGAGCTGCAGATGCTGGAGAATCCAAGATAATAAAATGTGAGGCTGGATGAACACAGCAGGCCCAGCAGCATCTCAGGAGCACAAAAGCTGACGTTTCGGGCCTAGACCCTTCATCAGAGAGGGGGATGGGGTGAGGGTTCTGGAATAAATAGGGAGAGAGGGGGAGGCGGACCGAAGATGGAGAGAAAAGAAGATAGGTGGAGAGGAGAGTATGGGGGGGTGGGGGATAGGGAGGGGATAGGTCAGCCCAGGGAAGATGGACAGGTCAAGGAGGTGGGATGAGGTTAGTAGATAGGAGATGGAGGTGCATCTTGGGGTGGGACGAAGGGATGGGTGAGAGGAAGAACAGGTTAGGGAAGCGGAGACAGGCTGGGCTGGTTTTGGGATGCAGTGAGTGGAGGGGAAGAGCTGGGCTGATTGTGTGGTGCAGTGGGGGGAGGGGACGAACTGGGCTGGTTTTGGGATGCGGTGGAGGAAGGGGAGATTTTGAAGCTGGTGAAGTCCACATTGATACCATTGGGCTGCAGGGTTCCCAAGCGGAATTTGAGTTGCTGTTCCTGCAACCTTCGGGTGGCATTATTGTGGCACTGCAGGAGGCCCATGATGGACATGTCATGTAAAGAACGGGAGGGGGAGTGGAAATAGTTCGTGACTGGGAGGTGCAGTTGTTTATTGCAAACCGAGCGGAGATGTTCTGCAAAGTGGGCCCCAAGCCTCCGCTTGGTTTCCCCAATGTAGAGGACGCCACACCAGGTACAATGGATACAGTATACCACATTAGCAGATTTGCAAGTGAACCTCTGCTTAATATGGAAAGTCATCTTGGGGCCTGGGATAGGGGTGAGGGACGAGGTGTGGGGGCAAGTGTAGCATTTCCTGCGGTTGCAGGGGAAGGTGCCGGGTGTGGTGGGGGTGGAGGGCAGTGTGGAGCGAACGAGGGAGTCACGGAGAGAGTGGTCTCTCCGGAAAGCAGACAAGGGTGGGGATGGAAAAATGTCTTGGGTGGTGGGGTCGGATTATAGATGGCGGAAGTGTCGGAGGATGATGCGATGTATCTGGAGGTTGGTGGGGTGGTGTGTGAGAACGAGGGGGATCCTCTTTTGGCAGTTGTGGCGGGGGTGGGGTGTGAGGGATGTGTTGCGGGAAATGCAGGAGATATGGTCAAGGGCGTTCTCGACCACTGTGGGGGGAAAGTTGCAGTCCTTGAAGAACTTGGACATCTGGGATGTGTGGGAGTGGAATGCCTCAACGTGGGAGCAGATGCAGCGGAGGCGGAGGAATTGGGAATAGGAGATGGAATTTTTGCAGGAGGGTGGGTTGGAGGAGGTGTATTCTAGGTAGCTGTGGGAGTCAGTGGGCTTGAAGTAGACATCAGTTTCTAGCTGGTTACCTGAGATGGAGACTGAGAGGTCCAGGAAGGTGAGGGATATGCTGGAGATGGCCCAGGTGAACTGTAGGTTGGGGTGGAAGGTGTTGGTGAAGTGGATGAACTGTTCGAGCTCCTCTGGGGAGCAAGAGGCGGCGCTGATCAGTCATCAATGTAACGGACGAAGAGATGGGGTTTGGGGCCTGTGTAGGTGTGGAAGAGGGACTGTTCCACGTAACCTACAAAGAGGCAGGCATAGTTGGGGCCCATGCAGGTGCCCATGGTCGCCCTCTTTGTCTGTAGGAAGTAGGAGGAATGAAAAGAGAAGTTGTTGAGGGTGAGGACGAGTTCGGCTAGCCAGATGAGGGTGTCGGTGTAGGGGGACTGGTCGGGCCTGCGGGACAGGAAGAAGCGGAGGGCCTTGAGGCCATCTGCATGCAGAATACAGGTGTATAGGGACTGGACGTCCATGGTGAAAATGAGGTGTTGGGGGCCAGGGAATTGGAAATTCTGGAGGAGCTGGAGGGTGTGGGTAGTGTCATGGAAGTAGGTAGGGAGTTCCTGGACCAAAGGGGAGAAAATGGAGTCCAGATAGTTGGAGATGAGTTCGGTGGGGCAGGAACAGGCTGAGACAATGGGTCGACCAGGACAGGCAGGTTTGTGGATTTTGGGAAGGAGATAGAAACGGGCCGTGCGGGGTTGGGGAACAATGAGGTTGGAGGCTGTGGGTGGGAGGTCCCCTGAGGTGATGAGGTCGTGAATGGTGTTGGATAACTTGATGGTCAGTTTTGCTCATGAGGACGATTACACAGTTAATTATATTTAAGGATGCCCCTCCTTACCTCATTATTATGCTGAATTGGGAAATAGCCTTGTAATTATTTTACTAATATTTTAGCTGTCCACACCTCACAGTTAGAGGACGCACAATTGTAACACTGAATTACTGAAAATCAAAGCAGCTCCTCATCTCCGCTCCTGTTAAATAGAATCACCTAATTCAGGCCTTACTGGGTGAATTCAGAGCACAAACAGAAATATTAAGTACAGTTTGGTTGTCATTACAGAGACAAGGGGTGGAATTTCCCTGATGAGCCATGGGCAATGATGAGAAAATTGGGGAAAATAAAGTGCGAATAAAATTGCTGGAAAAGCTCAGCAGGTCTGGTAGCATCTGTGAAGAAAACTGAGTAAACATTTTAGGTCCGGTGACCCTTCCTCAGAACTTTTTGTTCCTGATTTACAGAGACCGCAGATCTTTCGGTTTTTATTGTGAATCACGAAATCAAGAAAAGCTTCTGCAAATTTCTGCTTACATCTCAAATGCTGACTTTCAAACCTCACTATCTTATTTCTGTGGATTTGCATACCAATTGGCCAGATTTCTGTGCCATTTCCAATTTCCCTTCCCTGAGCAATGAGAAACCTCAAAATTTTCAACTTGCAATGTCAAAGCAGATACCTGGATGTGCAGCTCGTTGATTGTTTGATAACAAGTGTGGAGTTGGATGAACACAGCAGGCCAAGCAGCATCTCAGGAGCACAAAAGCTGACGTTTCGGGCCTAGACCCTTCATCCTGATTGTTTGTTCTGATTGTCATTCAACTACATCTGCTGAGCAATGTCCCTGAATTCTCCACAGGAACCATTCCCCTCAACTCTATCTATGCAAGTTACATTATCAGACCACCAGCCTCATTATGTTTCCCCTCGGACCTTCTCACTTCAGACCTCAAACACTCCACTTTGGCGCTCAGAGGCACTTATAAGTTGCAAGCTTCTGTCAGATCACTTTGTGTGCAAGCGTTTCATCACTCACTTTCCACCAGCCTTCAAATGGCTCATATCATTTACTCGCACATGATATCTTCAGTACTCAGTTACTGGCTGCCAGCCTCTGGGGCTTGCATTGTTTTTTTTAAGTGCGAAGGGAGAGGAAGGCGACTCACATGGCATGGAACATTAACAGTCAAAGGTGTTAATGCTGCTGTGTGGCATCATATTACTTCAATATCACACAGAGTCATTGGGTCATAAAGATATACAGTATGGAAACAGACCCTTCTGTCCAACTCATCCATTCCAACCGGAACATCTATGAATACATGAACAGGGCTAGACATTTCGGCCCTTTGAACCTGTTCCACCATGTAATGAGCTCACGGCCAATTTGTGGCCTCACCCCATTTACCTGCCTTTGGCTCATATCCCTTTATACCTTTGCTGAACAAATCAAAATCTATTTCAAAGTTAAAATTGACAACTGATTTTGAAATAACTCCATAGAGGCCCGTATCCTGTCACCAAGTCACCCTTTATTTACAAGTGGTGAGTCCTTGACACTGATCCAGCTTCCTCAGAGTCAGCTGTCAGAGTGAACAGGATGTCTGGCACTCCTGTTCTTATCTGTTAGCCAGCGCTCTCTGATTAGACCAAATTAATAGCCCCTGTCAGGTGACTCACCTTGTGTGGGATCCACCAGGCTGACTTCATGATGATTACTACAGATCTAGCATCAACTGATGTGGAAGAGAGTTCCAAATATCAACCACCTTTTGTTTGTAGAAGTGCTTCCTAACTTCTCTCCTGAATTTTCTGACCCAAATTCTCAGACGAAACCCTCAGCACCAGAATTGCCAACCAATGAAAGTTTACCTTTCATTACCCTGTCTTTTCCTGTTAATATATTGAAGACTTCAGTCAGCCCTCAACCGCCTAAATTCTAGAGAAAACAAGGCCGAGTTTGTATAAACTATCTTTGTATCTAGAAGTCATTCTTGCAAAAATACGTTGTACTTCCTCCAAGGCAATACGTTTTTCCTAAAACATAGTGCCCAGATCAGCTGACAGTGCTCCAAGTGGAGTCTGATAATGGTTTTGTATAATTTCTGTATTCTTAGGCTTCAGCCCATCAGATATAAAGACCAGCATTCTATTAGCTTTCTTGATTATTTTTTGTATCTGTTCTTGGCATTTTAAAGATCTATTACCTGAACTCCCAAGTCTCTTTGGTCATCTACTATGTTTAACTCCACATCGTTTAGAAAGTACCCTGATCTGCTCTCTCTCAGTCCAAAGTTGATAATCTCACATTTATTTACATTGAACTCCATCTGCCACATTTTTGCCCATACACTTAGTCCATCAATATCCCTATGGAACATGCATGTACCAGTAGCTTACATGGCAAACCCACTGCTTCTACATCAAAATGTGTGAAATTCTGCAGGAAGAGATCTTGAAGGGGCCAACAGCATCTCCAGTCATTTGGAGAGTGTTGCAGTTAGTCAGTAGACATGTCCGATTCCATCCAGGGGCCTGGGTCATACTCTGGGGCTGTGTATTTTCAGACCTGAATTTGTCCAGCCATGTAGAGAGTCTTCCATCACACTTCTGGCTTGTGCCTTTTACGCTATGGGGAAGCTTTGTGGAATCAGGAGGTGAGTTCATCTCCATCATAAATCTGCTCTTGTGCTTAAGCACCACATTCAATATTCGCTGTGTTTATATAGCAGGCACACTTCAGTTTTGCTTTCATTTTCTTGCAGTATTTTTCACATCAAGAGTCATAGAGACTTACAATACAGAAGAGGCCTTACAGCCCATGAGATCGGCACTGACAAAAAAAACAAACTCATCATTTACCTGCACTAAACCCACTAAACAACCTCAGCTAATCCAGCCTTGCTTCATAAGCTAAATTGAAACTGGAGGGCAATTGCTCACTGGGATCATCACTCGGCTGTCAGTCCAGAAACTCAGCTAATGTTCTGGGGTCCCGGGTTCGAAACCATGGCAGATGGTGGAATTTAAATTTGATTTTAAAAATGTTCTGGAATTAAGAATCTACTGATAACCATGAAATCATCATTGATTGTTGGGAAAAGAAAACAAGCTGGCCCACTAATATCTTTCATGGGAGAGAATCTGCCATCCTCACCTGGTCTGACCTACATGTGGCTCCAGACCCACAGCAATGTGATTGACTCTCAGTTGCCCTCTAAAATATCTGAGCAAGCCACTCAGTTGTACTGATAGCTCCAAAGTCTCAGAGGAATGAAACCAGATGGGTCACCTGGCATCGAACTCGACACTGGAAAAGACAATGGCAGAACCACCTGAAGAAGGACTGAGCGTTCAAAAGTTTGTGTTTTCAAATGAACCTGTTGAACTATAACCTGGCATTGTGAGATTTCTGACTTTGTCCACCCCAGGTCAACACCGGCTCCTCCACACCAGAAATGGCCTTGTTGACCCTGCAAAGTCCAACTCACTAACATCTGGGTACCAGTGCTAAAATTGGGAGACCTGTCTCACAGACTAGTCAAGCAACAGCCTTGGCATAGTCATGTGCAGGGAATCATACCTTACAGATAATATCCCATACACCACCGTCGTATGCCTGGGTATGTCCTGTTCCAACAGCAGGGCAGATTTGGAAGCGATGGCGGCGCAGAAGTATGCAGTCATTGGTTCCAGGCCCTATGAAGTGTCATGGCTTAAGGTTAAACATGGACAAGGAAACATCCTGCTGGTTACCACTTACTGTCCTCCCTCAGCTGATGAATCAGTACTCCTCCATGTTGAACAACACTCAGAGGAAGAACTGAAAATGGCAAGGGCACAAAATGTACTCTGGGTGGGAGATTTCAATGTCCACCACCAAGAGTAGCTCGGCAGCTGTACTACTGATTGAGCTGGTCAGGCCCTAAAAGATATAGTTGTGAGTCTGAGCAGGTGGTGAGGGAAGCAACAAGATGGGAAAAAAAAACTTGGCCTCATTCTTATCAATCTTCCAGCTGCAGATGCGTCTGTCCATGGCTGTATCAGTAGGAGCGATCACTGCACAGTCCTTGTGGAGACTAAGTCCTGTCTTCACATTGAGAATAATGCCCATGATGCAATTTCACTGCGTTAAATGGGACAGACTTTGATCTAGCAGGTCAAGACTGGGCATCCATGTGGGCCATCAACAATAGCAGAACTGTATTCCAGCACAATCTGTAACCTCATTGCCCAGCATATCCTCCACTAAACCTTGGCCATCAAGCCAGGGGACCAATCCTTGCTTGATGGGCTGTGCAAGAGGATATGCCAGGAGAAACACCAGGCGTACCTGAAGATGATGTGTTAATCTGGTGAAGCCACCAAACAGGACGACATGAATGTCAAACAGTATAAGCAGCAAGTGATGAACGAAGATATGCAATTTCATAACCAATGGATGAGGTCTAAGCTCGACAGACCTGCCACATCCAGTGATGAATGGTGGTGGATGATTAAAAAACTCATTAGAGGAGTTGACTCTATAAATATCCCAATCATCATTGATGGAAGAGTCCAGCACATCAGTGCAAAAGATAAAGCTGAAGCTTTTGCAGGAATCTTTAGCCAGAAACGCTGAATGGAAGATCCATCTCAGCCTCCTCCAGTGGTCCCCAGCATTACAGGCACCAATCTTTAGTCAATTCAATTCAGTCCACATGACATCAAGAAATGGTAGGAGACACTAGATGCTGCAAGGGCCCTGACAGCATTCAGGCAATAATACTGAAAACTTTTTCTCCAGAACTTACTGCTCCCTGAGCCAAGCTGTTTCAGTACAATTACAACTTTGACATCTATTCGACAATATGGAAAATTGCTCAGTTATGTCCGATACATTAAAAGCAGGAAAAATCCAACCCCTCTGATTTCTGCCCCATTGGTCTACTCTTGATCATCAGTAAAGTGATGGAAGGTGTCAGTAACAGTGCGATCAAGCAGCATCTGCTCAGCGATAACCTGCTCAGTGATGCCAGTTTGGGTTCCCCCAGGGCCACTCAGCTCCTGACTTTGTTACAGCCTTTGTTCAAACATGGACAAAAGAGCTGAATTCCAGAGGTGAGGTGAGAATGATAGCCCTTCACAACAAGGTTGCATTTGACTGAGTGTTGCATCATGGAGCCCTAGCAAAACTGGAATCAATCAGTTATCAGGGGGCAAGTTCTCCAGTGATTAGAGTCATACCTGACTCACAAGAAGATGATCGTGGTTGTTGGAGGTCAGTCATCTCAGCTCAAGAACATCTCTGCATTTCCTCAAGGTAGTGTCCTAGGCCCAAACATCTTCAGCTACTTCATCTTCCCTCCATCACAAGGTCAGAATTGGAGATGTTCACCAGTGATTGCAATATGCTCAGCACCATTCATGACTCCTCAGATACTGAAGCAGTCCATGTTGAAAAATAACAAGGTCTGGACAATGTCCAGGCTTGGATTGACAAGTGGGTGGCAATATTTATGCCACACAAATGCCAGGCTATGACCATCACAAATAAAAGATAATATAACCATTGGCCCTTGACATTCAATGGTGTTACCATTACAGAAACCCCAACTATCAACATCTGGGGTTTATCATTGACCAGAAGCCGTACTGGGTTTGTCATGTACACATGGTGTTTACAAGAGCAGGTCAGAGGCTGGGAATGCAGCGGCGAGTAACTTACTATTCCCATCTTGCTTGGATGAGTGCTGCCCCAACAATGCTCAAGAACCATCCAGGACAAATCAGCCCACTTGATTGGCACTATGTCCACAAACATCGACTCCCTCCACCACCGACACTCAGTAACATCAGTGTGTACTATGGATGGGATGCACTGTAAAAATTCTCCAAAGATCCTCAGGCAGCACCTTACAAACCCATGACCACTTCTATCTCGAAGGACAAGAGTAGCAGATACATAGGAATGCTGCCACCTTCAAGTTCCACTCCAAACAACTCATCATCTTGGCTTGGGAATATATTGCCCTTTTTTCACTGTCACTGGGTCAAAATCCTGGAATTCTGTCCCTGAAGGCATTGTGGATCAATGGCTATGATTCAAGAAGGCAAATCAATACCACCTCCTGAAGGACAACTAGGGACAGGCGATAAATGCTGGTCAGCCAGCTATGCCTACATCCCACAAATAAATAAGTAAAATAAACGTTCCATCCCAGGCAATAACCTGGTTCTTATCCTTTGCATCCTCTCCAGCGCAAACCCAGTATTTCTATGGAGGCAACCAGAACTGCACACAACATTTGAGCTGTGACCTAACAAAAGTTTTGTACAACTCTAACATAGCTCCCTGCTTTTATAACCTGTGCCATGACTGACAAAGGCAAACATCCTGCATACCTTCTTAATCACCCCATTACCTGTTCTGCCACCTTCACGGATCTGTGGACAAGCACTCCCCAATCGCTCCGTTCCTCTGAGCTAACTGTGTCTTGCCATTCTTTGATGACTCACTTGCCTTGTTTCTTCTTCCCAAGTGCATCAACTCACATTCGTTAGGGTTCAATTTCAACTGCCATTTGACCAATTCTATATTTATCAGTTGAAATCTTCCTTCAACCTTCTTCCTCACTATTGGCTCTTACCAGGCTGATCTTCATGTTATCCAGAAGCTTATTTATCATCACCCCACATTCTCATCTGTATTGCTATGAGCTCAACAGTTCAAACCTAAAGATTAGGCCAAAATTGATTTTTGTAACCAACTTTGCATAACTAGTTCTAAATTGATGCACCATCTGACTTTACTTCTTGCTCAAGAAAGCACTTGACTTCGGCTTGATGGCTCCCAGTGTTTTGCAGCATGTACAGAGTGTTCAATTTCACATTTCCAGTTGGAGTGAATTGTGGCAGAGTAAGTGACTCTTGTGTACTTGTTACAGCCAAAAATGTCAACGATGGTCTGAACTGAGCAAAGTTCTATCAATTGGAAATCCATCTCAGTTGTCCTAACCCGAATCAGTTTCTCATTACAACCAACTTCCTGAAGGAAATAATTCCCTTGTGTTTTTAAACTTTCCATCGGATAGCTTACTGTATGCTTGTAAATGGCAATTTAATAATCTGGAACCAGACATGTAGGAACATTCAAACTGTTGCTTATGATAAAAAAAATCTTTGTAGTCTGTGGGGTCGATCTTGACTTTGTTCCATAATGTTAAACACAGCAGTAGTTCAATTTACAGCTGTCCATGTTTTCATTTCCATTGTGCTCAAAGGAACAAAGAATGGAAAGATGTGCAAAAGTAGCTGCTGCATTGATTCGCTAATCCCATTTGACATAAAGATATAACATCAGAATGATGGCCTATATGTGGAATGGCACTATTCCAATCCTTATCCACTTGGACAATGCCGTCATATGGTTTCCAACTTTTTCCATTAAGTATCTAATTGTTTCACGGAAACAACTTGGATGTTAAAAATTATTTGGGACAGACCTTGATGGAAAGTGAACAGTGTGTTCATTATTCATAACATGAAGACACAAATTAACAAACAAGGCCAATGGTGAATTAATAGAACATAACCTATTGGGGATCAGTTTGCTTAGTTGGCTGAATGGGACAGCTTGTAATGCAAAGTACTACCAACGGGAGAGGTTCGATTCCTGTATCACCTAAGTTCAATGTTAAAGTCACACCTTTCTCAACCGTGCCCCTCACCTGAGGTGTGGTGACCATCACATTAGGGTCACCTCCAGCCCTCTCTCTAATGAGTGAGCAGTCCTCTGGGACTGTGGTGATTTTAAACTCTAAATGTTCAGTGTGGAACACTCTCCTGTTTCTTTTACACAAATGGCATCGCACTTTAATGCTCCAAATTATTTTTGCGGCATTTGTTAGAGTCACACATTAATTACCCAGTACCTTCAGTGAAACTTCTGAAAATAATTATCCAAGACAATTAGACAGAAAAAAATGTCAATTGGTGAAGAAGCATAGATTTGTTAAGGGAAATTCATGTTTAACTAACTTGCTGGAGTATTGTTTAAAGACTCAATGGGGAGGATTAATGAAGGCAAGACTTTTACATGAGGCATTAGATATTCAAAAGGCATTCAGTTAAGTGCCGCATAACAGACTTGCAAGAAAATTTATAGTTTAGACAATTCAAGAGTCTGTAGCAACATGGATTAAAATTGCCTGAGTAACAGGAGTGAGGGATTAACAGTTAATGAATACTTTGTAGGCTGAATGAGCCAGGATTTCATCAGGGGTTGGTATTAGGCCTTGCTTTTCACGATTCATGTTAATGATCTAGGCCTTGGTGTGAGGGGAACAGTTTCCAGGTTTTTGGAAAATTCAAAATTTGGAAACATCACAGTTGATGAGATGGGCAGGGTAGGGGCATTGACAAGTTAGAGTGTGCAGATAAGTAGAGTTTAATGTGGAGAAAAATGAAAAACAACATCAGGGCAGAATGTAAACATTGAATACAGGAGCAGGAGTAGGCCAAATGGCACTCTGAGCCTGCTCTGCTATTCAATATGATCAATGGCTGATCACCCAGCTCAGTAACCCGTCTGTGCTTTCTTCACAAATTCTTTGATCTCTTTAGACTTCAGAGCTATATTGGTATCTTTCTTGAAACTCACCATGATGTGGAGGTGCTGGCGTTGGACTGGGGTGGACAAGGTCAGAAATCACATGACACCAGCTTATAGTCCAACAAGCTTATTTGAAAACACAAGTTTTCAAGTGATGAAGGGGCTATGCTCCAAAAGCGTGTGTTTTCAAGTAAATCTGTTGGACTATAACCTGGTGTTATGTGATTTCTGACCTTTTCTTGAAACTCCTCAATGTTTTGTCCTCAAAAGTTTCGTGTAGCAGGCAATTCCATCAGCTCACAGTCTCTGTGGGAAGAAATTTCTCTTCAACTTGTCTTAAAAGATCTGCCTATTATCCTTTGATTATGACCACTGGTTCTGAACTCCCCAGTCATTGAGAATATCCTTTCTGCATCTACGCTGTCAATTGCTTTTAGAATTTTATATGTTTCTATGAGATTCCCCCCTCATTCTTCTAAGGTCCAATGAATATAGTCCAAATTGATTATGTCTCTTCCCATATATCAGCTCCGTCTTCCCAGGAATCAGTCTGATAAATATTCTTTGCATTCCCTCAATAGCGAGAACAATATCCCTCTGATAAGGAAATGAAAACTGCATTCAATATGTTAGGTGTGGTCAAATAAAAGGTACAATTAAAGAGTGTGCAGGGGTTGAGAGACCTTGGTGTATAGGTTATGCTGAATTTGTGTCAGTAACTTGTTAGACCTTAATTGGAGTATTACTACAGTTCTGAATGCTACAGTGAGCAAGGATGTTAATACTTTGGAAAAAGCACAAAAATGTTACAATAATTATGCCATGGATGAGGCAAGTTAGTTGTGAGTAAAGATTGGAAATGTTGGGACTTTGTTCCAGGCAAGGTGAAGGCTAAGAGGAGAATCGATACTGCTTTCCAAGATCATGAGCTGCAAGGATAGTGTAGGTAGGGGGAAGGGATCCTATTCACAAAGGAATCAAGAACCAAAAGGTGCAATTTTAAAATATTAGACAATTCGGCAATTTCTTGAGTGGAGTGTGAGGTTCGGAGAAAAAGCAGGAAATTAGCACTATGTCATAATGCGAATTGGATGGCTGGCACAGACATGATGGGCCAAATGGCCTCTTTCTGCACCATAACAATTCTGATTCTGTCAATTTATCTGCAAAAATGTTCAGTCTGCAACCGAGCAGCCCATGTACTTTGTTAATATTGGAATCCTTATCAACAATTTAAGCTGTTGAGTTCAATTCCTGTTTGTACCATTCAAGATTTCAAAATGTTTGAATTCTAATTGTTTACGTATACTTTCACATTTATTTACAACTCTTATTCAAGCTGTTATCTTCCTGCTCTTCCTAATTAAACTCTTCTTCACACTCTTCTTCACTACCATTTCTCTGTTTGCTTCTCGATGTTTGTATCTGATCAGAAATAGACTGTTAGTACCAATATCTGCTAAAGCCCTAGATATTTCAATGACCTCAAGACATCATTGTTGTGGTTTAAGGCAGCAGATCTCACAGGATACCTGGCTGGAAAATAGGTCATGTCATGTAATGCTCAATGTAAGGACTTACTCGGTGATTGCCATGCAGAAATCTGTTTTTGATGGTACACAAAGGTATACAGTTCAACACACTGTTCTTGTTACCAAGATCTGTGTACATACATCGCGAAGTGCATTTAAAATAATTATGAGCATGCATTTGCCTGAAAATTAAGGTGCAGTTTATACTGAGAACCGCAGAATTGTTATAATTATAGATAGAGTAGACAGCCAGAGATTTTTTCCTAGGGTGAAGGTAGCTAATATGTGGTGGCATAGTTTTAAAGTGAGTGGAGGTGGATATAGGGGAGACGTCAGAGGTAGGTTCTTTACTCAGAGAGTGGTCAGGACGTGAAATGCATTGCCAGAGAGGATAGTGGAGACAGCCTCATTAGGGGCATTTAAGCGGCTATTAGCTAGGTATATGGATGATAGTATAATGTAGGGGTGGAGGTTAGACAGACCTTGGGTTTAGGGTAAAAGTTCGGTGTAAGATTATGAGACGAATGGCCTGTACTGTGCAGTACTGTTCTATGTTCTATGCTCTATTTCTATGTTCTGTGTTCTATGTTATGGTATCTACATTATCCAGAAGGAGGCCAGTCAGACCATCATGCCCAGTTCTATTACATAATGCTAATCTACTGCTTTTTCTCCATAACTCTGCACACTACTTCCTACCAAACAGTTGCTCAATGCTCTCTTGAAAGCCTGAATTGAACATTAATTGAACATCAATTGAAGGCTGCAAGAAAATATCTAACAAATTGTTTCCTGCCAAACATTTACTGGTGGCCACAAACTAAGGTGAAAGCTCCCACAGCAGATAAATATCATCCAACTATGGAAAACCAGCTAATGTATTATGTCCCCACACATTTCTCTAAGCACAGCTTTTTTGAAAACTAAACACCAGAAATGTATGCACTGTCATTTGTATTTATAACTTGCCCTCATACTGGAACAAAAATAAATGTTCATTCTACTCAGTCTGAAATTCATTCACCTGTGCACAAACATTGCATTTATAATCTTTAAATCATTCAGATTGTCAAATGCTTCTGATGTATGTTGTTGTTTGCTCATCATTTGGTACCTGCTCATTTACAGAAAGTGGGAATAAGAGTATGCCATTCCGCTATTCCTGGAGTGATACTTCTGTGACAAGTGCTATTGATGTGGATTCATTTTACTTATTAGGGAATGGTGGACCTCTGGGACTGGCATGCGCACTGCACTCTGCACGTACAGTGAGATGAGCGATAAGCTAGCTTCTCTGGTTATACAAATGTGTTTGCGGATGTGGCAATACATCTGATCGTTCACAGTCACACAAGTCACCACAAACTATAGGGATGACAACAGCTCAAAACTAGTCCCAAATTTCCAAGTAGGCTAACTCTTGTTGGGAGCAATGAACATTTGCATTCTGACCAGCTCTCAAATACTTCGCTTCAGTAATACTTTGGCATTTTTATCAAAGTGAAATTTGGCTGTCACTTCACCTTAATTTTATAATTGACTCTTTTTATTACTCCTGGCTTCAGTAGTTTCAGTTCACTTTTCAAAGAATTTTTTTGATATGGCTTGACATTCATCATTGCATGAGGCTACTTTCCTGCCTTTATTTAGTTTGTTTATTCACTTTAAGCTGCCCTTATACATGCCTGTGCTGGGTCTATGATTCCTTTGAAAATTTTCACTTTTACTGGATGCTTTCCAGTTGATTGTGGATTGTGGAGTTGATATATGGTGTTAAATTTCTCAATCAGGTATGAAGTACCTGGATTTTTCACTCATGTGTTGGGGGCCATTGTCACCTGTTACAGTGTTAGGAATGCTGGAATCATTAGCAAGTCTGTTTTCAGTATTCTACCCCGTCACTGGCAGTCATAGACATTAGCTGGCCTAACTCTCTGTTGTCAGCATAGTAGTCAATAGTGACCACTTCCTCTGAGAGTGAAGAATTCTAGTCCAAATTTGATCTGTGGTCTGTCTGGGATAGCAATTATTTTTAAAGGTCTTATATTGCGTCTTTCTAACTCAGCATTTGCATATAAAGCAATTTCACTGGCTGCAGTTTGAACTGCTTTCCCAATGCTGAACATGCTTTGTTTTCTTGCGTGTCATCCATAATATTTACATCCTTCTCACTGGTCTTGATACTTCAGTAAATATTTCTTCATCTTTTTCACATATGTTGTTCTCATTCAGCCTGGAACTTGTGTCAGCATGTTGTAAAAACTCATTTGTTCTCCAATTAATGTGCCCTAACTGATGATTCACAACCCCAGAGCTTCTGTGCATATTGAAGCATTTCTCGAGAGTAGATTTCTCTTTTCATATTAGATATATTCTTATGGAAGCAGAGAATGTTGTACAGAACGGTGTATACTGAACTTCATCTGTCATGTAATAGCTGACTCGACCAACTTGTAAATTTCCTTTTGAAGTTCTACAGTGCCCTTCTCACAGTTGACAATTTGTCTACATTTTAATTTGTCCGCTAGATTTGAAATTGTCCCCCTGTACACCAATCTCTAATACCTAAGACAATTCTATTTCTGATAAGATTCATCCATCAATTGTCCAAAATCAAAGGTATCAGCTAAATGCATCAGAATAGCACATGCTAATCAACAGCATACTCTCTAATTTGTTTTCTTCTGCATAGTCCTTCGAGGTTTTTGTGTGGCAGCAACTCCTGGAACTGGAAGTCAAAGCTGTGATGAGCCAATCACAAGGCTTGGAATGTTGGAGTACTGTGAGTGCACACAGCTTATAGATAACATTAATAATCAATAGTACCCTGTCACTCTGAACTCTGATGTTGAACACATGCCATTCATAAATACCTTCAGTAGAAGGTTCAGAGTGTGTTGTCAATGCCTCCAAGCTCTCTTGTCCTGTTTCTCTGCTCTTCAGTGATATTTTAGTTGCAAATTTGACTTTCCCAAGCACAGATACAGGGTTGCTAGCCCAGCTTTTCTTTTAATTTAACACTATATCTATCCCATAAGTTTACCACTGAGACTTGTAAAATTTTTAATTCTACCTCATATTTTCCTTTGTTACACAGCAGCTGGGAATGGAAAATCTGTAATCATTCTGCCTCACCCAACACTTACAGTTATAGTTTGTGGATTTAACTCATCTTTGGGTGCTTTTCATTAAAGAAAAATTAACATCTGGGTGTCTTGCATCCTTGGAAAATTAAATCTCAGCTTCTTAATTCTAATATTCTTCAAGTAATGTATTGAACAGCTATCACAAACTAAAAAGTGAAACCTTTTTTTAGGGATAGAGGACACATGACTATGAAAAGCCAGTCAATGTGCAGCACGACTCAGAAGATAGCAAGAACTGCAGACGTTGAAGTCAGAGACAACACAATATGGATCTAGAGGAACACAGCAGGCCAGGCAGCATCAGAGAAGCAGGAAGGTTTGCCCACAGCATTCTTTGTTAAAAAAAAGTTAGTTCAAATTTTGGAAAGCATAAAAGTTAACATTTCTATGTAATTGTCGAGGTATGTGCAGGAATGATTTCGTGCCATAATTCAGCTATCGAATTGTGTGAAAAGTAATTCTGATGACTTTCAACTTCCCATGATATTTGATTCATCATTAATTGTTCACGTCAACTTATTCTATCAAAATGCATTTGCCAAATATTTTTGAATTTTTGAGCAATCTTTGGAACTTCCTGTAATCTAATAGAAGTATCGAAAGAAAACATAATATTACTTGGCAGAGGTAACTTGAAGGGCCACTGTCTCCTGTAATTCCAGTTGAAATGGAATGGGCTAGTGACAGAACAGAAGACAAACTGTTAGAACACAGGAGTAAGTCGTTAAGTCCCTTAAGTTTTATTAATGTGAATCAAAACTGATTACTACCTCTTTTGCCACATTTAGTGACTGATGTACTTATGTACCCAGGTCTTTGTGCTCCTACACATCAGTTAGAACAGTATCCTTTCTTTTAGACCGTCCCTCCATGATCTTTCTGCCAAAATGTATCACCTCACATTTCTCTGCATTGAACTTCATCGAGAACATAGAACATAGAACAGGGCGAACCATGAACTGGCCCTTTGGCCCATGATGTTGTGCCAAACATGATGCCAAATTAAACAAATCCTTTCTGCCTGACAATGGTCCATATGCTTCCAATTGTTGTTTATTCATGTGCTTATCTGTGCATTTGTCATGTATCAACCCTCTCACCAACTTGTCAACGTCTTTTTGAACTGTCCTCCTCACAGTTTGCAATTCTTCTAAATTTAAGTCAGCATCAAAATTTGAAATTCTCCCCTCTACACCATATCCAAGTCATTAATATTTACCAGGAAAAGGAAGGGTCCCAATACTGACCTCTGGGGAATTTCATTATAAACCTTCCTCCAGTGTGAAAAGTACCAATTAACCATTACTCAGCCAATTCTGAACCCACATTGCTACTGCCCTTTTTATTCCATGAACTACGACTTTCTTCACAAGTCTGTTGTGTGACACCGCATTTGGAAATCCCTGTACACCACATCAACAGCCTTGCCCATATTAATCCCCTCAATCTCTTTCAAAAAAATGTCCAGCAAATTAGTTGGAAACAACTTTTGTTCAACAAATCCATAGTGATTCTTTTGAATGAGCCTACATTATTTTAGTGATTATGAATTCTATCCAGACATGTTTTCTGGAAATTTCCACACTATCAAAGCTAAGCTCATTGATCTATAATTGCTAGACTGATGTTAATGTTCTTTGAATATGTATGTCATGTTTGTAATCTCCAGTCCTCCAACACATTGCTTAAATCTAGGGCAGGTTAAAAGATGCAAGTACCTCTGTAATTTACATTTTCACTTTTTACAATATTCATGGTAGCATGCATTCAGCTCCAGAATCTTATCGACTTTAAATGCTGCCAGTTTACCCAATGCCTCCTCGCTATCAATTTTAATCCCTTTCAGTCACTGAGTTTGCTCTTCAGTCACTGCGCTAATCCAAGTATATCCTTCCTTCAATATGGAGGCCCAAATTGCACACAGTATTCTAACCAAAGCCTTGTACAACTGTAGCAAGACATTTTAATTCTTGTACTTCAATCCCCTTACACCAAACCTATATATGCTATTTGCCTTCTTATTTGCTTGCTGTGCCTGCATATTAATTTTATATGTTTCATATACCATGAGATTTGGGTGTGCTTCGACATCAATATTTCATGTCATAAAGCTTCCTGGGAGAGATATTTCTAAAGATTCATGACTCTCCACAAGAAGGATTTACTTCCCATCTCCAGATGTTCTCTTATTTTGAAACTGTTCCTAATCGTCTATGTCCCACAAGGAAAACAACTTCCTAACAGTTACTTTGTTGAGCCCACTCATACTATAATATGATTCAATAATATCAGACCTTATTCTCCTTAACTTCAATGAATATGGGCCCAGATACTAATCTTTGTCAAGAAGACAGCACCTGTTATCCCAATAATCAACTCATAGAACATTCTCTCTACTGCTGTATCTCTCTTGAAATAGGTCAGAAATCACACAACACCAGGTTATATAGTTCAACGAGTTTATTTAAAAACACAGGCTTTCGGAGTCTTACTCCTTTTTCACGTGTTAGTGAGCGAAGTAGTATCAGACACAAAATTTATAAATAAAAGATCAAAGAGTCACACCAATGATGAAGATGTACATCCAAACCTATTCATTTAAATCTTTAACCAATTAAAAGATTTTAATTGTTTAATATGAATCTGTAAATCCCCAAGTTCCTTTCAAGTCATTATCCTGAGAGAACTAAAGGTTTTATCAATGTAAAGATCAGGCTACATTTTAGGTCAGACAATGCATGTTCTTTCAGGACAGTGACTTAAAAGAAATTTGGGGATTTACATACTTTATTTTTATGTATAAATTTTGTGTCTGATGCTACCTCTCTCAACAGTACCTGAAGAAGGAGTAAGACTCTGAAAGCTTGTGCTTTCAAACAAACCTGTTGGACTATAACTTGGTGTCATGTGATTTCTGACGTTGTCCACCCGAGTCCAACACCGGCACCTCCGCATCATCTCCTGTAATAAGCTGTGATGAATGGGCAACTTAATTGGCTGAGTATTTACATAGCCTCCATTTAAGAGGCTAGGATTGCAGAGAATGGATCACTGAGATTAAAACACTGGGTTGAATTTTATCAGAGATTGGCGGTGTCAACTTTCACAAGTTTCATAGAGGAATTCTGTGAGACCTAGTATAATTTTGTATCCTATTCTCCGCAACCTGCCCCCTCAGTATGCACCAAGGCTCTATTGTGCTCCATTTGTCCTGTTTTTCTTTCCTCTTTCATCATTGAGAGCAAGTAAGGAGACCTGAAGTGCGTCCTGTTGGAATCTATGAGATGGGTTCCTGTCCTTGTGCAAAGTGGCCTGCTGACAGCATTAGAATAATGGATGCTCATGCGCGCCAAGTGCGTGCAGAGGCTGGGACATGTCTGATGCCACCATCCATGGATGGTAGTGGTAGGTGGTTGCTGCCATGGTGCATGTCCAAAGAGGCTGGGTACTGGTATCCAAAATGGAACAAAGAGCAAGCAATGAGTTGGAATCATCAGGTACCTGCTCTGAGTTTAACATCAGGAATTGTCGCCATCTAGTTTCTCTCCAGTGTTTGGGAGAATAGAAAAATGTATATCAAAGGGATGAGATCAAGTAATAATGTCATGCTAATGTTGGCAAATAGGCCCCTCGCCACTCATTAGTGAGATTCACATCTCACTGTTCAAAGCTTAGTTAGACTATCAGACATTTCCTCTTGACATCAAGAATGACATAGTCCTGCCTCCAGTGTTAGTAGAACACTATCCCTGAAGATGTACTAGACACAGTAGAAAGCCTGCCTGATGGGTATGGAGCCTACAATACAGGAGAATACCAAAGCTATTTACACTTTTGCAATGGGGAAACCATCAGGTGCTAAACCTATGCCACCGAAAGCACAGGAAACTGGCACTCCTAAACAAACTTTGTTGACTCTCCTGGAGATAGGGGCAATGTCTGGCAATCTGCATAATGCAAAGGCAATAACCCTGTGCAAGAATGAGTATGACATCTGCCATTGTAACAACTTAAGGGGCATCTCCCTACTGATTGCTGTGAGGAATATGTTGCTCATGGTAGCCTTGTCAGTTTGCAGATTTAACTGAATGCAGCTAATGCAAATCCCAGTGTTATTTCAGGATGAGAAGACTTACATTTGATATGATTTTCTCTGTCTAGTGGCTCCTAGAGAAGTGCTGTGAATAAAGGAGAGCACTATATATTGTCTTTATTGCTCACCAAGAAGTTTGGCCATGTGAATAAAGATAGTCGATTTCAGATGCTGGAGTAAGCTGGATGTCCATCAACATCAATATGAACTTCTTTCTCCATGACAAAATGACAGGTAAGGACAGAAATCATCAGCTAATGTTCAAACTTTCAAAATCCACAATGGAGACTGATAGGATTGTGAGCTGATACCAACAAATATTCTTTATGTGTGCCTTCAGGTCATTGACAGAGGATGACTACCTAAATTTCAATAATTCAAACATTCATGGAAATGGTGAGACCATATCCTGAATGCAGATTGTGGTTTTAGTCTCCTATTTTAAAGAAGGATGTAAATGTTTTGGAGGTAATTCAGAGGAGGATTACTAGGTTGATAGTTCAGAAGAGTGGAGGAGAGGGGTGATTAAAGTGAGTAAGACCCTGATTGGTCCTAACAAGTCAAACAGAGAGAGAATGTTTCCTTTTTTGGATGAGTCCGGAACCAGCAGGAGCTATTTTAAAATTAGGAGCTGCCGTTTTAGGGCAGAGATGAGGGGAAATTCTTTTTACAGAAGGCTGTCTGGCTTTGGATCTCACTGACTCACAATGAGGCAGAAGCGGGTTCATTGAATATTTTTAATATTTTTCTAAGGCTGGGGAATCAACATTACCAGGAGTGAATGGGAATCTACAATTTCCAGAAACACAAGCAGATCAGCCATAGTCTTAAGAATGGAGAAGCAGATTCGTCGTCTGAACGGTCTGCCTTTACTCCTAGTTTGCTTGTTCTGTAAGTGTACCAGAGCAGACGGAAAATTGTTCAGTCTTGCTTGCCTGAGATTCAGCAGAAAGGTGTGTGCAGTTCACATCAGAGATTTACTCTGTGCTGCTAATGCAGTCCTAACCCTGTACACCAGCAGATGGTAATGGATCGAATTGCCCATATCTACAAAGAGTTTGGTTTGATCATCAGCTAAAAGGCAAATGGCCCAGAATGTTGTGATAGTGCAAGCTATCAGTATTTTCAAAAGGATGACAGGGGTTGATGTCAGTTTCATGTCTCCTGGTAAGATGATAGTGGAGTAGGGCTTCTGAGCCCAGAGCTCATCTGCTCCAGCTGCTTTTCTTACTGTTTTTGTTTTCTTTTTATTTTCTGTCCGTTCTCTCATTATTTTTTCTGCCCTGTTTTGTTTTGCTCACCTTTTGAAGAGCTCGGTCACAACGACGGCATTGGCAGCAACGAGTGGGCTCAAGTGGAGGTGTGGCGTTGGGTGGATGAACCCAGAATGGACTCACGGTGGCAACTGAGAGAGTTTGTGTTCTGCATCAACGTGACAGTCCAAGCAGATTCAATGGCTGCGGCTGCGAAGGTGAGTTTGGGTTTCAGACAATATCTGCTTCCAGTGCAGATTCATTGAGGCCAGCAGCGGAGGTCACTTTGCACCCAGTATGGCACCCCATGGCTTTGGCAGCTGCTGTACTGACGAGATGGGCCCAAGGCGAACTCATGACAGTGACAGAGTCAAGTTTGTATCGGTGCGGTACCTGGCAACTTTGTTGGCATCTGCATTGGTGACGTCCAGTGAGAAATCATAGTGGCGAGGGCATTGATGGAGGCGAGATGATGCCCAAGAGTGACAACTTTCATTCCAGAGGCAGCATGGGACTTGTACCCGGCAACTAGGCCCATGGCCCATGACAGAGCACTTAAATAGAAGGACCATAAAGCTGGATGCTTATTTCTGCAATTTTTTGCCTTTATATTCTATATTTTGGTTTATTTTCCTGTGTTTTTAGATGGTGCCAGTGACTGGTGACACAATACAACACTTCCCACTGTATTTTGTAACCAGATACACAAGACAATAAATAAATCAAATAAGCTTGAATATCTAGAGTCCATAGTCATTACCAGATGTCACCTCCCTCGGAAATCAGCATACACATCATAAAAACTGCAGCTGTTATATCCAAGATAACAAAGTGTGGAACTGGATGAACACAGCAGGCCAAGCAGCATCTTAGGATCACAAAAGCTGACGTTTCGGGCCTAGACCCTTCATCAGAAAAGGGGGAGGGGGAGAGGGTTCTGAAATAAATAGGGAGGAAGGGGGAGATGGATCGAAGTTAAAGGGGCGGGGATGGAGCCTGTAGAGGGGAGTGTAGGTAGGGAGGTAGGGAGGGGATAGGTCAGTCTGGAGAGGACGGACAGGTCAAGTGGGTGGGATGAGGTTAGTAGGTAGGAAATGGAGATGCGGCTTGAGGTGGGAGGAGGCGATAGGTGAGAGGAAGAACAGGTTAGGGAGGCGGGGACTGGCTGGGTTGGTTTTGGGATGCAGTGGAGAGATTTTGAAGCTTGTGAAATCCACATTGATACCATTGGGCTGAAGGGGTCGCAAGCGGAATATGAGTTGCTGTTCCTGCGGCCTTCAGGTGGCATCATTGTGACACTGCAGAGGCCCATGGTGGACATGTTGTTTAAGTAATGGGAGGGGGAGTTGAAATGGTTCATGACTGGGAGGCGCAGTTGTTTATTGCGAACCGAGCATAGGTGTTCTGCAAAGCGGTCCTCAAGCCTTGCTGTTATGTCCAAGTTGAGGGGGAGAATGTGGAAAAACAACATGAGTGAGCACAACAAGCTGAGATTATATCATGCTTGTGACCTCAGCTAGTTCCTGAGTTGGGATAAGACTGGGCAATATACACTAGCTAAGAGGCCAAACAGTTTCCACATTCACTGTCTTAGCCACACCCTCCAGATAGTAAGCAATTACACTATCCTGAAGAAGGGCAATCTCCAAAATGTTGGCTGTACCTTTTCTCCAGATGCTACCTGGCCTGCTATGTTCTTCTAGCCTCCTGCTTGGCTACTAAGCAGCTACAGCAATTAGTTGGCCAACAAAAAAGAATGGCACATACTTCTCTAAAAAGAAAAATCACCTGTTCAGGAGCCAGGAGCTTCACTTCCTGGCCAAGAAAAGTTGGAATGGGTGTGGCAGCATCTTAGAATCCCCACACTGTGAAAACAGACCCTTTGTCCCACCAAGTCCACACTGACCCTCAGAGCATCCCAACCAGACCCATCTCCCTACAACCGTACCTCCCTATAATCTACACATCCTTGAACACTATGGGCAACTTAGCATGGCCAATCCACCTAGCCTGCACATCTTTGGACTGTGGGAGGAAACTGGAGTACCCAGAGGAAACCCACGCAGACACAGGGAGAATGTGCAAACTCCATACAGACAGTCGCCAAAGAGTGGCATCGAAGTTTGGCCCCTGGTGCTGTGAGGCAGCAGTGCTAATCACTGTGCCACTGTGACGCTGCCCAATCTATCTCCAGCAATCATTGCTAGGGAGGGTCAGCAAGCTCAGCCAGGAAGCAGGTGCTATAATTGCTGGGTATGTCACCAAAGACCCATAGAAATGAGATTGATGACGGAAAGAGACTGCCTGCCGTTGACTTCAAATGGAGATACTGTCATCAAGCCTCTCAGAGAGTTGGAAATCTGAAACAAAATAAAGCTAAACTGCTATAAACACCAAGAAAATATTATTCCACTACTTCCTGTTCTAATTCCAGATTTCCAGCATCTATAGTTTTAATTTAGATTCATGGTCAATTTACCATCATTAGTCTTCCAGGAATTCCTACCTTTTCTTCAATTGGATTTCTGTTTGTCTCCCCATTGTTCATCTTCATTGTTCTTTTATTTTAATCCACCATCTTCCCCCCATCTCCCCAATTTTGCCCACTTAGTAAGGTGACCAAACTGAAATTTTACCTGCGTTTCTCTCTCCACTGATGCTGTCAGACCTGCTGATCATTTCCATTGCTTTCTGTTTTTATTTCAGACTTCCAGCATCTGCAATACTTTGCTTTTGGGTTGTGGTTGACTCTGTTGAAGTCGTTTACTGAATAGACCTGTTTCTACTCCTATCTAGATAGTTAAGGATGGGGCAGCATGGTGGTTCAGTGGTTAGCACTGCTGCCTCACAGTGCTAGAGAAGCGGGTTAGATTCCAACCTTGGGTGGCTGCCTGTGTAGAGTTTGCACGTTCTCCCCCACAGTCCAAAGATGTGTGCAGGTTAAGTGAATTGGCCATGCTAAATTGCCTGCAGTGTTCAGGAATGTGTGGGTTATAAGGGTCTGAGTGGAATGTTCTGAGGGTCAGTGTGGACTTGTTGGGCGAAAGGGCCTGTTCCCACACTGTAGGGATTCTATGAATCAAGCTGAGACAGCATAGGCTTTGGGTCTATCACCGGGTTTCTCCAGTACAAAATGTGATTGCTTGAATTCATGTGTTCACCAAGGCGTCCAAAAACCAGCCATCAATCTTCATCAAATGACTAGATTGCTCACAAATTTAATATTCTATCACAGCCTAAAATAAGCTTCCAACATCCTAGCCACTACATCACCAATGATGCATAACAAATGCCTGACCCTGCCCCTGCCTCAGCTTATCATGGCAGGATTTTGCAAACTTCTGTTTCCTCTACCTAGAGGACACACAACATTCAAGGTAACAAAGTGTGAGGCTGGACGAACACAGCAGGCCGAGCAGCATCTCAGGAGCACAAAAGCCAACATTTCAGGCCTGGACCCTTCATCAGAGAGCGGGATGGGGAGAGGGAACTGGAATAAATAGGGAGAGAGGGGGAGGTGGACCGAAGATGGAGAGAAAAGAAGATAGGTAGAGAGAGGAGTATAGGTGAGTAGGTAGGGAGGGGTTAGGTCAGCCCAGGGAAGACAGACAGGTCAAGGAGGCAGGATGAGGTGGTAGGTAGGAAATGGAGGTGTGGCTTGAGATGGGAGGAAGGGATGCGTGAGAGCAAGAACAGGTTAGGGAAGCGGAGACAGGCTGGGCTGGTTTTGGGATGCAGTGGGGGAAGGGGTCAAGCTGGGCTGGTTTTGGGATGCAGTGGGGGAAGGGGAGATTTTGAAGCTTGTGAAGTCCACATTGATACCATTGGGCTGCAGGGTTCCCAAGTGGAATATGAATTGCTGTTCTTGCAACCTTCGGGTGGCATCATTGTGGCTCTGCAGGAGGCCCATGATGGACATGTCGTCTGAGGAATAGGAGGGGCAGTTAAAATTGTTTGTGACTGGGAGGTGAAGTTGTTTGTTGTGAACCGAGCGAAGGTGTTGTGCAAAGCGGTCCCCAGGCCTCCGCTTGGTTTCCCCAATGTAGAGGAAGCAACACCGGGTACAATGGATACAATATACCACATTGGCAGATGTGCAGGTGAACATCTGCTTGATATGGAAAATCATCTTGGGGCCTGGGATAGGGGTGAGGGAGGAGGTGTGGGGGCAAGTATGGCACTTCCTGCGGTTGCAGGGGAAGGTGCCGGGTGTGGTGGGGTTGGAGGGCAGTGTGGAGCGGTCAAGGGAGTCGTGGAAAGAGTGGCCTCTCCGGAAGGCAGACAAGGGTGGGAATGGAAAACTGACTTGGGTGGTGGGGTCAGATTGTAGATGGCGGAAGTGTCGGAGGATGATGCGTTGTATCCGGAGGTTGGTGGATTGGTATGTGAGAACAAGGGGGATACTCAGGGGGCGGTTGTGGCGGGGGCAGGGTGTGAGGGATGTGTTGAGGGAAATGCGGGAGACATGGTCAAGGGCGTTCTCAACCACTGCGGGGGGAAAGTTGTGGTCCTGGAAGAATGTGGACATCTGGGATGTGCGGGAGTGGAATGCCTCATCCTGGGAGCACATGTGGTGGAGGTGGAGGAATTGGGAATAGGGGATGGAATTTTTGCAGGAGTGTGTGTGGGAGGAGGTGTATTCTAGGTAGCTGTGGGAGTCAGTGGGCTTGAAGTGGACATCAGTTTCTAGCTGGTTACCTGAGATGGAGACTGAGAGATCCAGGAAGGTGAGGGATGTGCTGGAGATGGCCCAGGTGAACTTGAGGTTGGGGTGGAAGGTGTTGGTGAAGAGGGTGAACTGTTTGAGCTCCTCTGGCGAGCAAGAGACGGCGCCGAAACAGTCATCAATGTAACGGAGGAAGAGGTGGGGTTTGGGGCCTGTGTAGGTGCGGAAGAGGGGCTGTTCCACGTAACCTACAAAGAGGCAGGCATAGCTTGGGCCCATGCAGTTCCCATTATCACTGATAAAACATTCAAGGATTGGTTTTATCATAGAATGGCATAATTGCAGCCTACATCCCACAACTTAGCCTTTTCTGATGTCACACTGATACTCAGTATTCCATTTGCTTTGCTGACTTTTATTCCCATCAATAACATATTGTTTAGCTTGTATCCTGGTGCTTCAAGGAAAGCTTTCCTTTGTGTTGTTGCTTATGTCACACTTAGAGTAGATTTTCCATTTTAGGAATTGGTCAAAGTAAATCTATACCAATGGTGTTTTATTGTCCATTTCACCTAATAGAAATCATTCCATATAATATTGAACCAATAAACTTTCCTATTGATCCCAAAAGAGCCATTTCACTCTTTGTACAATAACCAGTAAGCTTATACACTCCCTAAACTTTTAACGCTTTCTGCAGCAGTCATTTTGAGATTCTTCCCCAGAGCCATACCATAAGTATCCATTGTTGCCATCCGAATTTAAATCTCATTATTCAGCATAAGTTGTCATGTAAAATTATTAACAGGCAAGTTGCAAAGTCTGACTTTAGTGAATTCCTCATTGCAAACATAGCTTGCAGACAATTTGCAAAGTGTCACTTTCACTCAAGTCTTTCATGGCCAAAGTGTGTTGAAGTATGATATTACTAAAGCAGCTTTGCAAATTTAGTTACTTTTTAAGTTTTATGTACCTGTTGCTTAAAATGAGAAAGATCCCAGCTTTACTGGAAGTACTATCTTTCCTGACTCATTCTCTCACATTTTCTTGTGCTGTTCTGCGACATACAAAGCCTTCGTGTCAAAGTTTAATAGAACCAGAACCAGAGTGAGTATCTCCTAGATCGGATGCCTGAAGTCAGGATACAATGTGCCTTTATTATTTCAGTAGATAGTATGCTTGCTACATTCATGGCATTAAACCAGTGATGGTAATAAGGTTTACAAAAAGATAGAAATAGAATGAACGCCAATCAAAAATAATGAGAGGTGAGAAATCCACTGTAAGGTGATAAAATAAAGCGATAAAGGACAGGTTGCAAAGAGACTGGCGAAAATCAGATAGATTTTCGCTTCGAACACTGAAGGAAAATATTTCATGTAATTGCTTTGTCTCTGAAGTGATTTGAATACTTATTGTTGATGGTTACTCTTCAGGCAATGGAGCACATTTACTGCTGTTTATGACATGCCAGTCACTTTCCAACAATAAATTCACTCTGAAATAAAAAACAGAATAAACACACCACTTTAAGTACTTCAATAGATTCGGAAGCTGTTGTGAGTTTTGTAAGTGCTTCAGGCAAGATGTTGTGTTAGGCGGTGAAATAACAAGGTGTAGAGCTGGATGAACACAGCAGGCCAAGCAGCATCAGAGGGGCAGAAAGGCTGACGTTCCGGGCCTAGACCTTTCTTCAGAAATGGATGCTTCAGAAATGCCTTCTTCCTCTTACGCTGCTTGGCCTGCTGCGTTCATCCAACTCTATACCTTGTTATCTCAGATTCTCCAGCATCTGCAGTTCCTATTAACTCTGAGTCTATTCACCACTCTTTTTTAAAAACATTCAGTCCCTCAAACACAGATGCACAGTAGCAGCATTGGGTACCAGTGATTTTATGAAATGTGCTGCAATAATTGCCAAGGGTCCCTTGAAAATACTCTCCCCCAAACCTGTGACCAGAGACTCTAGAAGGACAAGAGCAGCAGATTTGTACAGGAACAGTATCACTTGCTGTTCTCCCTCTAAATAACATATTTCACTCTTTTGGGTCAAAACTCTTCCTAACAGCACTGTAGTGCTCCCACAGTTTGCCGTGTTTCGAAAAGACAACTTCTCAAGGGCAACTAGTGATGGAAAATGAATGCTGACCTAGCTAGCAATGCCCAAGGTGATTAAGAAGGCATTTAACATTGCCTTCATTGCTCAGTCCTTTGAAAAAAGAAGTTGGGATGTCATGTTGAGGTTGTATAAGACATTGGAGGGGTCACTTCTGGATTACAGCGTCCAGTTCTGGTCACCCTGATGTATGAAGGACTGCATTAGGTTGGAAAGGGTTCAGAAAAGGCTTACCAGGATGTTGCTGGGAATAGACGGTTTGAGTTCTGAGGAGAGGCTGGGACTTTTTTCACTGGGACATACAAGGTTGAGGGGTGACTTTACAGAGATTTATCCAATCATGAGGTGTATAGACTAGGTGTATAGCAGGTTTTTCCCCTAGGGTGATGAATTTCAAAGCTGGGGGCATATTTTTAAGGTGAGAAGAGAAAGATTTTAAAAAGACACGGCGGGCAACTTTTTCAAACAGTCTGTGGAAGGAGCTTCCAAAGAAGGTGGTGGGTGCAGGTTCAGTAACAAAGTTTAAAAGATACTGGGATAAATACATGAATAAGAAATGTTTTTGAGGCATTTGGACCAAGTGCAGGCATGTAGGAATAGCTTAGTTTGGGATTATGGTTAGCATGGACTGGTTGGGCTGAAAAGGCTGTTTCTGGGCTGAAAGATTCTATGAATCTGTGACTATGAATCAAAGTTGAATAGTCTGCTAAAGTACTTATGGGAAATAATCACTTTATCAAGAAAATGGAAAGGTGTCAGCATTTGTGCAAGATTTCCAAGCAGGGAATTACTGCTTTAGAAAGGAGGAAAGGATTATCATGTTCCATAAAAGCACCAATGACATAGGCACTACCACTGTCAATGACAAAGTAGGAGGTTTATGCAGTACTGGGTGCAAAATCAAGAAGAGCCTCAAAGGATATGATTTTTGAATTAACACCTGTGCTACGCGCAAATTGGCACAGGGCAAATCAGCTTGGAGAGGCAAATAACAAATGAAAACAGAAAGTGCTGGCAAAACACAACAGTTCTGGCAGCATCTAGGCAGAGAAAGCACAGAAGTGTCAAGCCTGGTGATTTTTCTTTAGAACTCAGTTCTTAGCATCATAGAAACATAGAATCCCGACGGTGTTGAAAAATGCCATTCGACCTATCAAGTCCACACAGACGCTCTGAAGAGCCTCCAACTAATTGACAGTTCAGAACTGAAAGAAAGCAGAGTTAATGTTTCAATCCTGGTAACTCTTCATCAGAACTGATAACAGCTAGGACGAAGTCGTATTTATGCTAAAGCTGCGTAGGGTTGGGGTTGATGGAAGGGAGAGATATGCAGATATGTGGAGGTGGAGCCCAGACAGAGAAAGTTATGAAAGAGGTAGGTAAATGAGGGGATTGTGAATGGCAGGCCAAGACAGAAGAGAAGCTGAATAAGTGTGAATGAGATCTGAGCATAGCAGAGAATGAGTAGCTTTGCTGAAAGCAAGCCATGTAATGTGTCAATAAGCCTGAGATTGGGTGAAATTGGGTTAGCTGTGCCGTGCCGTAATTGGACTAGTTAAAAAAAGAGAAGTGTGGAATCAGGCTCTAAAGTTATTGAACTCAGTATTAAGGCCTAGAGGCTGCAGGTTCCCTAAGCAGAAAGCGAGATGTTGTCCTTTGAAGTTGTGCTGAAGCTCACCAGAACTCTGCAACAGGCCGGATACAGAAATGTTGGTGTGGGAACATGGTGATGTGCTGATGTGGCAGGCAACTGGAAGCTTGGAGCCATTTTTGCAAACAGAGCATGGATGTTCTACCACGTGGTCAGCCAGTCTGCGCTTCACTCCACCCTCACCACCATTATAGAGGAGATCGCATTGGTAAGTAGTAAATACAGTAGGTTACATTGAATGAAGCACAGGTAGAGCACCGCTTCACCTGGAAGGTATAATCTGTGGCCTTGAATAGTGAGGATAGCAAACGGTATTACACCTTCCATATTTGCATGGGATGTGCCGTGATGATGTGGGAAGGTGTTGGGAATGAAGGAGGAGTGGACCAGGGTATCATGAGGGAATGGTCCCTGTGGAATGTTGCCAAAGGAGTGGAAGGGAATATGTGTCTGCTTATGACATCCCATTGGAAGTGACATTACTGGTTGTTAACAATCTTTGGAACGGAGTGATGTGAGGATTGGGGTGCCTGGTTATTGTTGTGGGAAGAGAAGGAGGGAGGACAGAGTGCAGGAGATGGGTAGGACATGGCTGAGGGCTCCATCAACCATGGAAGCAGGGAATCCTTGACTGAGGAAGAAGATGGTGTTTATGAGGACCACCCTGCAGAATGTGACATCATCAGAACAGATATGGCAGAGACAGAGAAATGAATGGAATCTTTTCAGGAATCTGGGTATGAGAATGCAGTGCCAAGATAACTATGGGAGTCAGTGGGGTGAAAGTGGATATCAGCCAGGTCAGAGACGGTGGCGGTGGATGGGGATGGTTCAGGTCTTTTTTCCCAGGAAGAAGGAGCAAGCCCTGACACTATCCTGATGGGGCAAGGATGTGTAAAGGGATTACATGCTTATAGTGAACGGGTGGTAGATAGAGCTTTTAAAACTGGAAATTCTAAAACCAATGCAAAGCAACATAAGACGCAAAGATATAATTGGGATGGGACTGCACAATGGTAAAAAAAAATTGAGTTGAAGTAGGGAAAAATAAGTTCCAAAGGTGCTGGGCTGAACAGAAAAGAAACAGATCTTCTTGGGCAAGATAATAAAATGTGAGGGTGGATGAACACAGCAGGCCAAGCAGCATCCCAGGAGCACAAAAGCTGACGTTTCGGGCCTAGACCCTTCATCAGAGAGGGGTGAGGGTTCTGGAATAAATAGGGAGAGAGGGGGAGGCGGACCGAAGATGGAGAGAAAAGAAGATAGGTGGAGAGGAGAGTATTGGTGGGAAGGTAGGGAGGGGATAGGTCAGTCCAGGGAAGACGGACAGGTCAAGGAGGTGGGATGAGGTTAGTAGGTAGGAAATGGAGGTGCGGCTTGAGATGGGAGGAAGGGATGGGTGAGAGGAAGAACAGGTTAGGGAGGCAGAGACAGGTTGGACTGGTTTTGGGATGCAGTGGGTGGAGGGGAAGAGCTGGGCTGGTTGTGTGGTGCAGTGGGGGGAGGGGACGAACTGGGCTGGTTTTGGGATGCAGTGGGGGAAGGGTCTCTGCCTCCATAACCTGTTCTTCCTCTCTGCTGTTTACAGAAATCCAAACAAAGCTTCACTTTCAACTTGAAGATAATAAAATGTGAGGCTGGATGAACACAGCAGGCCAAGCAGCATCTCAGGAGCACAAAAGCTGACGTTTCGGGCATGGACCCTTCATCAGAGAGGGGGATGGGGAGAGGGAACTGGAATAAATAGGGAGAGAGGGGGAGGCGGACCGAAGATGGAGAGTAAAGAAGATAGGTGGAGAGAGTATAGGTGGGGAGGTAGGGAGGGGATAGGTCAGTCCAGGGAAGACGGACATGTCAAGGAGGTGGGATGAGGTTAGTAGGTAGATGGGGGTGCGGCTTGGGGTGGGAGGAAGGGATGGGTGAGAGGAAGAACCGGTTAGGGAGGCAGAGACAGGTTGGACTGGTTTTGGGATGCAGTGGGTGGGGGGGAAGAGCTGGGCTGGTTGTGTGGTGCAGTGGGGGGAGGGGACGAACTGGGCTGGTTTAGCGATGCAGTAGGTGAAGGGGAGATTTTGAAACTGGTGAAGTCCACATTGATACCATTAGGCTGCAGGGTTCCCAGGCGGAATATGAGTTGCTCTTCCTGCAACCTTCGGGTGGCATCATTCTGGCAGTGCAGGAGGCCCATGATGGACATGCCATTTAGAGAATGGGAGGGGGAGTGGAAATGGTTTGCGACTGGGAGGTGCGGTTGTTTGTTGCGAACTGAGCGGAGGCGTTCTGCAAAGCGGTCTCTAAGCGTCCGCTTGGTTTCCCCAATGTAGAGGAAGCTGCACCGGGTACAGTGGATGCAGTATACCACTTTGGCAGATGTGCAGGTGAACATCTGCTTAATGTGGAATGTCATCTTGGGGCCTGGGATAGGGGTGAGGGAGGAGGTGTGGGGGCAAGTGTAGCATTTCTTGCGGTTGCATGGGAAGGTGCCGGGTGTGGTGGGGTTGGAGGGCAGTGTGGAGCGAACAAGGGAGTCACGGAGAGAGTGGTCTCTCCGGAAAGCAGACAGGGGTGGGGATGGAAAACTGTCTTGGGTGGTGGGGTCGGATTGTAAATGGCGAAAGTGTCGGAGGATGATGCGTTGTATCCGGAGGTTGGTAGGGTGGTGTGTGAGAATGAGGGGGATACTCTTAGGGCGGTTGTGGCGGGGGCGGGGTGTGAGGGATGTGTTGCGGGAAATACGAGAGACGCGGTCAAGGGCGTTCTCGATCACTGTGGGGGGAAAGTTGCGGTCCTTGAAGAACTTGGACACCTGGGATGTGTGGGAGTGGAATGCCTCATCCTGGGAGTAGATGCGGCGGAGGCGGAGGAATTGGGAATAGGGGATGGAATTTTTGCAGGAGGTTGGGTGGGAGGAGGTGTATTCTAGGTAGCTGTGGGAGTCGGTGGGCTTGAAATGGACATCAGTCACAAGCTGGTTGCCTGAGATGGAGACTGAGAGATCCAGGAAGGTGAGGGATGTGCTGGAGATGGTCCAGGTGAACGGAAGGTTGGGGTGGAAGGTGTTGGTGAAGTGGATGAACTGTTCGAGCTCCTCTGGGGAGCAAGAGGTGGCGCCGATAGTCATCAATGTACCGGAGGAAGAGGTGGGGTTTGGGACCTGTGTACGTCTGCAGTTCCCATTGTCTCCTTCACTTTGAACTTGGTTTGTTGCAGTCTACGTTAGATAATGGAGTCTGCATTAGGTGGTGGAATACTTATAAATTAATGATAGGCAAGTCAGAAATACCACTTCAGTTGAAAATAACAATAGGGAAAATAGCTCAAAGAGGAATTTGATTCTCAATAGATACTGAATCAAATGCTTAGTCACGGGCCTAACTCAGTCTCAGATTCTGACATTAGGAAACATGTGTAGATGATGCAAAGTTGTGTCAAAACTAATTGGAAAAGAAAGAGCTCCTTTGGAAATCAGTAAACCCATTACAGCTAATTAAGCTGTAGGGTCTAGGCCTGAAACATCAGCTTTTGTGCTCTTGAGATGCTGCTTGGCCTGCTGTGTTCATCCAGCTCCACACTTTGTTATCTTGGATTCTCCAGCATCTGCAGCTCCCATTATCTCTGACAGCTATGTAGGCATTTTTTAAATTATGGCCACTGTCTTAATGTCAGAAAACTTTGAATTTTAAATGGGCTAAGTGTGCGAAAACAGAAGGAGGCTCAAAACAGATCAGTTAGGCAGTCATACTGAGTTGCGGCAAGCAAGACGAATAAAACAAAAAATTGATTAACGTTTATTAAGATAAGGAAGAAATAGAACTATAGTGCTCTCATTGTTCAAAAGCTGCTAATGTTGAGGAATACACAGACCAGTGCGAAGCATTATTAAGCTGTAAGTTAACTGTTAAACCTGTTAAAAGGTTAAAGACACTCATAGACATCTGATAGGAACAAAGAAAGCTTTTTCAACTATGTTAGGAGTTAGAACATGATGTAAATTGAGAAGTTTGCAAATGGTTTCTCCATCATTGCTCACAAAAAGCTTACCTTCTTTGTTCATTCGACATGTTCAGGTCCGTGTGTTATAAAATTAGTCTTATCAGTAATCTTGTAGATAGGACACAAGCGATTTACTCACTTACCAAATTTGACCCAGAAATAAATGTATCAAAACTATCTTGCAAGATAATGTCTGTTCTGTTCAGATCATTGCTCACTATGTACCACACAGGCTAGAAAATCAGCCAAAATTTGCTACTCTTAGACCTGACCAGTGCCCAGTCTACCTGAAATTACACTATAAAGTGCTATTTTAAACTGCAACTATGCCATGAATGGTGTTTCCCACGAAAATGATGTTGCCATCAATCCAAAAAGAGATTCTGCATACTATATGATTTCAGCATTATTATATTTGTATTTTAGTGGATGATACATACACTGAGATTCCCAGTGGTTGGCTAGAACAACGAAACAACATGTTTCTTTAGCTGTTCGTAATACAAAGAGTGCAAGCAATAGATAAGCAGCCTTTACTCCTAAAATAAGATGTTTCCTATTAGATGCGATTTTATTCACATTTGGTTGGACAGTACTTGCTGAACAAGCCTGAGTGCACGAACAAACAATTTGAGATAATAAATTGAGCTTGTAAGATGGTTCAATAATGCTTGCTGGAAACAACATAAGTTCATAATTAGGCTCTCATTCTCTGCAAATCAAAGGAACATGTTCCAGTTTTATACCTATTTTGGGTTATATAAAGCTTAGGATGCCTATAGTTCCTGGTGGTACCTCCATAATAATGACTTAGTCAATGAGGTTTGCTAAACAATAAGGACCAATTCATAAATTGCTGTGGCCACTGAAAATTTGTCGTTCTTGCGTATGCCCTGATGAGTACAGAATGTAACGCTTCAGTAATAGGTTTCTAATTTCAGCAAATTCGAGTTCTGTCTTGTCAGGCATCTATTTCTATGATAACAAGATTTATTTATAAATAGTATGTGTGAGTGTCTATAAGTATGTATATATTACACACAAACACAGGCATGCACACACATGCATGCTCACAAACACATAAGCACGTGTGCGCACAACACTCACACACACACACACACATATATACACACCACATGTATTTGAGAAGGGTTTGCTTCTTTGAAATTAATTGTAAAGATTATGTTATGATATAATTTGGTACAGTAATCATTTTAATCTTCATAGTTTTGTTGTCAAGAAATTATTTGTAGTGACTCCAGGCAATGCAGACTGTACAAAATTATTGTCCTATTACAGAGATGATAGATGTTACAAGAAAAACCTCGATGATTTATTCAGTAATATCTGAAGTGTTCTGTTCATGAACAGTCACATGTTCGGTCCCAATCAATACACATAGCAGCGGAGGAAGTCTTTGTCTTGAGTACACTTCTGAATTTTTGTCTGAAATTACCAATAACCTTTGCAATGTATTGGAAAACCTCCTGTCTTCCACTTCACTTCCTTCCAGAGCCCACAATATAAGTAATGTTATTCCTGAATGTGTAACATTTCCCACATCTATTTTCATTTCTACAATAGTTTCATGTACTCAGTGTTGCCTGGGGATAGGGTGAAGCATTTCTGTGCTTTAAGAATATTCAGTGGAATGAACTTGTCATACTCATTTATACCATGGCTTACTTACTATGAATGAATTTCAACACAGATGCACATATATAAATTCATTTAGTTGTCATATATGCATCTTGGTGTCTATTACAGACTGTTTCCATCTTCTTTAGACTCAAACATTTGCTTCTCATGTTTGCCAGCACTTGGAAATATTTAGTTCTATGAAGACTTGTCAGATTTGAAGCATTTACTTTGCTTTCTGCACAAACAATGCTGGCAGATCCACTGAGTTTCTCCAGCAATTTCTGTTTTGTTTCTTTTCTTAGAGATATTGGTTGCTGTTTCTGATTAACTAATGCAATAAAAGGTATGGAATAGAAAACAGAAAAATGTGGTGTCTGCCCATTAGATGAAGCCAACCTTACATTTGGTGACTGAAATGCAACAGGAAGAGTTTCATCTGATGATTTTGCTGGGAGGACATGATTCCACAGGCCAAAGATAGGGACAGCGTAGTGTCTGCAGCTAACACTGGGTTTGATTCTAGCCTCAGGCAACTCTCTGTGTAGAGTTTACGCATTCTCCCTGTGTCTGCATGGTTTCCCTCTTGGTGTTCCTGTTTTCTCCCACAATCCAAAGATGTGCTGGTTAGGAGGATTGGCCATGCTAAGTTGCACACAGTGTCCAAGGATGTGAAGGATAGGTGTATCAGCTATGGGAAATGTCAGGTTGCAGGGTAGGGTGGATGTGGGCTCGATAGGCTGAATGTCGTGTTTCCACACTGCAGGGGTTCTATGATCTTATGCAAGGCATGCCAAGACTCACCTTTGCAGGATGTTGGGGTATATCACATTCTCTGTTCACCCCATTGATCGCATCGCAATCCGTATCAACCAAATATGAAATGACAGAATGGGCTCAAGGGCATTAAATACCTCCTGCTGTCCCTATGTCCCTCCATCCCCATGATTTATTACCTTGGATTAGGAATAAGTTATATTTTTAAGGCAGGCCACCCATCGCTGAGAGAGGTGACACTGAAACCAACAAGGGAAACCTGGTATTGAGACCCCCAGATCAGACGAGCACATTAAAGGGGCAGAAGAGCTCTCAAAATGTAAAATAATTTTATGAAGGGTTAGCCAAAATAGAGAAACAAGAGACACCAGTGGAGCAACAGTTACATTTCACTGGGTTATCAATGTCAGGGAAAAGCAGTTAGAGGACGGTTGGGAGAGAAGTGGATTAGGAAGTTGGGTTCTGCACACCTGGCAAGCGTTTACTTGCAATGGGGAAGTGGAGGCTTTTGGGGCAGAGAGAAGGAACAAAATCTGGAAAGTGTCTGGAGATCTGGGCAGCACGGTGGCTCAGTGGTTAGCACTGCAGCCTCACAGCTCCAGGGACCCTGGTTCGATTCCAGCCTCAGGCGACTGTCTGTGTGGAGTTTGCATATTCTCCCCGTGTCTGTGTGGGTTTCTTCGGGGTGCTCCGGCTTCCTCCCACAGTCCAAAGATGTGCGGGTTAGGTGGATTGGCCATGCTAAATTGCCCGTAGTGTTCAGGGCTGTGTGGATTGTAGGTGAATTAATCTGGGTGGGATGCTTCAAGGGGCGGTGTGGACTTGTTGGACCGAATAGCCTGTTTCCACACTGTAGGGAATCTAATCTAATCTAATCTAATCTAATCTAACCTCACCAACTGACTAATGCATTCATTGGGTTCTGCCAAGGCCACTCAGCTTCCAAGTTCACTATTTGATCCAAATGTCAACAAATAATCTGACTTCACAGGTGAATAGAATGTAAATGCCCTTGACACCATGGCAGCATTTGATTAAGTGTGACATTAAGTAAGCCACAGTAAATCTGGGATCAGTGGGAATCAGAGGGATAACTCATAACTGGCTGGAATTGTACAAAATGCAAAAGGAGATAGGTCTGGATGTTTGAGATCAATTATCCCAGGTCTAAGAAAATCACTGCAGGTATTTCTCAGGGTAGTGTCTCATGACCAATCAACTTCACCTTCTTCTCTCCACCACGAGGTCAGAAGCAGGACATGTTCATTGATGATTACTTACTGAAGCAGTCCACAACCAGATGCAGCAAGACCATAAAAATGCCTGAGGTTGGGCTGTTGATAGGAGAGTTGCATTCAGCTGGCAGGAAATGGCCTTTGAGATTTGATGGCTTTAGCCATTAATCAGGGTGACACAGTGGCTCAGAGGTTAGTACTGCTGCCACACAGTGACAGGGACCCGGGTTCCATCCCACCCTTGGGCGGCTGTCTTGTGTGGAGTTTGCACATTCTCCCTTTCTCTGTGTGGGTTTTCTCTGGGTGCTCCAGCTTCCTCTCACAGTCAAAAGATGTGCAGGCTGTAGGGATTCTATGATCTATGAACTTCATTGAAATCCCCATTACCAACATTCCAGGGTTACCACTGACCAGGGCCTAAACTGGACTAGCCATATAAATATTGTGGCTAGCAGACCCATTAAGAGGCTGGGAATTCTTCAGTGAATAGCTCATCTCCTGACACTGCAAAGCCTGTCCACTAACTACAAGGCATAAGCTAAGAGTGTGATGGAATACAACTGGCTTGCCTGAATGGTTGCATCTCCAACAACACTAAGGAAGCTTGAGACATTGGGGACAAATCATCCTGCTTGAGTGGCATCCCATCACCCACTTTCAAAATTCACTTTCTTCACCCTCAATATGGCAGCAGTGTGTGGCATCTACAAGACACTAGGCAGCAATTTACCAATGCTGCTGAAATTATGTTTTCTAACCCATGATGTTTCTCTCCAAAAAGCACAGGGGAAACATGTATGTGGATATACCATCACCTACAAGTCCTCCTTCAAGCCACAGACGGAATCCAGAACTGTAATTGTTGTTTCTTCCTGGGACTGGTTCAAAGCTTTGGAACTCTGTCCCTAACAACATTATGGGTGTATTCGCACTGCACAGACTGCAGCAGTTCCTGAAGGCAGTTCATTATCTTAGCTTCTCAAGGGCAAATATGGGTGGACAATAAACACCAAAATCTCAACAATGACACCTACACCCAAGTAAGAATAAATAATCCAAAAGGACACGGCAGTGCTGAGCAAAATAACTTTACACTAATCCTTGAACGGCAGCTATCAATGTATTCATGAGAATTTTCCATTTCTATGCCTGTTATTTTCAGGGTGCTGCTAACTGCCATTACTAATTTTATGTTAGTTAGTTCTGAATTATGGATCATTTGGTGCTGGGGGCATTTATTCCCTGTGAGCTGGAGCATGACGCAGATTTAAAAGGTAGCATGCCATCCAATTATTATTGAGCTTCTTACTCCATTCTTGACAATTTATGTGGTGAACAACAAACAATAATTGAAGCTTGATTAAACCGCAATGGCTCTGATATTCTCCCTGCAAAAACGAATCCAGCATTATATGCATAGGTAGCAATATGTTCAAATGGCCCATCGCTGGTGGTTTGAAGTCATGCAGAAAGTGGCAAATCACAAGTTATATTTTTAACACAGCATGAACCTGGCTGAGATTTCCAGAGTCAAGATGCGATAATGTGCATTGGGTTAAATTAAAGAAGCATTATCAGCGGGAGCAGCTGAAATCCTTGTTATTTGGAAGATCCCTGCTCAGCAGCATCCAACAGGGCAGTAAACTGCAAATCCAGCACTGTTTCCGAAAACATACATTTTCATGAGATATGGTAATATAATGTTTAAATAGGGCCTTCCAAATAATGAACGGATAGCAAAAAATGCTTCAATTTGGTATCGAAGAAAATAAATATTCCATTAAAATTATAAAGTTGATAAGTTTTGCCAATTTCAACATGATTGATCCAATAACTCCTCTGAAACATTGAGTTCTTCGGCACATGCAAATTGCTGGGCAAATCAAAAACCTCAAAGTTCAATACTTCAAAGTATAATTTGCCTCCTGTCTGTAGTACGGTTAGGTCTACACTCAGGTCAGTGATCACTAAGAGACTTTATTGAACATAATTGTCTCTCTTTAGATCAAGATTGCAGTTCCATTTATATGACACCACACTATAGTAAAGCTCCTTTTGCACATACTT
The DNA here is from genome assembly GCF_030684315.1 of Stegostoma tigrinum. Lineage (NCBI taxonomy): Eukaryota > Metazoa > Chordata > Chondrichthyes > Orectolobiformes > Stegostomatidae > Stegostoma > Stegostoma tigrinum. The sequence continues at coordinate 134,715,991 of NC_081355.1, read as the reverse complement.
TATAGCAATTCTCAAAGTTGTTAAAATGGTGTTTAGCAAATTTGCTGTTATTGTTCAGTGCTTTGAGTATAGGAGTTGGGAAGTCGTGTTGAGGTTGTACAGGATATTGGTGAGGCCTCTCCTGGAGTACTGTGTCCAGTTCTGGTCGCCCAGTTATAAGAAGGATATTATCAAGCTGGAAAGGACTCAGAAGACATCTACCAGGATGTTGCCAGGTATGGAAGGTTTGAATTATAAAGCAAGGCTGGATAAGCAGGGACTTTTTTTCACCGGAGCATAGGAGATTGAGAGGTGACATTATCAGGGTTTGTAAGATCACGAGTGGAGATAGGGTTAATGGTAGGTGTCTCTTCCTTACAATGAGGGATTTCAATTTGAGTGGACACATTTTTAAGGTGCGAGATGAAAGATTAAAAAAAAACACAATCGGGGAAATTTCTTTTTACACATAGGGTGGTTCACATGCAGAATGAACTTCCTGAGGAAGTGATGGATGTGGGCACAATTACAACATTTAAAAGACACTTAGACAAGTTCATAAATAGGAAAGGTTTAGAATGATGTGGGCCAGGAGTTGGCAGGTGGGACTAATTTAGTTTGGCTTTATGTTCATTATGGACTGGTTGGACCGAAGGGTCTGTTTCAGTGCCAAATGACTTCAGGACTCCATGAGCCGATGAATAGGAAGGTTTTAGAATGATATGGGCCAAATGACTGGATTAATTTAGCCTGGTTGGCATGGACAGGTTGGACAGAAGGGTCTGTTTGTGTGCTGTGCAACTCTATAACACTATGAAGACTTTTGTTAACACCTCACTCCACCTTCCAAACAAAGAACAAAGAACAAAGAAAATTACAGCACAGGAACAGGCCCTTCGGCCCTCCAAGCCTGCGCCGATTGAAATCCTCTGTCTAAACCTGACATCTACTTTCTTAGGGTCTGTATCCCTTTGCTCCCTGCCCATCCATGTCCCTGTCCAGATACATCTTTAAAGACGCTATCGTGTCTGCGTCTACCACCTCCGCTGGCATTGTGTTCCAGGCACCCACCACCCTCTGTGTTAAGAACTTTCTATGCATATGTTCCTTAAACTTTTCCCCTCTCACCTTGAAATCGTGACCCCTAGTAATTGAGTCCCCCACTCTGGGAAAAAGCCTCTTGCTATCCACCTTGTCTATACCCCTCATGATTTTGTAGACCGCAATCAGGTCCCCCCTCAACCTCTGTCTTTCCAATGAAAATAATCCTAGTCTACTCAACACTTCTTCATAGCTAGAGCCCTCCATACCAGGCAACATCCTGGCAAACCTTTGACCACACTGCCGAGAAAGATAAGATTATCAGGTACATGTAGATGCCAGCACCTTTCAAGCACATACCATTCCTAACTTGGAAATGTATCACAGTTAAGAGTCACCCACCCACATTACTGTGGGTCTGGTTCATATGTTGGACAGATTAGCTAAGAATAGTAGAATTTCTTCACTAAAGGACACTAGTCATTGAGTACATATGTAGAAAAAAAAATCATGGAAACAGGCCCTCCAGCTCAAATTGGTGCATGCTAACAATGGTGCCCGCTCAGCTAGTTCCAATTGCCCACATTTAGTCCATACCCCTCTAAACCCTTCCCATCCATGTATCTAGCAAAATGTTACTTAAATTTTGCTATTGTATCTGCCTCAACCACTTTCTCTGGTAACATATTCCACATATACACCACTCTCTGCATGAAGAAGCTGCCCCTCAGGTCCTTCTTAAATCTTTCCCCTCTCACCTTAAATGTGTGCCCGCTTGTTTTCAATTCCCCACCCTCGGGAAAAAAAAACCTGTATGCATTCATCCTATCTATGTCCCTCATGATTTTATACCCCTCAATAAGATCAGCCCTCAATCACCTGCATTCCAAGGAATAGTCCTGTCCTGGCCAAACTCTCCAAGGCCTACTAGTCCTGGCAACATTCTCTTAAATCTTCTTTACAACTTTCTAGTTTACCTATGTCTTTCCTAAAACAGGGTGACCAAAGATCTATACAATACTCCAAGTGCAACCTCACCAATGACTTATACAACTGTAACACAATGTCCCAATTCATATACTCAATGCCTTGAGCGACGAAGGCCAGTATGCCGAATGCCTTCTTCACCAGATGTGATGCTGTTTTTAATGAACTGTATACTTGTACTCCTAGGGCCTATTGTTCCACAACACTTATCAGGTCATTACCATTTATTAAATAAGACCTACCTTGGCTTGACTTTTCAAAGTGTAACACCTCACACTTATCTATATTGAATTGCATTTGTCAATCCTCAGCCCACTTCCCCATCAGATCAAAAACTCTCTGTAATTTTTGATAATCTTCTTCACCAATAATGATACTTCTTAATTTCATATCATCCGCAAACTTGCTGATCATGTGTTGTACATTCACATCCAGATCATTTATTTGAATAACAAATAATTAAGGTCCCAGCATCATCCCCTGTGGCACACCACTAGGCACAGGCCTCCAGTCCAGGAAGCAACCTACATCTATCACCCTCTACTGCTGCCATGGAGCCAGTTTGAATCCAATTAGCTAGCTCTTCCTGGATCGCATACCACCTAACCTTCATGACTAACCTGCCATGCAGATTCTTGTCAAAGGCCTTACTAAAGTCCAAGTATAGACAACATCCACTGCCCTACCTTTATCTATCCTCTTGGTGACTTCTTCAATAAGCTTGAAAAGGTTTGTCAGACATGACTTCTGTGCATGCTGACTATCCTTAATCAGACTTTGACTATCTGAATGTTGGTTGATGTGTCCCTCAGCATCATCTCCAATAACTTGGCTGTCACCAATGTCAGGCTCACTGGCCTATAGGACGCTGGCTTGTCTTTGTTACCTTTCCTAAACAATAGAATAACATGCCACCCTCCTGTCTTCCAAAACTTCATCAGTGGCTAAAGATGAAGCAAAAATCTCTGCCAAGTTCCCTGCAATTTCTTCCCTGGCCTCCCAGATTTTGTTTTTAGTAAAAAAGATTTTGTTTTTACTCTAACAATCAACAATGGTTTCATTCTCATCATTAATGATGAAAATTATTCCAAATTTTTATTTGATTAAAATTCTACCATCTGCCATGAAAGGATTCAAACCCAGATCCCCAGAACATTACCTGTGTCTCTAGATTAATAGTCTAGCAATAATATCATTAGTTCATCACTTCTCTAATTAAAGGTCATCTCTCCTATTAAGGATTAAAGATCTATTCCTAATGCCATAAGCCTCAACTTCTGACATATTGGGAGCACCTTGTTGCCAAAAGAAAATTTCAAAGCTTTCCTAGTTGGAATTGAAGGGACAGTGGAAGAACGAGATCATTCTCAGGATGGCAGTTTTTTACTCATGGGATACTGTAAGGAACATTGCTGGGTTACAGCTGTTCACAACCTGTATCAATAATTTTGATATAATATTTCCAAATTTATTGCTGATTTAAACTAGATACGAAAATGTAAATTATGAGGAAGGTGCAAGAATCCTGCAAGCTGAAATGGACAGACAAAGTGATTGGGCCAAAGTGGCAGGTTGAAAAGTGTGAAGTTAGCCATATATTCTGTTAAAAACAGATGAATATTTCTTAAATGGTGAGAGGTTGGAAAGCTTTGTTGTTCAAAAGGACATTGTTATCCTTGGCATGGCTTATGAAAAACTAGCATACACCTGCAACAGTTGATAAGGAAAGCTAATAGTATCTTGTCCTTTATCAGAGCAGTTTTTAAGGCAGAAAATGACTTGCTACAACTGTAGAGTGTCTTGGCAAGATTGCACTTGGAGTATTATGTATAGTTTTGGGCGCTATGAAGGCAGTGCAACAGAGATTTACCAGTCTAATCTCTGGCTTGGCAGCACTATCTTATATTTTGATGATGTATTGAGGAAAATGGTCCCGTATTGGTTATACCTTTGAAGAATGCTTGGTAGGTTCAAGAAAATTTATAAGTACTGACAAGGTGTTACTAGTTTGGTGCATATAGGATGTTTCCCAAGGACTCTAGAACTTGGGAACATAATCTCATGATGAGGGATAGGCCATTTAAGACTGAGGTAAGGAGATATTTCTTCACTCAGAAAGCAGTGAATTTTCTGCAATTCTCTTCTCCAGAGGGCTGTGAAATATCAGTCATTGAAAATAGTCAAGATCGATTGCTGGAGACAAATGACATCAAGGAGTATGGTAGATAAAACTGGAAAGTGACATTGATGTAGATGATTAAACATAATCAAATCGAATGGTGGAGCAGGCTCAGTGGATTTTGATATCTCAAGATAATGTTTAACATAAAACCTGGGAAGTAGTATGAGGAAGGTGAATCAGGATCTAGCTTGAGCTCAACAGTTATGAAGTGCTGGTAAAAAAAAATTCAAAATCAACTGCCTGCAAGATGAGTCTTGATTTCAGCATGATGAAGATTTTGGGGTAGGAAATAGATGAGGAAGAACTTCTTCAAATAAGCATCTGTAGTTTTGAAGGAATAAGAAAGTAAAATTCCAAAGACAGTTGACTTTAAGAATGGTGATAAAATAGAATGAAATGAAAATATGAGGAAGAAGGTGGAAGTCGGGTGTGAATGTTTGAGTGAGATCACTGTTCAACCATTGATTAGTTCACTGGGGTGAAGGTTTCAAGGCAGAATAGTAAGAACAGTAAGGATTTTTTTTCCTGAAATATAGAGACGAAAGTGAAGAAAATCTTTGTAATAATGTGAAAATTTCAATTTGCAAGAAAAACCCTTTACATCTCTGCCCGATCTGTATTTCAGCATTATCTGAAAGTATCCCCAGTGAAGGTGCCCCAATTTATAAATGAGGTGGTGGAAGTGCTTTCAAAGACACCAAGAAACTTCTTGTAAAATTAATATTTTAGGGGACCCTGCTGACGATTGCAATTGCCAAATGTAAATTGTTGTGTGTGGTAGATAATCTTCACTGTCCTCTTGCCATGGATAGTTTTACCTGATATAGCAGGTAGGGAATGTGTTTTCACACCACATACCTATACAAATTTGAAGCTGATATTGAGATAATGCCAATTTGGACGTAATATTTCCAAATTACCTGCTGATATAAAACTAGATAGGAAAATACAAATTATGAGGAAGGTGCAAGGGTCCTGCAAGTTGAAGTAGACAAAGTGATTGGGCCAGAACATGGTAGATGGAAAAGTGTGCGGTTAGTCATTTAGTCTGTTAAAAACAGATGAATATTTCTTTAATAGTGAGAGGTTAGGAAGTTTAGTTGTTCAAAAGGACATTGATTGCTCAAGGATGAAGCCCTTTCCATGGCAGGTATATAGTAGCCTGCATTACCAGCTTCAATATAGCACAGCTCAACGCAGAATCACTATATTTAGCCGAAGGCAGCATTTGACTGTGTGGTGTCAAGGACCTCTCACAACAGTGGTCAATCGCAATCAAAGGAAAAGGCTCTCTGATTGGACTCCTACATAGCACAAACAAAGATAGCTGTGGTTCTTGAATGTCAATCATCTCTACAACAGTTCATTAAGTAGTGTCTAAGGCCCAACAATCTTCAGCTGGTTCAGCAATGGTGTTCCCTCCATTATGAGATCAGAGATGGGAACTGTTGCTAATGATCCCACAATGTTCAGTGTCATTTGTGACTCCTTTGATACTAAAGCAGTTTATGTCAATAGGCAGCAAGGCCTAGACAATATCCAGTCTTAGGCTGATAAATGCCAAGTTACCTTCATGTCTCGAAAGTGTCTGGCAACAATTATCTTCAATAAGAGAGAATATAATCAATGCTCCATGACATTACTTTTAATGAATCTCCAGTATCAACACCCTGGTGTTGCTATTAACCAGAAAATGAACTTTAAGAGCCGTATAAAAGCTGTGATCACAACTTAAGGTCCAAGGCTGGAGATTCTGTTGTGAGAAACTTTCCTGACCTCTTAGTGCCTGTCCACCAGGAGATCACCAACCAGTCAGAAGTTCGACAGAATGGCCTCCACTTGCCTGAATGGGTACAAGTCTAGCAACATTCTTGAAAATATCCAAGACAAAGCAGTCACTTTGACTGGCACGCCCTTGACTACATTCAACATTCACCCTAACCACTTACACATATTGCCAGTACCATCCGCAAGATCCATTAGAGTAATTCACCCAGGTTCTTTTGACAGCACATTGCAAACCTGCAAACTCTGTCCTCTACAAGGACAGGAGCAGTAGATGTACAGGGACACCAACAATCTGTAGGTCATGCAGCATTCTGACTTGAAACTATTCACTGTTCCTTCACTGTTATAAAGCCCAAATGCTGGAATTCCCTCCATGACAGCACTTTGGGTGTTTCTACACCTCAAGGAGTGTAGAAGTTTAAGACTTCACCGTCTCCAGGCCAATTAGTAATCTGCAATAAACAGTGTCCTAGCCACCAACACAGTCATCACTTGAAAAAATTTTTAAGAACTTACTTCTGCAGGGCATTGGTGAGGCCACGTTTAGAATACTGCAATGTTTCATTGCTATAGGATTCAGAAATGATTTCCGAGGATGTTGCCTGGATTGGAAGGTTTGAGCCATGGGGAGAGGCTGAATAGGCTGGGTCTATTTTCCCTGGAGCATCGGAGGCTGAGTGGTGACCTTATACAAGTTTATAAAATTATGAGGGCATGGAAATGGTGAATAACCAAGGTTTCTTTTTTTCCATTGCTGGAGAGTCCAAAACTAGAGGGTATAGGTTTAAGGTGAGAGTGGAAAGATTTAAAAGGGACTTAAGGGGGAAAATTTTTCATGTAGAAGGTGGTGTGTGCATGGAATGCACTGTCAGAGGAGGTGGTCGAAGTGTGTACAATTACAACATTTAGAAGGCATCTGGATTGGTGCATGAATAGGAAGGGTTTACAGAGATATAGGCAAAATGCTGGCTGTTGGGACTAGATCAGTTTAGGATATCTGAGGAAGGGTCTCTGGACTGAGACATTAACTCTGACCGCCTGCCACAGATGCCGCCAGACCTGCTGAACTTTTCCAGAAACTGCTGTTTTAGTCTCTGATTTCCAGCATCTGCAGTTCTTTCCATTTTTAGTGAGTTTAGGATATCTGGTCGGCATGAACGAGTTGGACCAAAGGGTATGTTTTCACACAGTATAACTCCACGACTCTATAACTTCAGCTGCCCTATGAGATCTTATTACCATTTTTGGACTTTGACTGGAGAAATACAGTAAGTTGGCTGCTTCAGATCAGTTGAGTTTTTAACTGATATTATATGTAACTAAATTATAAATAAAATTATTTACTCATCTTACCTTACATTTGTAACTGATCAACAGTGATTTACAATCAAATTGTGCTCAAAATGCCTGGTTGGCATTGTGCCTACGTACCTCTGAAGGTGTGAAAAGAATAGAGACTAATGAGTGACGTGTCTCACCAACTTAATAGAAATTTCACTCATACATGTATATTGTTTTTAAATATCAGAATACTTATAAAGAGATGTATTCTTTATAGCTCCAGTAAATAGTTCCAACTAAGAACTACATAAAATGTGGAACGTCGTAATGTCAATATTAATGATGCTGAATCATTGATTATAGTTTGATCTTACTCTTGTTTCAATGCACAATGACATTGCCTACAGAAGTATGTAAATGTTTTCCTTTGAAAGAAGAAGCATTTCTGACTTTGGGAGGAAAAAAAATGACCAGAGGCAATCTTCACAGACACTTTCAGAACTCATCTATTGTGAAAACCATTGTCCTTCCATGTGATAGCTTGAAGGATATGCTGTAAAGGGAAGCTTTTTACACAGAGGATGGTGAGCGCCTGGAACTCGCTGCTGGGGCAGGTAGTGGAAGCAGATACTACAGTGACTTTTAAAGGGCATCTTGACAAACACATGAATAGGATGGGAATAGAGGGATACGGTCCCCGGGAAGGGTAGGGGGTTTTAGTTGTGACGGGCAGCATGCCAGTGCAGGCTTGGAGGGCTGAAAGGTATGCTGTAATTGTCTTTGTTTTTTTGTTCTTTGATACAGTCAGCAGGGCATTGTAATTGCGAGAAAGTGTGAAACAAAGCTTTAACAGGCTTTTGTACTGCCAAACAGGTGCACCAAGGGGGTCATATGGTACAGCTTTAAGATCTATTTTCTTTGAACCTAAAGAGTTTAAGAAGATTCTGTGGGTGTTTGTACGTGCCTGTGTGTGTCTGTGAGTGTTATTGTAATCTCTTTTTTATTTGTTCATAACTTCACTTTAAATGTTTCATATTGAGAAGTTTGAAGATTGCTGCAGTGCTGTACATTTAGTAGCCAAACTGATGCTGTTTCTTTCCTTCAGAATATCCATGAAATGAGAGTCAGATGGGTTCTATATTAGCCTAGTGATCCACTCCATCTAAATAACTGGTGAGAGACAAGCAGCGATGGTGAAAAAATGTGACCAGTTTCGTAGGGTATTTGTATAATCTGGTCGCTAGAAGTAAAGTACCAACTTCCTGTGCGCAACTAACAGGAGCAGCCTCATTCATGCTACAGAATTTTTTTTCCTTTATCCATTTTCATGATGAGGGCATCGCTGACTAGGCAGCACATATTACCCATTGGGCAGTTAAGAGTCAACCACATCGCTGTGGGTCTGGAGCCACATGTTGGCCAGACCAGGTAAGGGTGGCAGTTTCCTTCCCAAAAGGACATTAGTGAACCAGATGGGTTTTTCCCTCAACAATCAACAATCAGCAATGGATTCACGGTCATTATTAGATTCTGAGGTCCAGATATTTATTGAATTCAAATTCCACTATCTGTCCTGGCGGGATTCAAACCCCCATCCCCAGAATGTTATCCAGGTGTCTGGATTAACAGTCTAACAATAACACCACCAGGCCATCGCTTCCCCAGATACCACAGCAATGTGCACTCATCCTCAAATGCTGTAGCTCTTTCTGCTTACAACATCAAATCAGAAAGTTCTTTCAGTTACGTAATCGAAGGCCCTTGAGAAGACGTTCTCCTCTTGTCACCTATGGCTCAGGTGTCAACACTCTGAATTCTGAACCACAAACATCTAGATTCAACTCCGACTCCAAATATCTGTGCCCAGAATCTTAACTGATGCTCTAGTGGAGCTTGGAAGGAGTGCTGCACTTCTGAAGGTGCTGTCTGTGGGATGAAATATTAAATCAACTTCCTGTTTACTTTCTCAGGTGGCTACAGAGAGTTGTATAGACCTACAGCACAGAAAGTGTCCATCACACCCACTACGGTCAAAAACAACCATTCAACGATTCCAAACACAAAGGTGGTACTATTTTAAAGATGAAATCAGACCTTCTCCCTGAAGTTAAAATAGTATCAGAGACAATGGAACTGCAGACGCTGGAGAATTCCAAGATAATAAAATGTGAGGCTGGATGAACACAGCAGGCCAAGCAGCATCTCAGGAGCACAAAAGCTGACGTTTCGGGCCTAGACCCTTCATCAGAGAGGGGGATGGGGAGAGCGAGCTGGAATAAATAGGGAGAGAGGGGGAGGCGGACCGAAGATGGAGAGTAAAGAAGATAGGTGGAGAGAGTATAGGTGGGGAGGTAGGGAGGGGATAGGTCAGTCCAGGGAAGACGGACAGGTCAAGGAGGTGGGATGAGGTTAGTAGGTAGCTGGGGGTGCGGCTTGGTGTGGGAGGAAGGGATGGGTGAGAGGAAGAACCGGTTAGGGAGGCAGAGACAGGTTGGACTGGTTTTGGGATGCAGTGGGTGGGGGGGAAGAGCTGGGCTGGCTGTGTGGTGCAGTGGGGGGAGGGGACGAACTAGGCTGGTTTAGGGATGCAGTAGGGGAAGGGGAGATTTTGAAACTGGTGAAGTCCACATTGATACCATATGGCTGCAGGGTTCCCAGGCAGAATATGAGTTGCTGTTCCTGCAACCTTCGGGTGGCATCATTGTGGCAGTGCAGGAGGCCCATGATGGACATGTCATCTAGAGAATGGGAGGGGGAGTGGAAATGGTTTGCGACTGGGAGGTGCAGTTGTTTGTTGCGAACTGAGCGGAGGTGTTCTGCAAAGCGGTCTCCAAGCCTCCGCTTGGTTTCCCCAATGTAGAGGAAGCCGCACCGGGTACAATGGATGCAGTATACCACATTGGCAGATGTGCAGGTGAACCTCTGCTTAATGTGGAATGTCATCTTGGGGCCTGCGATAGGGGTGAGGGAGGAGGTGTGGGGGCAAGTGTAGCATTTCCTGCGGTTGCAGGGGAAGGTGCCGGGTGTGGTGGGGTTGGAGGGCAGTGTGGAGCGAACAAGGGAGTCACGGAGAGAGTGGTCTCTCCGGAAAGCAGACAGGGGAGGGGATGGAAAAATGTCTTGGGTGGTGGGGTCGGATTGTAAATGGCGGAAGTGTCGGAGGATGATGCGTTGTATCCGGAGGTTGGTAGGGTGGGAACCCTGCAGCCATATGGTATCAATGTGTACTTCACCAGTTTCAAAATCTCCCCTTCCCCTACTGCATCCCTAAACCAGCCTAGTTCGTCCCTTCCCCCCACTGCACCACACAACCACCCCAGCTCTTCCCCCCCACCCATTGCATCCCAAAACCAGTCCAACCTGTCTCTGCCTCCCTAACCGGTTCTTCCTCTCACCCATCCCTTCCTCCCACCCCAAGCCGCACCCCCAGCTACCTACTAACCTCATCCCACCTCCTTGACCTGTCCGTCTTCCCTTGACTGACCTATCCCCTCCCCACCTCCCCACCTATACTCTCTCCACCTATCTTCTTTACTCTCCATCTTCGGTTCGCCTCCCCCTCTCTCCCTATTTATTCCAGAACCCTCACCCCATCCCCCTCTCTGATGAAGGGTCTAGGCCCGAAACGTCAGCTTTTGTGCTCCTGAAATGCTGCTTGGCCTGCTGTGTTCATCTTCTCCCTGAAGTATTGGGCAAAATGTATCCCTTAACCAATATCACTAACGCAGATTCTTCAGTCATTTGGATCATTGCTGTTTGTGGGGCCTTGTATTGTGCAGGTTGACAGCTGCTCTAATAGTGACTACACTTTTTTTATTCTTTCACTGGATGTTTCACAGGGGTTTTGCTGGTTATGCTAACATTTTTGTCCATTCCTAACTGCCCTTGAGTAGATTAAGGTGAGCTGATTTCTTGAACCGCTGCAGTCCATGTTTTGTAACTACGCTCACAGCACTGTTAGGAAGGCAGTTCAAGGATTTTGACACAGTGACAGTGACTGAACAGTAATTTAGTTTCAAATCACTGAGGTTCAGTTTTTGATGTACAAAGGCCACTCATCTCCTGACCTCATTACAGCCTTGGTTCAAATATGGATAAAATAATTGACTTTCAGCGAGGAGGTAAGTTGATTGTATTTGGCATCAAGGCTGTATTTGGCCAAGAGTAGCATCAAGGAGCTATCGTAAAACTGGAATCAATGGGAATTGGGGAGAAATTCTCCATTTGTTGAAATATACTTGGCACAAAAACAAATGATTGTGTAAGTTCTGTTATCTCAGCCCCAGGACATTTCTGGAGGGGTTCCTCAGGGTAGTGTCTGAGGCCCAACCAGCTCAAATAGCTTCATCAATGACCTTCCCTCCATCAAAAGGCCAGAAGTGGGGATATTAGCCAATGTTGCACAATGTTCAGTGCTATTTGTGACCCTTCAGATGCTGAAGCAGTCCAAGTCTAAACATAACTGAACATTGTTAATATCCAGACTTGGGTTGAAAGATGGCAAATAGCAGTCAAGTAATGACTATATGTAGCAAGAGGGAATTTAACAATCATCCCTCAGCATTGCCAATGTGAAATTCTCAACTATCAACATCTTGGGAGTTACCTTATATCAGAAACTAAACTGGACCAGTCATATAAATACAATAGCTAGTTCAGAGGCTAGGAAACCAGCGACAAGTAACTCAGCTACTGTCCATGCAAAGCCTGTTCACCATCTACAAGAACATATTCTCCACTTAACAGGGTGAGTGCAGCTCCAGCATTGCTTGACATCGTGCAGGAGAATGCAGTCTGCTTGAATGGCACAATACCCACAAATAATTTGTCCTCCACCACAGATGCTCAGTAGCAGCAGTGGGTACCATACAAGATGCACTGCAGAAATTCACCAATGCTCCTTTGGCAATGCTGTCCAAACCCACAACTATTTTCATCTGGAAGGGGGAGGACAGCAGATACTGGAAACATCACCATCTGCAAGAACCCCTCCAAGGCCCTCGCCGTCCTGACTTGGAAATATATTGCGGTTCCTTCAGTGTCTCCGAGTCAACACGTTGAAAATTTCCTTCCTGGTGCATTGTGGGTCTACTTACAGCTCATGGATTGCTGCTGTACAAGAAGGCAGTTCACCACCACTATCATCTCAAAGCCAAGTATGGATTGGCATTAAATTTTAGACCGTGTGTGTTCGGGAGAGGAACTTGCAGATGGTGGTGCTCTCATGTAAATGTTATCCTTGTTCTTCAATTGCAAAAGAATACCCCATTTGTCCTAAAGCAACATCCAGAGATTATGAAAAATACTTTACAAATGTATACCTTTTTTTTTCACCTCTGAAAGCAACAGAATTAACTTTTACTATATTCAGCTGATAGTATTGGTATAAAGTCAATGTCTACCAATAGCACTGTGAGCTAAATGCACAATTAGTCCACACAAAATACCAAAACAGCCACAACTGAATCACTAATGTTATAACTAAATTATGACAGAGGAGGATTAGAAGCCACTAAATTCATTGACAATACTGTGCAGTGTATTAGATGATTCAGAGAGTGGCTTCATATGAGGCACCACCTGAGACTCAGTCACCACAATGTTAAGTGTCACTTCACAATTGCTTTCTACAGCAGAAAATGCCAATGTTTCCTGCATATTTGTAACCTGATTAGTCATGAGTGCCATATAGCATCAGCTCTGCAAATTTCTCCTTGGCAAGGAAGCTGCAGTTAGTTTTAATTACCACAGTAGTGAACAATGCACTGTTTGTCATTTTATTTTCTGTGCTCTGGCGTCCGTACTGATTACTCACATGATAGTTAATTTGTGGCTGATAATCACACTCCTGCTCCTAATAAACTTCTCATCAGGTGGCTCGAGCTATCGCTTCATTTTGGCTGTGAATAACGTCTGGCTGAGCTGCCATCTCCAGACAAGAAAGAGGACCTTCTGAATGTCAGTGGCACTATAGAGGCATATAGAAACAGGCTCTTTGGTCCAGCCTGTCCATGCCAACCATGTTGCCAAACAAAACCAGTCCCACCTGTCTGCAGGATAATAAAGTGTGAAGCTGGATGAACACAGCAGGCCAAGCAGCATCTCAGGAGCACAAAAGCTGACGTTTCGACTTTCTGATGAAGGGTCTAGGCCCGAAACGTCAGCTTTTGTGCTCCTGAGATGCTGCTTGGCCTGTTGTGTTCATCCAGCTTCACACTTTATTATCTTGGATTCTCCAGCATCTGCAGTTCCCATTAATACTGATACAATTCCCACCTGTTTGCACTTGGCCCATATGTCTCCAAACAGTTCTTGTCCATGAACTTCTCCAAATGTCTTTTAAACGTTGTAACTGCGCCTGCATCCATCACTTTCTCTGGCAGCTCATTCCACACACTCTGTGGAAAATAGTTGCCCCTCACGTCCTTTTTAACTCTTTCTCCCCACACCTTAAAACCATGCCCCCTAGTTTTGAAGTACCCCACCTAATGGAAAAGATCCTTGTCATTCGCTTTATCAATGCCCCTCATGACTTTATAAAACTCAATAAGGTCAGCCCTCAACCTCTAAGCTTCAGTGAAAATGCCCTAGGCGTTCCAGCCTATTTTTAATATCTCAAAACTCTCCATTCTCAGCAACATCCTGGTAAATCTTTTCTGAACCCACTTCAGTTTAATAATATCCTTCCTATAATACAGGTAAACCTCAGAGGACAGTCGTTCAATATTCCAACCTCACAATTGATTAGGTTATATATCTGTAAAGGGGAGTGATTGTTGCAAGGATGCATTCATAAGCAATTGCCCAGGGAGCAACTCTAGTTATCCCTTGCAAATGGATATCAGATACTGTCGTTTGTGGCATTAATAGGCTCTAGGGGTGAAAGAGAAAAAATGCTGGCGATACAAAGTAGCTTTGTCAGCTTCTTAAAATGGAATTTTCTTTTTCAAAACTCAAGTGCAAAAAACTAAAGTAGGTCCCCTTGTCAGAAGGAGTGAGATTGAGATACAAAATTTTGCTGTGATTCAGAGAATCATAGAATCCCTAATGAGTGAAAACAGGCCCTTCGGCCCAACGTGTGCACACTGAGCCTCGGAGCATCCCATCCAGACCAATCCTCTTAAAACCCACCTAATCTACACACCCCTGAACATTACGGGCAATTTAGCATGGCCAATCTACCTAACCTGCACATCTTTGGACTGTGGGAGGAAACCAGGGCACCCATAGGTAACCCACGCAGACACAGGGAGAATGTGCAAACTCCACACAGGCAGTCACCCGAGGGTGGAATTGAACCCGGGTCCCTGGCACGATTGAACTGTTATCATTGGAGAGGAGCTTTGAGAGAATACATGCAGAAATCATACAATCCCTACAGTGTTGAAGCAGACTCATTGTGTCCACACTGACCCTCTGAAGAGCATCCCACCCAGACCTAACCCCTACCCTATCGCTCTACATTTCCCATGGTTAATCCACCTAACCTGCATCTGTGGGCACTATGGACAATTTATCACTGCCAATCCAGCTAACCTGCATATCGTTAGACTGTGGAAAATTTTGGAGAATATGGAAGAAACCCATGCCGACATGGAGTGAACATAGATACTCCATACAGACAGTCACCAAGGATGGAATTGAACCCAGGTTCCTGGCATTGCCAGGCATCTGTGCTAGCCACTGTGCTACCATGAGTGTAATTATTTGGAATGATTGCATGAAATAATGAGACTACTGGGAGAGAGATGTGGAACTGAGAACGTCTATATTGAAACATTGGCAATAATGAGATGGGGAGAATTTTTTTGCAAATACGCTGCCTGAAGAAAGTGGAGAGAACAGATTCACTGGTAGCTTTACAAAGAGAACCGAATAAATAATGGAACAAGTTACAGGGCTGTGGGAAATATACGAGGGTACCTGGTGAATTGTATAGATTTTCAAAAGAAACTAGCCTAGTAAGGTGGTTGGACTGGCCTCCCCTACTCTTTCAGTTCCAGTGAGTAAAAATCGAAGGGCTCAAGGGCAAGAGGATTACGAAAACACAAGCAGTGATCTTAGGCCGGGATCCTATCGTCTCTTACCATCAGCTATCCCAAGTGGCAGATTTGCCAACTTTAGGAACATTTAAGTCGTCGTTGGATAAGCATATGGACGTACATGGAATAGTGTAGGTTAGATGGGCTTCAGATCGGTATGACAGGTCGGCACAACATCGAGGGCCGAAGGGCCTGTACTGTGCTGTAATGTTCTACGTTCTATGTTCTATGAATGTCAGTGGGAGAAGAGAACATCAAAACTGAACAGGGAATACTCATAAATTCAGATAAACCTACAAATTAGGAACAATCTGCTGCTCAGATTTACTCTTCCACATGATAAAACCATGACTGATCTGACTGTGGCCTCAGCACCACTTTCCTCTCTGCCTCCTCTAACTCTTGGCTTAATTGTTAATCAATAATCTATTCAAAATAGCACTAAAACATTCAATCATCCTGCCTCCGTTGCTTTCTGGAGTTCTGTTGTGTAAGTTGTTAATAAGAAGTTAATTGTGCTCTAGTTGGCAGACTGCAGTGCCCACTACCCAGAGGGACTTGGCAGCACTATTACCACTGAGCTGGTTCAGTGCTAAACACACTCTTGCTAAGTTGTATCAGTGGAAAGTGGTGTGTGAACTATAAGGGTGAGAAACATATTTGACCGCATCCTCACAAATCGGCAAATTACAGATGGTCCTATCAATGGCAGTGTCAGTAAGAGTGACCACTGCCCAATCCTTGTGAAGGCAAAGTCCCATCTTCCCATTGAAAATATTTTCCACTGTGCTGTGTGGCACTGTTCCCTATTAAATGGGACAGACTTTGAACAGAGCCAGCAACTCAAGACAGGACGTCTATGAGGTGCTGTGGGCCATTAACAACACAAGAATTGTAATCAAACAAGTTCTCTTTACCATTAGCCAAGCTTATTCTCCACTCTCACATTACCATCAAGTCAGGAGATCAATTCTGCTTCAATAGAGAGTGTAGGAGGACATGCCCGAATAGCACCAAGGAAACCTAATAATGATAGATCGGCCTACTAAAGCTACAAAACAGGACTACCTGCACGCCAAATAACATAAGCAACAAATGATAGGCACAGTTAAGCAATTCCACAACCAACATATCAGATCAAAGCGCTGTAGTTCTGACAATAATGGATGATGAACAATGAAAAGAACGTTTCCCACATCCTGTGAATGAATAAAAAAAATTGCGTGACGCACAGCTTTCAGACTTAACGAGCCGAGTTGCTTTTAACTCTCACGGGATATCAGTGTCACTGGTTAGGCTAGCATTTATTATCTGCTCCCTAACTGCCCTTATAAGAAAAAATGAAGGTGAAAGTGAACTGCCTTCTTGAACCATTGCAGTCCATATGGAGCCATAATGTCCTCAGGGAGGGGCCTCTAGGATTTTGGTCAGGAAACAATGAAGAATTGGCAATATATTTCAAAATGAGGGTAGCTTGGCAGGGAACAAGAGTGGTGTTCCCATGTATCTGCTGCCCTTGTCGTTCTAGATGGAAGTAGTTGAGCGTTTGGAAGGTGCTATGTGAGCATCTTTGTTGAATGTCTGCAATGTATCAAAGCCTAAGAATTGTCCCATTTTTGCACAGGGTATTAAGTTGAAAAGATTGTGCTCTGTAGTACTAAGAAATTTGATTCAATTTCTGTAATGTACTGACCTGAAGCCATTGTCAATTGTTTTAACAATCCATCTCATTCATTAATATAACCTGGGAAAGGAAATCAGTTACTTTACCTAGTCTAGACTACATTGAGCTTCCGGTGCACAGCATAGTGATTGGTATTTTACTGCCCTCTGAAATGGCCACAGCAAGACACTCAGCTCGAGGGCAGTTAGGGATGAACATATGCTGCTCTTGCCAGTAAAGCCCACATCTGAAGAGAAAATAAGTAAATGCCTAGTAAAAATAATTCCAAGGAATATGTTGCAAGAACCTTACACAAATGTACTTGAAACTTACAAATAGGAATTTCTAAGAGAGTGTATGAAACGGAATGAGACTTATAGTGAGACTTCAGCTGTAATTCATAGGGTCAGATCAATGGGCAGTTGTCAAGAAGTGAAAGGGCAGCAATTATCAGCGGCTGTGTCATTGTCAGAAACTCACAATTTCTATCTGGAAATGTATTTGTGAAAGCAGTTGAAATTGAATAAACAGACAGATAAAAAGGGAAGAAACCAGTGGTAAACAGGACCAAGAAACAACAGGGATAAATGTTACAAGCTAATGCTCACGCAAATACACAAATACACGCATACAAAAACTTTTCAATCCAACCCATTATTTACTCTTGTATTGTAATAATCATGTTGTATCTTCTGTTTTCATATTAATGAATGTGCAATGATTGTGGAAGATGTCTGTGTGGTAAGATTTTGATTTAATTCCAGCCTCTGTGATGTTTGATTCTGAGGGAGAGAGTTGGTAGCTAACTTCCAGTTTAGGTTCCAGCTCCAATCCCAGTTAAGTACCTTCACAAGAAATGGTCTGATGATAGTTGGAGTGAAAGAGTAAATTTGAGGAGATTGGGTAGTGTGGCAAGGGAGAGAAGGGACAGCATTCTTGTTCCACCTGACCCACAATGGAGAGTGTAATACAACTGCTTGCCTCCTGGCCAGGATTAAATCTGAAAGACATGTGAAATATGAGGCTATACTCATTGTAATATTCAAGCGACCAACTCACTTCCTCAGACAACAAAAACAGAAGTTGCTGGAAAAGCTCAGCAGATCTGTCAACACCTGTGAAGGAGAAAACAGAGTTAATGTTTCGGCTTTGGTGACCCTCCCTCAGAAATCCCTCCTCAGACAAATTTGGTTATCCTGTCTCATCTCTGTTAAACCAAAAAGTGGGTACAATTGAAATGGCTGCATTTTGCGTTTGTTGTTTTGAAACGTCTAACATCTTACCCAACCCAACTGAAACCATCATTTGTATCAGTGATAATGGGAACTGCAGATGCTGGAGAATCCAAGATAACAAAGTGTGGAACTGGATGAACACAGCAGGCCGAGCAGCATCTCAGGAGCACAAAAGCTGATGTTTCGGGCCTAGACCCTTCATCAGAGTTCTGATGAAGGATCTAGGCCCGAAACGTCAGCTTTTGTGCTCCTGAGATGCTGCTTGGCCTGCTGTGTTCATCCAGCTCCACACTTTGTTATCTTGAAACCATCAATTATCGTGGTGGATAAAAATACCTCTTTGGCCTCCACCACAAACTTAATTCCCTGTCCAATTAATGCTATCTCCATCATAGCCTGTGTCTAAACTAAAAACTTATTGTTTGCAACATCAGCATTCTACTTGACCCAGAGCTGGGCCTCTTTATTCTTTTCATCACAAAGTTGATGTACAATTATGAATATTTCATATTTAATATTTTTGAAGACATCAGCTTATGAGGATTGTAGAAGAACAGATTAATATTTGGTTCAGTGGACATCTAGATTGTGTTCATTTAAAGCTCATGTTGATTTGGTTTGTGTAGAAGAGGTAGTTTGTTGTCTGAAGACTTTTAGCATGCATACCTCCAGCTTTTGAGTATAAGAGTTTGGACATTATGTTGAGATTGTACAGGACATTGTTGAGACCACTTCTGGAATACTATGTGCAGTTCTGGTCATCATGTTGGAGGAAATACATTATTAAACAAGACAGTTTTTCCAGAAAAAAAAAATTACTAGAGCGTTGCCAGGGCTGGAGGGCTTGGGTTATAAGGAGAGGCTAGATAGGCTGAGACATTTTTCCCTGGAGCATATAGGTTGAGAGACAGAGGCAGGTTTATAAAATCATGAGGAAAATAGATAAGGTGAATGACAAGGGTCATTTCCATAGGGTGGTGGAGTTGTAAACTAGAAGGCATATTGTTAATGGAAGAGGAGAAAGATTTAAAAAGGACATGACGGGCAATTTTATTACACAGAATGGTTCATGTGTGGAATGGACTACTTGAGAAAATGGTGGATGCAGGTACAGTTATAACATTAAAAAGAAATTTGGACAAATACATGAATGCGAAAGGTTCAGAAGGATATGGGCCAAGAGCTGGGAAGTGGGACACATTTAGTTTACAAGCATGGAAAGCGTGGACCGGTTGGACCAAAGGGTCTGTTTAGGTGAAGTATAATTCCAGGGCACTAAAATGACTGCCAAGTGCATCTTTCTGCTTTTCTGAAACATAATTGCTACGAATAAAGTGGGAAACCTGATTGCCTTGTTGAAGAGAGTCTGCGAGACTTCTTGTTACTGCATTTCTTGAGGAAGCTGTATTTGCCAAGAAACAATGGCTCAGTAGTTAGCACTGCTGCCTCACAGCATTAGGGATCCAGGTTCAAATCCACCCTTGGGTAACTGTCTGTATGGAGTTTGTATATTCTCCACACATCTGTGTGGGTTTTCTCCAGATGCTGCGGTTTCCTCCCACAGTCCAATGATGTGCAGGCTGGGTGGATGACCATGCAAAATTGTCTAGGGATGTGTGGGTTAGATATGGTGAAATGCAGGGGTAGTGGAATGGATCTGTGTGGGATGCTGTTTGGAGGGGTGGTGTAGACTTGTTAGGCTGAATGGCCAGTTTCCACACTGTGGGGATTCTTTGTTCATGTCTGGTGACTTTTTCATCTGTACCGCAATGCCACATTGATAAAGATCTGAATGTTCTTTTTATCTTCAATAACTAGCCATTATTTCCAAAAAAATTATTTCTTCCAAAGTGAATCTTGATAGAAGTTTATTTCTTTTCTCTTGTTTGTGCGCATGCACGTGTGTCTGTGTGTGTTTGGTCATTTATATTGGTAAACGTTAATAGTTTCATATCATAGGGAGCACAGTGGCTAGTACTGCTACCTCACAGTGCCTGGGTTCGATTCCAGCCGCGGGCTGGAGTCTGTGTGGAGTTTGCACATCCTCCCCATGTCTACTTGAGTTTCCTCCGGGTGCTCCGTTTCCTCCCACAGTCCAAAGATGTGCAGAGTATGTGGATTGGCCATGTTAAATTGCCCTTGGGTTCAGTCTTGTTTAGGTTAAGTGGGTTAGGCATGGGGAAATCAGGGGTAGGGGAATGAATTAGGATGGGATGCTCTTCAGAGGGGTGGTGTGGGCTTGTTGGGCCAAATGGTCTGTTTCCACACTGTAGGCATCCTACGAAATTGTGTTAACCAGTTTTGAATCTTCACTGAATAACTTCTGATTTATAATAAACAAATACTATTGTTGATCCTATAGTGATATATTATTAAAGAAATCTAGTTGGTGGTTACTTTTATCACAGGTCTAATGTAGTGAAAGCATGCACGTAGTAATATTGGAACTGAGTAACACATTTAAGATAATTTCGGGACCTGTGGAGTAGTGAGATTTGATTAAGACAGTACTCCCCTCCTTTTTCAGTTGCAACAGTGCCCGACCTTTGTTAATATCACTAGCTTTTACTTCTGCCTCAGCTCATGTATTATTGAAATGTTTCATCAATGTTTCTAATGCCTCCAATTCCAATGTGTTCTTTCATCCATCTTTCATAAGATGGAGAAAACCCAAAGCTCTGCAAGCTCTATCCTAACGTGTATCAAAACTATCCTTACCTACCTTCAGCTTGCTCACTATCAGTGGCTCCAGGTTGATCAATCCCTGAAATATATGGCCCTGCTCTTGTTTTTATTCTCTCTTTGACCTCATTTCTCCTTCATTCTGTAATATTCAGTATCCCTTCAATTCTCTTACATATCTGTATTCTGTTATTATGTCTGCTCCATTCCCTTCTCCCCAGTGATGGTGCTGTCACATAACAAAGCTCTAAGCACCTTGAAGCTTCATGAAGACCCTTGTGAAACTCTACCTATTTGATCAAAGTTTTCATCACCTGTCTTAATATTTCATGAGAACTTATTAGATTTGATAGCAATTTTTTGTATCTGTCCTGTGATGGGAATTAACATATTTTCCTGGGGATAAAATAGCACATATGGAACAAGTAGAGCATTTAGGACATAGCAATTGTTATGAGGTCAGCCAGGTGGACCTCATAGAATATGAGTTCTCTGATTGGGACTGTTAATCAGGGAGCCCTGGCTAACAGATATAAACAAGTGTGTAAGAGGCTTTGTCATAAGTTCATAAGGTATCGGGGCAGAATTAAGCCATTTGGCCCAGTGAAATCTGCTCCACCATTTGATCATGGTTGATATGCACCTCACCATAACCCTTCAACTCATCATCATTTAAAAAAAAACACCTCACTCCCTAGGATCAGTCTAGTGAACCTCCTCTGAACTGTCTCCAATGCCACTACATCCTTCCCCAAATAGGGGATCAAAACTGGGCACAATACTGCATTTGTGGTCGCACCAATGCCTTGTATAATTCCGACAATACTTCCTTACCTTCATATACTATTCCTTTAGCTATAAAAGCCAACATTTTATTCACTTTCTTTATTGCCCATTATACTTGCGTGTGGGTTTTCTGCGACTCATGGAAGAGGACACCCATATCCCTCTGCACAGGAGCAGCTGAAAGTCTCTCCTCAGCCACAATGATATTATTTCAGTGGAGACAAGAGAAAAGTACGTTTCTAAAGAAATCCACTCACAACTGAAGGGGCAGACCCAGCAGGTGCTAATAGGCAGAAGACTCTGATCTTCCTGGACATGGCAGGGAGGGTGAAATGGCATCAAAAAACCAATAATGGACACAATCTTCTCTGAGTGAAAGATACAGTTTACTTCAGGGGACAAAAAGATGCGTGGGCAATTAGAGGTCATAGTGTAAAAATTTTGGATATGGGAGGTGGTCCTGAACCAGCATGTGGGCCACATGAAATCTGCAACTTTGCAATTAGGCAGAAGCAAAACAGACCTGGCGCCTCAGAGCATCCAGCAATACTGTCAGAACCCGTGGGTTCTCCCACTCCACATACTGTTGAAGAAACCTCCGAGGACAGGGTGAACACTGCAGAATTTGCAATCCTGACACCACCATGGATTTTGGCCAAGACTCTTCGGTTGCAAGAGGGGGGCTATGGTCTGCTACATGCTGTGAGTATCCAAGGCAAAGTTAGAGAAACACGACCAGGTGCAAAAGCAGGCCAGGAGAAGTTGCAGAAAAAAGAATGACCCCACGTCCAACGGCTTAGAGAGGGAGGGATGTGGTGAATAGAACAAGATCAGTCAAGTGGGTCTCATGGAATACAAGTTCCCTGACTGGGACTATTAACCTGGTCCAATCAGGGAGCCCTGGCTGACAGGTATAGAACGTAGAACAGCACAGCACAATACAGGCTCTTCAACCTACGATTTTGCGCCGACCTGCTATCCTACTAAGATTAATCTACCCTGCATACCATACATTTTATTATACTCCTTGTGCCTATCCAAGAGTCGTTAAAAAGTCTCTATCTTATCTGACTCTTTAACCAGGAGTGTCAAGCGTTCTAGATAATAAAATGTGAGGCTGGATGAACACAGCAGGCCCAGCAGCATCTCAGGAGCACAAAAGCTGACGTTTCGGGCCTAGACCCTTCATCAGAGAGGGGGATGGGGAGAGGGAACTGGAATAAATAGGGAGAGAGGGGGAGGCGGACCGAAGATGGAGAGTAAAGAAGATAGGTGGAGAGAGTATAGGTGGGGAGGTAGGGAGGGGATAGGTCAGTCCAGGGAAGACGGACAGGTCAAGGAGGTGGGATGAGGTTAGTAGGTAGGAGATGGAGGTGTAGCTTGAGGTGGGAGGAAGGGATGGGTGAGAGGAAGAACAGGTTAGGGAGGCAGAGACAGGTTGGACTGGTTTTGGGATGCAGTGGGTGGAGGGGAAGAGCTGGGCTGGTTGTGTGGTGCAGTGGGGGGAGGGGACGAACTGGGCTGGTTTAGGGATGCAGTAGGGGAAGGGAAGATTTTAAAGCTGGTGAAGTCCACATTGATACCGTTGGGCTGCAGTGTTCCCAAGCGGAATATGAGTTGCTGTTCCTGCAACCTTCGGGTGGCATCATTGTGGCAGTGCAGGAGGCCCATGATGGACATGTCATCTAGAGAATGGGAGGGGGAGTGGAAATGGTTTGCGACTGGGAGGTGCAGTTGTTTGTTGCGAACCGAGCGGAGGTGTTCTGCAAAGCGGTCCCCAAGCCTCCGCTTGGTTTCCCCAATATAGAGGACGCCACACCGGGTACAATGGATACAGTATACCACATTGGCAGATGTGCAGGTGAACCTCTGCTTAATATGGAAAGTCATCTTGGGGCCTGGGATAGGGGAGAGGGAGGAGGTGTGGGGGCAAGTGTAGCATTTCCTGCGGTTGCAGGGGAAGGTGCCGGGTGTGGTGGGATTGGAGGGCAGTGTGGAGCGAACAAGGGAGTCACGGAGAGAGTGGTCTTCTGGAAAGCAGACAAGGGTAGGGATGGAAAATGTCTTGGGTGGTGGGGTCGGATTGTAGATGGTGGAAGTGTCGGAGGATGATGAATTGTATCCGGAGGTTGGTGGGGTGGTGTGTGAGAACGAGGGGGATCCTCTTTTGGCGGTTGTGGCAGGGGCGGGGTGTGAGGGATGTGTTGCGGGAAATGCGGGAGACGCGGTCAAGGGTGTTCTCGACCACTGTGGGGGGAAAGCTGCGGCCCTTGAAGAACTTGGACATCTGGGATGTGCGGGAGTGGAATGCCTCATCGTGGGAGCAGATGCGGTGGAGGCGGAGGAATTGGGAATAGGGGATGGAATTTTTGCAGGAGGGTGGGTGGGAGGAGGTGTATTCTAGGTAGCTGTGGGAGTCGGTGGGCTTGAAATGGACATCAATTACAAGCTGGTTGCCTGAGATGGAGACTGAGAGGTCCAGGAAGGTGAGGGATGTGCTGGAGATGGCCCAGGTGAACTGAAGGTTGGGGTGGAAGGTGTTGGTGAAGTGGATGAACTGTTCGAGCTCCTCTGGGGAGAAAGAGGCGGCGCCGATAGAGTCATCAATGTAACGGAGGAAGAGGTGGGGTTTGGGGCCTGTGTAGGTGCGGAAGAGGGACTGTTCCACGTAACCTACAAAGAGGCAGGCATAGCTGGGGCCCATGCGGGTGCCCATGGCCACCCCCTTTGTCTGTAGAAAGTGGGAGGAGTCGAAAGAGAAGTTGTTGAGGGTGAGGACGAGTTCGGCTAGGCGGATGAGGGTGTCAGTGGAGGGGGACTGATCGGGCCTGCGGGACAGGAAGAAGCAGAGGGCCTTGACACCATCTGCATGCGGAATACAGGTGTATAGGGACTGGACATCCATGGTGAAAATGAGGTGTTGGGGGCCAGGGAATTGGAAGTCCTGGAGGAGGTGGAGGGCGTGGGTGGTGTCACGGACTTAGATAGGGAGTTCCTGGACCAAAGGGGAGAAAATGGAGTCCAGATAGGTGGAGATGAGTTCGGTGGGGCAGGAACAGGCTGAGTCAATGGGTCGACCAGGGCAGGCCATTTTGTGGAATTTGGGAAGGAGATAGAAACAGGCCGTGCTGGGTTGGGGAACAATGAGGTTGGAGGCTGTGGGTGGGAGGTCCCCTGAGGTGATGAGGTCATGAATGGTGTTGGAGATGATGGTTTGGTGCTCGGGGGTGGGTTCATGATCGAGGAGGAGGTAGGACTTGGTGTCGCAGAGTTGGCGTTTGGCCTCGGCGATGTAGAGATCAGTGCACCATACTACCACGGCGCCACCCTGTCAAGAGTTCTGTTCACTCCAGGAACCAGCTCTGATCTAGCTTGGTCAGTGGCATGTAGAAAGCATGTATAAATAAAGGGTGATTTGGTGATGGATTACTGGCCTGCATGGAATTATTTCAGGTAGCATCTGAAAAGTCACTCTGAGCCTTAGCAGCATCTGCAGCATGGATCAGCGAACATCTTAACTGAAAATGGGAAAATCCCATCAGCAGAAATTAATTCATTTAGATTCAATTTGGATTGTTTGAGTGACCAAATGTTCAGCCAACTGAATGAGTTGGATACGTGTGCTCACCAGGAATTCCAAAATAAAGTAAAAGATAAGCATGTAATTGTTCTGAGAATTGTTGCCTCACAGATTAGTGGTGGCAAATGCATGACAGAACTTTAAAAGACTGCCAGGGACAAGCATAATCAGTCTGAATAAAAAAGAGGAAAGATTTTGCAATAGACAGAATGTTTAAATACTGTACTTTTAAATTGAGTTGAGTTATTCACTTGTTGGCTGTTTTCTGACATTCAAATTCTGAAAAGTCAATTCACACCATCACAGAATGAGACAACAGAGATGGAGACTATGTGGGCCAACGTGCTTGCATCTGATCTCATGGAGCTATTAAATTAATGTCACTCCCCTACATATCTTTCACCTGCAGAAGCTGAGGAATTCTCCTTTGAACATTTCAGTTGCTCCATGACCATTTCATCAAGTGCACTGTAGACCAAATGACTTTTCTGTTTTCAAAAGATATATTTTGTGCCAATTATTCATTCGCCAGCGTCCATAAATTTGTGTTCTCAGTTTACTAACGCATCCACCACTGGCAACATAACAAAGTGTGGAGCTGAATGAACACAGCAGGCCAAGCAGCATCTCAGGAGCACAAAAGCTGACATTTCGGGCCTAGACCCTTCATCAGAGAGGGGGATGGGGTGAGGGTTCTAGAATAAATAGGGAGAGGGGGGAGGCGGACCGAAGATGGAGAGAAAAGAAGATAGGTGGAGACGAGAGTATAGGTGTGGAGATAGGGAGGGGATAGGTCAGTCCAGGGAAGATGGACAGGTCAAGGAGGTGGGATGAGGTTAGTAGGTAGGAGATGGAGGTGCGGCTTGAGGTGGGAGGAAGGGATGGGTGAGAGGAAGAACAGGTTAGGGATGCAGAGACAGGCTGGGTTGGTTTTGGGATGCAGTGGGGGGAGGGGATGAGCTGGGCTGGTTGTGTGATGCAGTGGGGGGAGGGGATGAACTGGGCTGGTTTTGGGATGGTTTTGGTGGTGGAAGGGGAGATCTTGAATCTGGTGAAGTCCGCACTGATACCATTGGGCTGCAGTGTTCCCAAGCGGAATATGAGTTGCTGTTCCTGCAACCTTCGGGTGGCATCCTTGTGGCACTGCCGGAGGCCAATGATGGACATGTCATCTGAAGAATGGGAGGGGGAGTTAAAATGGTTCGTGACTGGGAGGTGCAGTTGTTTATTGAGAACCGAGCGGAAGTGCTCTGCAAAGCAGTCCCCAAGCCTCCGCTTGGTTTCCCTAATGTAGAGGAAGCCACAACGGGTAGAATGGATACCGTATACCACATTGGCAGATGTGCAGGTGAACCTCTGCTTAATGTGGAAAGTCATCTTGGGGCCTGGGATAGGGATGAGGGAGGAGGTGTGGGGGCAAGTGTAGCACTTCCTGCGGTTGCAGGGGAAGGTGCCGGGTGCAATGGTGTTGGAGGGCAGTGTGGACTGAACAAGGGAGTCACGGAGAGAGTGGTCTCTCCGGAAAGCAGGCAAGGGTGGGGATGGAAAAATGTCTTGGGTGGTGGGGTCGTATTGTAGATGGCGGAAGTGTCGGAGGATGATGCTTTGTATCAGGAGGTTGGTGGGGTGGTGTGTGAGAACGGGCGAATCCTATTTGTGCGGTTGTGGCAGGGGCGGGGTGTGAGGGATGTGTTGCAGGAAATGCAGGAGACATGGTCAAGGGCGTTGGCAATCACTGCGGGGGGAAAGTTGTGGTTCTGGAAGAATGTGGACATCTGGGATGTGTGGGAGTGGAATGCCTCATCCTGGGAGTAGATGCGGCGGAGGCGGAGGAATTGGGAATTGGGGATGGAATTTTTGCAGGAGGGTGGGTGGGAGGAGGTGTATTCTAGGTAGCTGTGGGAGTTGGCGGTCTTGAAATGGACATCAGTTACTTGCTGGTTGCCTGAGATGGAGACTGAGAAGCCCAGGAAGGTGAGGGATGTGTGGGAGATGGCCCAGGTGAACTTGAGGTTGGGGTGGAAGGTGTTGGTGAAATGGATGAACTGTTCGAGCTCCTCTGGGGAGCAAGGGGCGGCGCCGATACAGTCATCAATGTAACGGAGGAAGAGGTGGGGTTTGGGGCCTGTGTAGGTGCGGAAGAGGGACTGTTCCACGTAACCTACAAAGAGGCAGGCATAGCTGGGGCCCATGCGGGTACCCATGGCCACCCCCTTTGTCTGTAGGAAGTGGGAGGAATCGAAAGAGAAGCTGTTGTGGGTGAGTACGAGTTCGGCTAGGTGGATGAGGGTGTTGGTGGAGGGGGACTGGTCGAGCCTGCGGCACAGGAAGAAGCGGAGGGCCTTGACGCCATCTGCATGAGGAATACAGGTGTATAGGGACTGGACATCCATGGTGAAAATGAGGTGTTGGGGGCCAGGGAATTGGAAGCCCTGGAGGAGGTGGAGGGCGTGGCTGGTGTCACGGATGTCGGTAGGGAGTTCCTGGACCAAGGGGGAGAAAATGGAGTCCAGATAGGTGGAGATGAGTTCGGTGGGGCAGGAACAGGCTGAGACAATGGGTCGACCAGGGCAGGGAGGCTAGTGGATTTTGGGAAAGAGAGAGAAACGGGCCATGCGGAGTTGGGGAACAATGAGGTTGGAGGCTGTGGGTGAGAGGTCCACTGAGGTGATGAGGTCATGGATGGTGTTGAAGATGATGGTTTGGTGCTCGGGGGGTGGGGTCATGATCAAGGAAGCAGTAGGAGGAGGTGTCGGAGAGTTGGCATTTGGCCTCAGCGATGTAGAGGTCAGTGTGCCATACTACCACTGCACCACCCTTGCCTGCGGGTTTGATGGTGAGCTTGGGGTTGGAGCGGAGGGAGCGGAGTGCTGTCTGTTCTGCAGGCGAGGGATCTCTGTCGTTCTCACACACCACCCCACCAACCTCCAGATACAACACATCATCCTCCGACACCTCCGCCATCTACAATCCGATCCCACCACCCAAGACATTTTTCTATCCCCACCCTTGTCTGCCTTCCGGAGAGACCACTCTCTCCGTGACTCCCTTGTTCGCTCCACACCGCCCTCCAACCCCACCACACCCGGCACCTTCCCCTGCAACCGCAGGAAGTGCTATGCTTGCCCCCACACCTCCTCTCTCACCCCTATCCCAGGCCCCAAGATGACTGTCCACATTAAGCAGAGGTTCACCGACACATCTGTCAATGTGGTATACTGTATCCACTGTACCCAGTGTGGCTTCCTCTACATTGGGGATACCAAGCGGAGGCTTGGGGACTGCTTTGCAGAACACCTCCGCTCAGTTCGCAATAAACAACTGCACCTCCCAGTCGTGAACCCCCTTCCATGCTTCAGATGACATGTCCATCATGGGCCTCTGGCAGTGCCACAAGGATGCCACCCGAAGGTTGCAGGAACAGCAACTCATATTTCACTTGGGAACACTGCAGCCTAATGGTATCAACGTGGACTTCACCAGCTTCAAAATCTCCCCTTCCCCCACCACATCCCAAAACCAGCCCAGTTCGGCCTCTTCCCCCCTGCATCCCAAAACCAGCCCAGCCTGTCTCTGCCTCCCTAACCTGTTCTTCCTCTCACCCATCCCTTCCTCCCACACCAAGCCGCACCTCCATTTCCTACCTACTAACCTCAACCTACCTCCTTGCCCTGTCCATCTTCCCTGGACTGACCTATCCCATCCCTACTTCCCCACCTATACTCTCCTCTCCACCTATCTTCTTTTCTCTCCTTCTTTGGTCCGCCTCCCCCTCTCTCCCTATTTATTCCAGAACCCTCTCCCCATCCCCCTCTCCAATGAAGGGTCTAGGCCCGAAACGTCAGCTTTTGTGCTCCTGAGATGCTGCTTGGCCTGCTGTGTTCATCCAGCTCCACACTTTTTTATCTTGGATTCTCCAGCATCTGCAGTTCCCATTATCTCCACCACTGGCAACAGTTTACTTTTATTTACACTAGAAAAGCCTTCTCTACCTTCTGTTTTACGCCCACACTGCTCTCGACACACTGAGATACAGCCTCGAATATATTGGTGTCTACACAAACCTGAGGCTACTTGCTCTTTTGTCTTAACAAACCTCTTCATTCTCTTATATACTGTCACACTCCTTATTTATACCTGTATATCGGAGGTTATCAAAAATATCTGATGCTATGTCTGAGACCACTCTCTTCATATGTTCATCCCAACTCATGTCTTTCCTCTCATTGATGGCGAAACCAAACAACCTGATGCAGCATCATGATTTATGTGAATCTTGGTAGACTATAAACTCTGTCCGATTTTGATCCCCTCCAAAATATGTATATATATATATAAACGATTACAGAACATAAGTTTTAAAAATGCAAACTTAGCTCCTCCTAATAATTGCAGGCGCTTAGCCTCAGTGAAAGTCTAAGAATCTCCTGTCCATTTTCTCCAAGGTCTTGAATTCCTTTTTAAAATGTGATCCTCAGAACTAAACACAATGCTCCAAGTCAATCCCAACCAGGACTTTATAAATTTTAAGTCGCACACAAATATCGAATCAGTATATAGACATATATTTAAATTACAAATCGTCCAGCTTCAGAAATTATGTCTTGGCATTTGACTCAGCCCACACATTAACCCA
The DNA here is from genome assembly GCF_030684315.1 of Stegostoma tigrinum. Classification (NCBI taxonomy): domain Eukaryota; kingdom Metazoa; phylum Chordata; class Chondrichthyes; order Orectolobiformes; family Stegostomatidae; genus Stegostoma; species Stegostoma tigrinum. The sequence continues at coordinate 134,686,109 of NC_081355.1, read as the reverse complement.
CTCCACCTGACATTTCACCCATGACATGCTGTACTGGCATTCATAATCAGCCTGTTTTACTGAACAGGATCTCGTAACTGGTTGCATGGGATCAAGCAGATGATATGGGTTACAGAAATATGTATGTGTTTATGACACATTGGCTCTTTACATCAAATGTCAATGACATTACTTTTTATTTGTTTGCTCACGGGACGTAGACATCTCTGGCTAGGTTAGCATTTATTACCTGTCTCAGATTGTCCAGAGGAGAGTCAAAGGTCAACCACTTTGCTGTGGAGACAGTAAGGACTGGCAAAGCGTGAAGATTGAGCCAATAAATGTGGAACTGGTAAAGGACAGCTGGTCAGACAGAATCCAGGGAGCAGAAAGGTCATCATTTTGGGCCAAAACATTGCTGTGCTCTACAGTATTATGTAAACCAGACCAGGTAATGATGACAAGATAACAAAGTGTGGATCTGGATGAACACAGCAGGCCAAGCAGCATCTCAGGGGCACAAAAGCTGACATATCGGGCCTAGACCCTTCATCCAAATGTCAGCTCCACACTTTATTAACTTGGACTCTCCAGCATCTGCAGTTCCCATTATCTCAGGTAAGGATGACAGATCTCCTTCCCTAGAGAACAGTAGTGAACGAGAAAAGTTTTCACAACAACTGACAATGGTTGCCACTGGGTTAGCTTTCTATTTCAGATTGTAATTAAAGTCAAATTTCCCTGTCTGTCACAATGAGATCCAAACTCATCTGCCCAGAGCATTAACCTAACACTGCATTTTTAGACTAATTACATTACCATAGCCTCCCCCATGTCAGTTGCTCACTTTTCTGCTCTGCATATAAGTTGACTTCTGTTTTTCTTGGAGTTTTTTCAAGACTTTAAATGTCAACTTAGTCATCAATATCTATGGTACTACTGCAGTTAATTTCTTTATTAATAAAGCCAAAGTTCTATGTGTTTTCTTAACAGGATTCTCAACTTGTCATAACGCAACCAGAGACTTCGCTGTCCCCAGGTTTTGTTTTCCCTGGGATTACTGAGTGCAGATTGCATCTTTTCAGTTTTCCTACCAAAATAGCCACATGGCTGTTGTTTCTCTTGCCTTTATTTTTCTGAAATTATACATTACCCGGTGTGTGGTTAAGTAGCTTAATTTAATAACTTAACCAGCACAGGGCAACATATGTCTAAATATTACAGTTGCCTTTGTTTTCATTATTTGCTGCAAAAAGTTTGGATTTACACTGGCTCTGTAGCAGAAGGGAACATACCGAAATATTTCACAAACCCGTAACATGGCAAAATGGATCCCAAAAGCCGATGGGACAGAGGAATAGGGGAGGCCATTCAGCCCTCGAGACTGCTCCACCATTCAACCATGGCTGATAAGTTTCTCAATCACATTCTCATGCCATTTCCTCATAACCCTTAACCCCCTCACTAGTCAAGAACCTATCTATCTCTGCCTTAAATACTCTCAATGACTTGGCCTCCATAGCCTTCTGTGGAATTGGGTTCCACAAGGTGAATTACCCTCTGGCCAAAGGAATTCTTCCTCATCTCAGTTCCAAAGGTTGTTCCTTAAGTCTGAGACAGTGCCCTTGGGTCGTAGTTTCTCATACTTGTGGAAACATCTTCTCTGGAGCAACTCTGTCCAGGCCTCTCAGAAGTCTGGAAGTTTAAATCAGATTGACCCTCATCCTTTTAAACTCCATCGAGTACAGACCCAGAGTCCTCAAGTGCTTTACTTCAGACAAGCCCTTCATTTCCAGATTCATTCTTATAAACCTACTCTGGACCTTCTCCAACACCAGTATATATTTCCTTAGATACAAAACTGCTCTCAAAATTCTAATGCGGTTTGAACAGATCCTTATACAGCTTCATCAGTATATCTTTGCTCTTGTATTCTTGCACTCTTGAAATTAATGTTCACATCACATCTGCCTTCTTAACTGACAACTGAACCTTAAGACAATCCTGAATCAGGACACCTAAGTCCTTTTGTGCTTCAGATTTCCACTATTTAGAAAATAGTCTACACCCCTATACCTCCAACTAATGTGCACAACCTCACACTTTCCCACATTTTATTCCAATTGGCATTTCTTTGTCCAATTTCCTAACTTGTCCAAGATCTTCTGCAGCCTCCCCACTTCCTTAACAGCACCTGTCCCTCCACCTATCTTGGTGTTGTTTGTAAACTTAGCAATGATGCCCTCAGTTGCTTGACCCAGATCGTTAATATATAACATGAATAGTTGTGGTCTCAACATTGGCCACTATGGAACTCAACTAGTCACCACGTGCCATCCTGAAATGTTGGTCACCTTATATCGCCACTCTCTGCCATCTGCCAGTCAAACAGTCCTCTATCCATGCCTGTACCTTACCCCTAACACTATAGGCTCTTACTTCATTTAGCAGCCTCCTATGCAGCACCTGATCAAAAACCTTCTGCAAATCCAAATAAATTATGTCCAATGGCTTTCCTTTGTCCAATTTGCTCATTACCTCCTCAAAGAATTCTAACAGATTTTTCAGGTGTGGCCTCCCTTTGACAAAGCTTTACTGACTCAGCCCAGTTTTATCAGACACTTCCAAACACTCTGCAATTTCATTTCTAATAATGGATTCTAAAATCCTGCCAACAACAAAAGCCAGGACCACGATTCCCTCTTCTGCCTCCCTCCCATCTTAAATAGGGCCGTTACATTCACAATTTTCCAGTCCTCTGAGACCCTCCTGACTCCAGTGATTCCTGTTATCAGCTCCTCATTCCTAATCCTGGGGAGCACTCGATCTGCTCTGGGCAGACCTTACTGCTTCCTCAGCACCTTCTCCTTAAGATGCTGCTTGGCCGACTGTGATCATCCAGCTCCACACATTGTTATCTCGCATTCTCCAGCATCTGCAGTTCCTATTATCTCTGAATACAACCTTCTCCTTAGCATTAGCCACTGCATTCACCTCTGCCCCTTGACACTCATGAAGTTTTGGTATGCTGCTCATGTCAACCTCCATGAAGACTGATGAAAAGTACCTATTCAATGGCTCCGCCATTCTTTCTTCACTGTTACTATTTCTGTAGTCTCATCCTGGGCTTCAATTCATCCTTTAAAAACTTATCCTGTTAAAAGACCTTACAAACTATGAACAGCAAAAAGCAAGCAAAAAGTACCTCTCTTCTCCACTGTGCCAAGTTCCCATGCTGCTCTCAAATTCACCAAACAACGTGCTCACTCTCGCCAACCACTGACGTCGCTCTGCCCACCGCCTCCACAGCCAGCAGCTCCAGGGAAGACAGCATTACCCAGCCCTGTTGAGTCTTCACTATCCCCCCAGACCTCCCCCCTACAGAGGATGAGCGGCCAGTCCTCAATAAAGGACTCACCTTTGTACCCCTACACCCACACATCAACAAATACTGGTCACACTTGGACGTTGAACAGTTTTTCCGCTGTCCCTGCCTCCATGCTTGCTTCTTTAATTGTGAGCATCATCCTCCCCCTACTGACCCCTCCTCCCAACTCCAACACACACCCTCCTCCTGGACGCCACCCCAAGGCCTCCTATCCTCCCTCAACCTCTTCATCTCTAACTGCTGTCGAGACATCGATCGCCTCAACCTCTCCACCCCTCTCACCCACTCCAACCTCTTCCCCATGGAACATGCAGCTCTTTGCTCCCTCTGCTCCAATCCCTTCACCATAAAACCCACGGGCAAGGGGTGGCGAAGTTGTATTATGGCACACTGACCCCTACATCACTGAGGTCAGATGCCAGCTCTCTGACACCTCCCTTTACCGCCCCTTGATCATGTTCCCACTCCCGACCACCAAACCATCATCTCCCAAATCATCCACAACCTCATCACTTCAGGTGACCTCCCACCCACAGCCTCTAATCTCATCATTCCCCAATCCTGCACCACCCGTATCCATCTCCTTCCCAAAATCTACAAACCTGACTGCCCTGCCCATTGTCTCCACCTGCTCCTGCCCCACCGGACTTAACTCTACCTATCTGAAACCCATTTCCTCCCCCTTGGTGCAGGAATTCCCTACCTACGTCCATGACACCATCCATGCTCTCCACCTCCTCCAAAATGTCTGATTCCCCGGTCCCTAACACCTCATTTTTACCATGGAAATCCAGGCCCTATATATCTGCATTTCCTATACAGATGGCCTAAAGGCCCTCCACTTCTTCCTGATACACAGGCTCAACCACTCCCCCTCCACTGACACCCTCATCTGTTTAGCCAAACACGCCCTCACCCTCAACTACTTCTCTTTAACTCCTCCTACTTCCTACAGACAAAGGGGATGGCCAGGTGTTCCCGCATGGGCCCAAGCTGTGCCTGCCTCTTTGTCGGTTACGTGGAACAATCCCTCTTCCATACCTACACTGGTCCTAAACCCCACCTCTTCCTCCGTTCCATTGATGATGGTATTGGCGCCACCTCGTGCTCTCACGAGGAGCTCAAACAGTTCATCCACTTCACCAACACCTTCCACCCCAACCTTAAGTTCACTTGGGCCATCTCTGATACCTCTCTCTCCTTCCTGGACCTCTCTGTTTCCATCTCCAGCAACCACCTGGAAACCAAAATCAATTTCAAGCCCACTGACTCCCACAGCTACCTAGATTTTGACCTAGAACTCCCTTGTCCGCTCCACACTCCCCTCCAGCCCCATGACCCCTGGCATTTTTCCCTGCAACCGCAGGAAGTGCTACAGCTGCCCCTACACCGCGCCCCCCTCACCCACATCCAGTGGCACAAGAAAACCTTCTACATCAAACAGATGTTCACCTGCACATCTGCTAATAATGGTAAACTGTATCCGCTGTTCCCATTGTGGCACCCTCTACATTGGGGAAACCAAGTGAAGGCTTGGGGACCACTTTGCGGAACACATACACTCAGATCGCAAAAAACAACTACACCTCCCAGTCGCGAACCATTTCAACATCCCCTCACACTCCTTGGACAACATGTCCATCTTGGGCATTCTGCATTGCCACAATGATGCCACCTGAAAACTGCAGGAATAGCATCTCATATTTCGTTTGGTAACCCTGCAGCCCAAGAGTATCAATGTGAATTTCACAAGCTTCAAAATCTTTCCTCCCCCAACAGCTTCCCACAACCAGCCCAGCTCATCCACACCTCCCTAACCATTCCTCCCACCTCAAGACCCTGCTCCCCCATCTCCTACCCACTAACCTCATCCCGCCTCCTTGACCTGTTTGTCTTCCTTGGACCAGCCTATTCCCTCCCTAACTCCCCACCTACGTTCACCTTTACTGGCTCCAACCCCACCTCTTTGACCTGCCTGTATCCTCTCACCCTATCTTCTCCTTTATCCATCTTCTATCCGCCTCCCCTTCTCTCCCTATTTATTTCAGTATCCTTTTCCCCTCCCCCACTTCTGAAGAAGGGTCTCGACCAGAAACATCAGCCTTTCTGCTCCTCTGATGCTGCTTGGCCCGCTGCGTTCATCCAGCTCTACACCTTGTTTGCTCGCTCAGGCTGTTCCCCACTCCAGATGTTAGCTGTCCTTCCAGATCCTGTGCACCTTATTGATCAAAGAGGCAATATTAAGGGAAATGGCAGAAACTTGATGAAAGGCACAGATTTTACAGATGAAGAGAAGAGAATAGATAAGTTGATGGAATTCTAAAGAATGGATGCTAAAAGGTTGAAAGTGTAGGAATAAAGAGTAGCAATGAGAGAAGCAGGTTGGACTTTCAGGTATAAGTGATAATGGGAACTGCAGATGCTGGAGAATCCAAGATAACAAAGTGTGGAGCTGGATGAACACAGCAGGCCAAGCAGCATCTCAGGACTTTCAGGTAGTTCAAGAGAATTGAAGAACTCAGGAGGGATTTTTAAAAATTACTTTCGGATATGGGTATTTCTGGCTTGGCCAGCGTGGTGCAGTGGTTAGAATATAGATTGTCGTGAGGAAAGCAGCCTCAGGACTTGCACTCACTCACAGTGAAGGAGGGGTGGGCATATATTTTGAATTGTCTTAGAGGGGAACACACAAGCGGTGATGTTCCCATGCATGTACCGCTGTTTCTTTCTAGGTGCTGCATGTCATTGGCTTGTACGGTAATTGGAAGGGTTGAGGCTGTTAAGTTATGCTCAAATTTCCTGTCTTGCTTATTAATACACCTGAATGCAAAAAAGGGCATAAACAAGAACGGTCTGACAAAATTGCCAAATTCACCCAAATACTGCAGAAGCAATAAACCTAAAATAAAAATCTGGATTGCTTCACACATCAGGCAGTATCTGTGGAGCTAGAAACAAACTCAACATTTCAAGTTATGTGGCTTTCATGGGCACCGTATCATTCTTCTCTCTTTAAGAAATTAATGTTTCATTTCATTTAACCACCATTCAAACACATTAAGATGGTATGTTTAAAATGAACAATTCAGGATGCCTTTGAATTTTTATTGCACCTTGTACTGTTGTGAGAAAAAAAGCACAGAAATTGAAAGGAAACATAAACACAAGGATAAGTCAAAGGAGACATTAGCCACTGCGCTCAAAACATTTACAATAAAACACCAGAGAAATGGTGTTGTTACTCACAGTGCTTGGAAATCTGGTCATAATTTGAGCTTTTATAGGATAGAATCCTGATAGCGTGGACTGACCTTCAGAGCATCCCACCCACATGCCCCTAAACACCATGGGTAATTCAGTGTGGCCAATCCACCTAACCTGCATATCTTTGGACTGGAGAAGGAAACTGGAGGAATTTCATGGAGGCATGGGGAGAATGTGCAAACTTTACACAGAATGCTGCTGGAGGCTGGAATTGAACTCTGGTCTCTAGTGCTGTAAAGAGCAGTACTAACCACTGAGCCACCACACTGCGCACTTTGTATAAAAGCTGTCGTAGAGTCATGATGTCTTAGAGTCTTACAGTAGGGAGACAGGCCCTTTCACCCAAACTAGCCCTTGCCAGCCAAAATGTCCATCCACACTGGCCCCATTTCCCGGCACTTAGTCCACTCCTTTGAAACCTTTCTTATCCACGCATTTGTCCAAATGCCTTGAAATGTTGTTACTGTACCTGCCTCAACCACTTCTGCTGACAGCTCATTCCATATGTGCAGGGATGGTGATGGCTTTGTGGTATTATTTCTGGACTGTTAATGTGGTCACCCACATGGCATTTTGGGGATGCAGGTTTGAATTTGGTTTTAAAAAAAATCTGGAATTAAGGATCTAAAGATGACCACGATCCATTGTTGATTGTCAGGAAAAACCCATCAGGTTCGCTAACGTCCTTGAGGGAAGGAAACTGCCATCCTTACCTGGTCTGGCCTACATGTGACTTCAGAGCCACAGCAAAGTGGTTGACTCTGAGCTGCCCTCTGGGCAATTAGGGATGAGCAAGAAATGCTGCCAGCAATGCCCTCATTCCAGAATCTCTACAGTGTGGGATCAGATCATTCAGCCCAAAATTTCCACACCACCCCTCTGAGGACCGTCCCACCCAGACCCAGCTGCCACCTCCTCCCCCACAACCGACATTTCCCCACCTAATCTAAATATCCCTGAACACCAAAGGCAATTTAGCATGGCCAATCCACCCATGCTGCATATCTTTGGGCTGTGGGAGGAAAGTGGAGCACCCAGAGGAAACCCATGCAGACATGGGGGAACGTGCAAACTCCACACAGACAGTAGCCTGAGGGTGGAATTATATGCAGGTCCCTGGTGCTGTGAGGCAGTAGTGCTAGCATAAGAACACATGAACATGAGAACTAGAAGCAGGAATATACCATCTGGCCCCTCAAGCCTACCCCTGGATGATCTTTTTGAGATTCAACTCCACTGACCGCCCACTCACCATATCCCTTACTTCCTTTATTGTTCAAAAATTTATCTAGCCTTGCCTTAAAAACATTCAGCGAGGTAGCTTCAACCGCTTCACTGGGCGGGGAATTCCACAGATTCACATTTGGGTGAAGAAGTTTCTCCTGACCTCAGTCCTACATCTGCTTCCCTTTATTTTGAGGCAATGCCCTCTGGTCCTAGTTTCACCTGCTAGCGGAAACAACCTCCCTGCTTCCACCTTATCTATTCCCTTCATAATCTTGTGTGTTTCTATTAGATCTTCCCTCATTCTTCTGAATTCCAATGAGTAGAATCCCAGCCTACTTAGTCTCACCTCATAATCTAAACCCCTCAACTCTGCAATCAACCTAGTAAATCTCCTCTGCACCCCCTCCAGTGCTAGTATATCTCTTCTCAAGTAAGGAGACCAAAACTGCACACAATACTCCAGGTGTGGCCTTGCCAGGACACTATACAGCTGCAGCACAGCCTCCCTGTTTTTAAACGTCATCCCTCGAGCAATGGCAGACAAAATTCCATTTGCCTTTTTAATTACCTGCTGCACCTGCAATCCCATCTTCAGCGATTCATGCACAAGGACACCCAAGTCTCTCCGCACAGCAGCATGCTGCAATTTTTTACCTTTTAAAACATAGTCCATTTTTCTGTTATTCCTACCAAAATGGATGACCGCACACTTATCAACATTGTACTCCACTTGCCGGATACTTGCCCACTCACTCAGACTATCTATATCCCTCTGCAGACTTTCAGTGTCTTCTGCACACTTTGCTCTTCCGCTCATCTTAGTGGCATCTGCAAATTTTGATGCACCACACTTAGTCCCCAACTCCAAATCATCTACACAAATTGTAAACAATTGCGGTCCCAACACTGATCCCTGAGGCACACCACCAGCCACTGACCGGCAAACAGTAAAACACCCATTCACCCCTACTCTTGCTTTCTACTGGTCAACTAATCGTCTATCCATGCCAATACATTACCTGTCATGCAATGGACCTTTGATGTGGCACCTTGTCAAATGCCTTCTGGAAATCCAGATACACCATATCCACAGGTTCTCCATTGTCCACCATACAAGTAATGTCCTCAAAGAATTCTACCAAATTAGTTAAACATGACCTACCTTTCATGAACCCATGCTGGGTGTTCCCAATGGGACAATTTACATCCAGATGTCTTGCTATTTCTTCCTTAATGATAGATTCAAGTATTTTCCCCACTAGCGAAGTTAAGCTAACTGGCCTATAATTACCTGCTTTTTGTCTACTTCCTTTTTTAAACAGTGGTGTCACATTGGCTGTTTTCCAATCTGCAGGAACCACCGCAGAGTCCAGTGAATTATGGTAAATAATTACTATTGCATTTGCTATTTCCCCCATCACCTCTTTCAGTATCCTGGGATATATTTCAACAGGGCCAGGAGACTTGTTTACCTTTATCCCCATTAACTCGCCCAGCACTGCCTCCTTAGTGATAATGATAGTTTTTAGGTCCTCACCTGCTATAACCTCCTTGCCATTAGTTTTTGGCATGTTATTTGTGTCTTAAACTGTGAAGACCGACATGAAATAATTGTTTAATGCCTCGGCTATTTCCTCATTCCCAGTTATTAAATTGGCCTTCTCATCCTCTAAAGAACCAATTTTTACCTTTGCCATTCTTTTAAGATTTACATATTTATGGAAACTTTTGCTGCTGTTTTTATATTTTGGGATAGTTAACTCTCATAATCTATCTTACTTTTCTTTCTAACTTTTTGTGGCATTTTGTTGGCCTTTAAAGATTTCCCAGCCTATGAATTTCCCACTACTCTTTGCTTTTTTGTATGTGCTTTTTTTTTCAATTTGATACTTTCCTTTATTTCTTTAGATATCCATGGCTGGCTCTCCCTTTTCCTACAGTTCTTCTGTATCACTGGAATATGCTTCTGCTGAGCACTGTGTAAAGTTGTTTTGAAAGTCTTCCACTGCTCCTCAATTGAACCACCATAAAGCTTTTGTTCCCATTCAACCTTAGCTAACTCCTTCCTCATTCCTTCACAATCTCCTTTGTTAAAACAGGACATAGGTACTGGATTTAACCTTCTCACGCTCCACCTGTATTTTAAATCCGACCATAGTGTAATCACTCCTTCCAAGGGGATCCCTCACTGTGAGATCATTAATTATTCCTGTCTCATTACACAGGACTAGATCTAGGATAGCTTGCTCCCTCGTAGGTTCCATTACATATTGTTCAAGGAAATTATCGCAGATATATTCTATGAACCCCTCCTCAAGGCTGCCCTGACCAACCTGGTTTGACCAATCAATATGTAGATTAAAACCCCCCATGATAATTGCTGTACCATTTTTATATGCATTAGCTATTTCTATGTATATTGCCCATCCCATCAAGATGTCATTATTTGGTGGCCAATAGACCACACCTATCAGTGACTTCTTCTCACTGCTATTTCTCATTATGGATTCAATGTTTTCTTCAGTAGTACCTATATCATCTCTCACTACTGCCCTGATATCATCCTTAAAAATCAGAGCGACACGACATCCCTTTTACTTTCCTGTCTGTCCTTCCGAACAGTTTGGTACCCCTGGATATTTAACTCCCAGTCATGACCATCCTGTGGCCATGTCTCTGTAATGGCCACTAAATCATACTCATTTGCCAAGATTTGCACCGTCCATTCATTTACCTTGTTTTGAATGCTCTGAGCATTCAGATAAAGTGCCCTTATGCCAGTTTTTGCACCTTCTTTTTGAGTCCTGTCACTTCCATTACTAATTTTTGCTAGAACACTGGATCCAGCCTTGTTGAGGTGGAGTCCATCCCAGTGGTACAGATCCCTCCTGTCCCAGAACCGATGCCAGTAACTGCTGAGCCATGGTGCCATCCCAGAAATGAATTAAAAAGAAAGTGTACCATCCTCTGTGTAAAATAGTTGCCTCTCAGGTTCCCATATATTCTTTCCCCTCTTAACGCACATGACACACGCTAGACATTGATTCCCCAACCCTGGGAAAAAGACTGAGTGCATTCACCCTATCCATGCCTCTCATGACCTTACGCAATTCTGTAAGATCCCTCTTCGGCCTCCTATGCTCTAAGGAAAGAAGTCCCAGCTTGCCTAACCTCTCCCTATGACTCAGTCCCTTGAGTCTTGGCAATACCCTTGTAGATTTCTTCTGCACTCTTTCCAGTTTAATAACACCCTTCGTACAGCAAGGTGACCAAAATTAAACACAATACTCTAAGTGCAGCCTCACTAATATCATAGTGAGGTTTATAATTATAACTTCTCAACTTCTGTACTCAGTACACTGACTGATGAAGACCAGTGGGCCAAAAGCCTTCTTCACTGCCCTGTTTACCCATGACTCCACTTTCAGAAAACTGTGCACCTGAACTCCAAGGTCCCTCTCTTCCAGTATGCTCCATAAGGGCCTGCCATTCATCATGAAACTCCGACCTGGATTTGACTTTCCAAAATGCAACACTTCACACTTATCTATATTAAACTCTGTTTGCCATTTCTCAGCCCACTCCTGCAGCTGATCAAGAATCTGCTGCAATTTCTGATAACCTTCATCCGTGTCCACGATACAGCCTATTTTAGTGTCATCCACAAATTTATTAATCATGCCTTGCACATTCTCATCCAAATCATTGATATAGATAACAAACAGCAAAAGGGCCCTGCAGTGATCCTGAGGTACCCTACTAATCACAGGCCTCCAGTTCGACAAGCATCCTTCCACCATTACCCTCAGCTCCCTACCATCAAGCTAATTGTGTATCCAATTTGTCAGCTCTCCCTGGATTCCATGTGATCTAACCTTCCAAAGCAGCCTACCATGTGGAACTTTATCAAAGGCCTTTCTGAAACCCATTAGCCTACATCTACTGCCCTGCCCTCTTCAAACTTCCTGGTTACTTCATCAAAGAACTCTAATAAATTTGTGAGGCATGATCTCCCACGCACAAAATCATGCTGACTACTCCTAATCAAACCTTATCTATCCAAATGCATGTATATCTTATCCTTCAGAATTTTCTCAAGTAACTTACCTCCCACAGAAGTTAAACTTACTGGTCTATAATTCCTAGATTTTTCTTTGCAGCCCTTCTTGAATAGGGGCTCAACATTCGTTACCCTCCAGTCTTCTGAAACTTCGCCAGTGGCTAACAATGAGGCAAATATATCAGCCAGGGCCCTCACAATTTCTTCTCTCGGCTCTTGCAGGGTTCTTGGATATATCTGATTAGAACCAGGAGACTTATCCACCTTCGTACATTTTAATACTTCTAATGTCTCCAGTACTGTGATACATACTGTCCCCAAGATATTGCCAGTAACTTTGCCAAGTTTCCATGTTTTCATATCTTTCTCCACAGTAAACACAGAGGAGAAGTATTCATTGAGGGCCAAGCCCACCTCTTACTGTTCCACTTTGGTCCTAGAGGTATCCTATTCTCTCTCTAGTATTCTTTTTCCTTTAACATACTTAAAGAATCTCTGGAATCACTCATATCTTCTCAGCTAAAGCTATCTCATGCCCCCTTTTTGATGTCCTGGTTTCCAACTTCAGTAAACTCCTGTAACACCTATATGCCTCCAGGGATTTCCTTGATCCCAGCTGCCTGTTCCTGAAGCATGCCTCCTTTTTTCTAGTCAAAGCCTCAATATCTCCAGTCATTCAGGGCTCCCTCCTCCTGCCCTTCACCCTCACATGAACTTGAACTCTAGCTATCATACTTTTAAAGACCTCCCACTCGCCAGAGATCCCTTTGCCTGCAAGCAGATTACTCCAATCAACCCGTAGAAACCCCTGTCTAATTCCAGCAAAATACACCCTTCCCCAATTTAGAACTTGAACCTGTGGACCTATTTTGTCCTTCTCCATAACTCTCTTAAAATTAATAGAACTATGGCCACTGATCCCAAAGTGCTCCCCCACTGTCACCTCAGTCATCTGCCCTGCCCTATCTCCCAAGAGTTGGTCACGTTTTTCCCTTTCCTGAATAGGACTCTCCATATATTGCTTAAGGAAACTTTCCTGAATGCATTTAACAAATTCCATCACATCTAAAGCCTTAATATTATGGCAGTCCTGGTTTTTGTTACGAATATTAAAATCCCTCTCCATGACCACCCTACTTCTCTGCAAGTCTCCGCAATCTCCATGCATATTTGTCCCTCTAATTACTGTTGACGATTTGGGTTCCTATAGTACAACCTCAATAATGTCACCATCCCCTTCTTATTTCTTAGTTCAACTCACAAAGCTTCACTGGATGATCCTCCAGTTATTTCATCTCTGACCACTGCTGTGATACTCGTCAATCAAAAATGCAAATCCCCTCCCCTCTTTCCTCTACATCTATCTCACCTAAAGCACCAGTACCCTGGCACATTAAACTGCCAGCCATATTGCTCCCTTAGCCATGTTTCTGTAAAGGCTATAATATCCCAGTCAATGTACCTATCCATGTCCTGAATTCATTGGCCATACCTGTCAGCCATCTTGCAATGTAATAGATGCAATTTAATCCAACAGGCATTCCTCACTCCCTGTCTTGTCCTATCCTGATCTGTCTCTTCAATTTGCTATTTCTGATGACTGTATCTCCTTCTAGCTTGCCTCCTAGCTGTTTAGGATCCCCCTCCCCTGCCAATCTAGTTTAAACCCTTCCTTGCAGCACTAGGAAATTTGTCCACCATGATATTTGTCCTCCTCCAGCTCAGGTGCAGCCCGTTCCTCTTGAACAGGTCACTTCTGCCCTGGAAAATATCCCAATGATCCAGGAATCTAAATCCCTGCGGCTGCACTAATTCTTTAGCTACGCATTCATCTGCCACATCCTCCTGTTTTTAGCCTCACTAACACATGGCACTGGAAGTAATCTGGAGATTACCACCTTTGACATCCTGGTTATTAACATTTTTTCCTATTTCTCTCTAAACACTCTGCAGGACCTTATCCCTACATCTACCTATGTTCTTTGCGCCAACATGCACAAATAACTGCATAACTTCTGGCTCCACAACCTTCTCCTTGAGAATCTTCTGCAGCCTTACTGAGACATCTTGGACCCTGGCATCTGGGAAGAAACACACCTTCCTGGATTTCTGTTGACAGCCACAGAATCTCCTGTCTGTCCCCCTGACCGTGGACTCTTCTATCACCGAGGTCCTGTTTACCTTTACCCTTTCCCACTGTACTCTAGCAAACATCATTGTAAGAATCTCACAAACATTAATGAAGGTTCTGTGTTTAACATTGGATATGAGAACTTCCAAAGGGAACTTGCAGAAGTTCCACATCATATACTTGATAGTAAATTTGAACCCCAAAGGCATCAAAGATCAGTGGCAATTTAGAGATGAAGTGGTCTTTGGGACAGAAAGCATAGAGTAGAGAAGAATAGTTAATGTTTACGCTCAAGGATAGTAAATAATAAATGCTGGCCTAACTAGTAACACCTTCATCCCACAAAAGAATTTAAAAATAAACATGCATACAATGTGGTATCATTAGGACCACCACGTTTTTTGTGACATATATTCATTTTATGATATATGGCATGAAAGAATTTAATATTGCTTGTGATACTAGCAACCCGAATTGGAGCCAATGCTAACTAGTGAGCACAGGGTTGATTAGCGAATGGGACTTTGTACACATTAAGAGACAGACAAATTATGTTTAGATGTGTTAAAAGTTAAAGAAGCCACAATGCTGGATCCCAACTGGAACACATATTGTTAAAGTTGCAAATGCAGTCCACCTTTTAGTGCACAGTTAATTCTAATTTGGGTTTCTTTTACTTGGGTTCTCAATATTTCAACTCTTTCAACTGCATAATGGTCTTAATTGTCTGCTTTCCAACATTGACCGGATTGGGTTAAATTGGTTTGCTTTGCTTTGCATTCAGTTGCACTAGAGTGATCTCCACCATGAATGAAGCCTCATGATGTTACATGTGCTATTTGATGAAATAAATGGCCCTGTTTTTGGCTTGTTATAGAAAAAGTCACTTTGGTCTATGGCCTTTAGAGGTTTTTTTCCACTGGAGTTGTCCAAATCATGTCTCACATGATAAAGATTGACTGCTTATGACAAGGCAGCAGTCAATTACAATTGCCTCATTCTGCTACAAGGATGGTAGAAGTTAAGCTATGTGATCTTCATTGAGCAATTTTTATGTTTCCTGCAGAATTCAAAGGCTTATTCTACCATTTTTGTAGCCTTTGAACTGAAATATTGGAAATAAATAAATCAGCTAAGTAAACAGAGTCACTGTACCTCTGATTTTACAATATCATTGTAAACCTGACTACAAAGCTATATCAAGAGGAATTACCTTGCAAAAGTAGAAAAGAGGGCCATCTTTTACACCAGAAGCACAGCACCAAAGTAATCATCTAATTACTGAGCTGAGTAGAAACAAGCAATTAAAGAGAATCAGTTAGGTAATGGAAATCTGCTGAAATATAGTGGCCGGCTGGAGAGAGCACAACTTGTGACAACTAAGTTAGCCCTTTATGAGTTTAAGTAGCTCTATTTTTCTGCAGACCTGAATAAACACTGAATTCAAGAAAGATCAAAATCCCAAACGTGCCCCCTCTTTTTCTCTCCACACAACATACAAGTTACGAATCCCATCAGCTGATTGTGAATATCGGGTGACACAGCCAGAAATGTGTAAAAAAAATTCAGCCCAACAGCTGCTCTTTCCGGAAGAACGGAGAAATCATTCTATTAATTTATAATGCACCTTGAAGCCAAAAAACTGCAGGACTACCAAGTTCCGCCAGAAGCCAAACAATTCATCAACCTTCAAAAGCAATATACTCTTAATCTTGGCAATCTATAAATTGCCTTATCTACCCTCTCATTCTATAATCTATTTGTGTGTGTGACCTTCTTGTGTGCAAGTGCTGTCATTTGAAGGAAGGAGGGGTTTTCTTTTAGAAAATAAATGACTACAACCATAAATTTATCCTATTTCCATTTTTAAATCTTAAGAAAATGATTTTGGCTGTTTATTTTCTGATCACAGTTTGCGAGCAGTTAAACTCTCACCGAATTCTCAAGTAAATCCTTTGCAAAAATTTGGCTGCAATCAAATGAGGAGTGACAAAAGACAAGAGGCCCTCAACTGCTCCTCATTTAATTGTGTCACCTACAGATGACATAATGCACTTCTCCGACTTTGCATTTGCACAAAAAAATGCTCCAGTAGCCAGTGGCAAATAATGATGTGAAGTATAGCCCAAAACCTTAAATGTTCATGGTCTTGTGCACAAAATAAATTCTTTTAAAAATGTTGGAAGGTAGGTAACACACAGTTTACAAATGTAACCAGCAGTCAATATCAGGAAAATGACTAAAGAGTCAGACTTCGGTTTGGATCATTTTGACCCCAGTTCTTTTGAGTTGTTCTGTTCGCAACATCAAGGTGAACTTTAAGTTATATGGCACATTACATCATTTCTAGGAAAGGTGCCAATCTCAATCATTTTATTTCTAACTTATTTTTAATAATTTAAATGTTTGAAACTCCAGAATAATAATTTTACTAATTTATTTTATTGTTTTTAATTATTTCAGCATATTATTACTTTTCATGCAATACCCAGTGTACCAGTTTCAGATATGCTTCCTGCTGTCAGGACTCTTGATGTGACAATGAAACGACAATGACATATTCGTACGCCAGATCAGATCAATGGAGAATACTAGATCGTAATAGCAGATCAGAGAGTCAATGGCTTCTTGTTTTTTTCTTTCATGTTCAACAATGCAAATACTCTCTTGATTGATTTTTGATCCTCTATTGTTTATAGACTCCACCTCAAAAACAATTCTTCTAAAATTTATTGACAAATCTGATTGCCCAAGTTTTATTTTCAATAACTGCTAATACAACACAGATTTTATCACTTTCTGTAAGTTTGAGCTTCTTCATAGAATTCATACATTGTGGAACTAAGCAATTTGGCACATTGAGTCCTCACCATCTCTCCAAAAGGCATTCCACCCAATCCCTGCACATTCCAAGACCAATCGACCTAAACTGTATATTGTTAGACTGCAGGAGGAAACCCATGCAGTCATGGGGAAAATGTGCAAGCACCACACAGGCAGTCACCTGAGGCTGGAATTGAACCAAGGTGTATAGCACTATTAGGCAGCTGTGCTAGCCACTGAGCCACCATGCCACCAGTGGCTTCTGTGTCAGTTTCATTTAAACAAATTTAGTTTTGAAATGTGTATTAGGACTTTTATTATTGTGCTAATAAAATGTAACACGTTTGAACATTAGAGGAGTATGTACTGCTTCATTAGGCTTATTTTGCAGTTTAATTATGGCATTTGAAGTAGTAATATGAGAGTAGTATCAGTTCAATACCTACAGAGCTATTTTCTGTGTTAATGTCTGATTAAGGGAAGTCGTTTTAAGTATTAATAAATTCAAAATTAACGTACTGATCAGGCTGTGAATTGGGAAGGTCAGTGGAATCGTTTATCGGAGTTTACTTTTAAAGGTAAATGCTATTCAGATGAATTGCACAGAATCCAAAAGTGATGAATTAGCATCTGAAATAGTGCTGGAACCAAATAGCATGGAGACAATAATCTGCAACATTTCTGTGTAGCCAGGTACAAAACAAAATTTGCTTTTAAATCTTCTGCTGCCATAGGCACGGTTTCTGGGGAATGACTGTCACATCACAAGGAGTTTAGAATAGCAAGAGGCAACCTAATTAAAAAGCTGCAGATCTTGAGAGAGCAAGATCATGGAGAGAATTTTTTTCCTCTTATGGTAGAATTTAGAAGCAGGAGAGACCACTTACAAAGAAGGGATCGGCCATTCAAGACAGAGATGGGGAAAATTATTTTCTCTCATCAGATCATGAGTCCTTGGAACTCTTCCTCAAAAGTCAGTATAAGCAATGTCCTTTGTGTTTTTTTTAAGTGCAGAGGTAGAAAGATTCTTGATAAGAAAATGAATGAAAAGTCATTGGAAGTGAATGTAGGATACTAGTAATGTGGAAGATCAGCCATGATCTTCTGGAATAACAGAGTAGACACCAGGATAAAGTGGGGTCTTCCTGCTTCTCATTCATATGCTTGCATTCATGAAGGAACAAAAGAAGAAATACGCACTCAGATAATCTGATGGTCCCTGACACATGCATTGATGCTGATACTTATGATAATTTATGAGCTTTGCCAGCAATGGTGAGGATCATGGGACAGCAAGCATAATCACTCAGTTGACCCTATATATTAAACTACACATTCATGCATGTTTTGGGCCCAAACACTGTAGGTTCAAAGCTCACTCCACAACCTTGTGAAAAATTATCTCGGCTAACACTTCAAATCAGTGCTGAGTGAATGCTGAGATAACAAGGTGTAGAGCTGGATGAACACAGCAGGTCAAGCAGCATCTGATGCTGCCTGGCCTGTTGTGTTTATCCAGCTCTACACCTTGTTATCTCAGATTGTCCAGCATCTGCAGTTCCTGCTATCTCTGAGCGAGTGCTTCCTTGTGAGAGGAACCAGCCTTTTGGAAGAGACATTAAACCATGATCCAAACTTCACTTTCAGACGGATGGCACTACTTTGTTGATGATAAGGCAGTTCCATTTTTATTTTGGCCTAACTTTGTCCCTCTCATTCACCATGATAAAAATAAATAATGTTCTCATTATCATTTCAGTTTATTTTATGGGAGCTTTGCTGCATGTAAATTGGCTGCCACGTTTCAAGCATTGCGTGGAGATATTATACTGTAGTGATACCGTCTCTAGACTAATAATCAATCAGCCTCTTGTGGCTGTATGTCATGGGTTCAAATCCTGCTATGGCAGCTGGAGGAATATAAATGTAGTTATTACATCTGAATATAAAGTGAGATGATTAAAAGTGACTATAACCAATTGTTGCAAAAACCCATCTGGTCCCTTAGGGAGGGATATCCGATGGCTTTACCTTGTCTTTTTGACACACAATTTCAGATCCACTGCAATATGGCTGACTCTTAAATGTGCTATGAGACGGCCTGACAAGCCATTCAATTCGAGGAAAATTCAGAACGAGAATGGAAATTCAAATCCCACTGTGACATCTTAAGAATTTGAATTCAATTTAGTTTTAAAATCGGGAAATGAAAAGAAGATATGGTATTGGTAAATGCGACTGTGAAAAGTGTCAGAATGCTATAAAGAGCTAGCTGGTTTATTCATGATTTTTGGAAAGAAATCCTGCCTTTGCTACCTGGATTACTGTTGTGTGAGCCCAGTCCCAGACCAATATGGTTCAATAAGTTTAAGAGCCCCATGAACTGACTTAGCAAATGACTTGACATCAAATTTCATGAAGCTTCTTGACCAGGAGGCCTTGGTTCAGGTCCCACTCACTCCAGGAGTATGTAATAACATCTCTGAACAAATTACGTAGAAAATATCAACCTCTACAAAGAAGGAGGTAACAGCAGCTCAAGGTTCAAGTCACCTCCATCTAGTCTGTACATTTAAGAAATAGACATCGAACACAGACCTTGTGAGCAATCCTAAACTTGCAAGAATGAAAAAAAAATTAAACAATGGTTCTTGAATGATGGTTCAATTAATGTTTTCGTGTCTTGAAACTACCTTAGGAATGCACCTTTTGTGGGCTCAGCATCCAGTTCTTCGAGAATTAAAGCAGAAAATGCTGGAAACACCATGGTGGCCTGGCAACATCAGTGTAAAGAGAAACAAAGTAAACATTTCAGGTCAAAGACCTGAAACAGAAATGGCATGATTTTAAGCATGAAAGGGGGGAGGGAGGGTAAAGGTGATGGGTAAAGGATGGGACAGGGACATTAACTGATATTAAAAAAAGTGGTAAAAAGGCAAAGAGTGTGGAAATGATTGTCTGAAAAAAAAATTAGATTTCACCAGAGCGTTTGACAGAATAATGAACTGTCCGAAATTAAAACATCAGAAATACGACTGGGGGCAGGGTTTCTGAACTTCTGAAGTTCAAATTCTGGATCTTCTGTACTTTAAGAAAATTTCCTGATATTGATGCAAACACGATCTGGATGAAAAAATATACCTAATATTGTGCCTGCTTTATTGATGTCTAGATGATATCTTTTGAATATTATGAAAATGCACTCAAAATTTAAAACGGTGTAAATGCACATAAACCAACATAAAGAATTGAAACCCAAATAAATGTTAAAACTGGGCAACTTATTCATCGATAAGTACAAGAATTGTCTAGATGTTTTAGTTCACAGAAATGTGTTGGAAACAAAAGATATATGCACGGTGGGTTTTGCTTACTATAAGCTTTTAAAATTAAGTAAAAACTTGCAATAAAAACTGGGAGATTAGATATTTCTGCTGGTGCATCACAATCTGTATAGACAACCTAAACAAACTCAATTGGATGGTGCCAGCATTTAGAAGTTGAAGGCATGACCAGGTACTTGAATGGAAACTGATTCAGTTGATGGGTTGATGGATGGGTGTAAAAAAAATGAAGAGACTTGGATATTGCATGCTGTTGTCATGCTCTATGCTTGAACGCCCACAATTATTTTAATTCACAGAGTTGATTTTCACCCAGATTGTATGTGTTCCTGGGCCACAAAAGTGAAAGAAACTCCAGGCCAAGTTATGTTACTAAGACTAATAAAAATCTATGCAAATTGGTATGGAGGATTTCATTTCTTTGATTTTAGGATGTTTACTGAACATTTTGTTGTACAGATTAACAACATCAATTCATGGTTCAAAGAACCACAGTCAAAAAAAGCCTTTTTGATATTTTCTTGTGTTTCTGATTTCAGGGTAATTTACTTATTATGAAGAATATGGAATTATTTATTAACTTCTAATTCTTCCAGATAAGGCAACACTTTAAATGTAACAAAAGAGTTACTCAAAATTCTATGAACCTGGATTACTTGACCTTTGCTGCTGTCATATTTTTGATACAGCTTGTAAATAAACTCTCCGCTACCTGGACTGAAATATGAAAGACAGTTTGAAAAGATTTTGGTCTGGAGGAGAGACGGAGGTGAAATATTGCCTGACAATTTTCCTCTCCAGTTTAAATCCACAATATGTTTGAGTGACACACAGATAAGGACTGAGGTGAGATAAGAATAAATCCGATCAGAGCTCAGACTGAAGCTTAGTGAAATAGAATTTCCTGGATATGCTTGCAATGATGGGCTTTGGTTGTTGAATGATGCAACTTTGAAGGACAGCAAGATGACTGAGGCAGTCAGGTGATTATCCTGTGCTGAACATCTAACCCCTGAAGTACATGCATGACCAGGCTCTGAGTGCCTTTATTTAAAAGAAATAGCTGCACCTGACAGATGAGAATGACTGCCTTCCTTGGGTCAAAACGGCTGACAGGCAAATTCAGGATCTGAAGACTGCATGAAACATAAGGCATTTATGGAAGTCGAGCTGTGTTTAAATAATTCAGACATAAGTTATTTGATTCCCTGCTTTCACGTTTTGTCTTTTGTTTGTCATCACTGGGTCTCAGCATGTTGTGGTCCAATTTACGTGTGAATTATACTGTAAATGGCAGAATCCTTGGGAACTTTAACTTACAGACAGATCTAGGCGTACAGGTCTATAGTTCCCTAAAATTAGCAACACAGGAGGCCAAAGTGATTAGGAAGGCATGTGGCATGCTGGGACATGGAGTACAAGACATGGCAAAATGTGTTGCAACTATTTAAAATCCTTGTTAGGCTGCATTTAGAGTATTGTGTACAGTTTTGGTCACCACATTACCAGAAGGACGTGGAAGCTTTAAAGAGAATACAAACAATGTTCACAGGATGTAGCCTGGCCTTGATGGTATTTACAATGAGGAAAGCTTAAAAAGACAAGGATTGTTTTCACTGGAAAGTCGGCAGAGGAGAGGAGACCTGATAGAGGTCTATAAAGTGAGTGGCATAGATAGGGTGGATAGTCGAAGGCTTTTTCCCAGGCTTGAAGTTTGAATTGCAAGGGGACACGGGTTCAAGGAGAGAGGGGGAAAGTTTAAGAGACATGTGTGAGGGAAGTTGTTCACACAGAAAGTGTTAAAAGCCTGGAATGCACTACCAGAAAAGGTGGTGGAAGCAGGCACGTTGGTGACATTTAAGAGGCATCTGGATGGTCACATGAATAGGGAGAGAAGAGAGGGATTTGAACCAAATAAGGGCAGCAGGTTTGTTTTTTAGGTTAATCAGGGCATGATGATTGGCACAGGCTCAGAGGGACAAAGGGCTTGTTCCTGTGCTGTACTTTTCCTTGCTCTTTTCTTTCCACAGGCCCTGCCTCCTCCTGGTTTAGTTCTTTCCCTTAATTCCCTCATGCTACATACACATGATGAATGACAGGACCCTGGGAATCACCGAGGATCAAAGGGAATTTGATATGGATGTATAGTGGTTTACGGATCTCTAATGTTAGCGGAGCAGATGGATAAAGTGGTTAAGAAAACATTAGCTATATTTGCTAGATCCCAGAACAGATCCCTGCAGAACACCACTGGTCACTGAGCTTCACGCTGAATACCTTCCATCTACTACTACCTTCTGTCTTCCATTGGAAAGCCAGTTTTATATCCAGTTAGCCAAATTTCCCAATGTTCCCATGCCTCCTTACTTTCTGAATAAGCTGACCATGTGGAACCTTTTAGAATGCTTTGTTAAAATCCATATACACCACATCCACTGCTCTACCTTCATTGATGTGTTTTGTCATATCCTTAAAGAATTCAATAAGCGCTTGTGAGGCATGACCTGCCCCTCACAAAGCCATGCTGACTATTTTTAATCAAACAGTGTTTTTCCAAATAATCAAAAATACAGTCTCTCAGAATCATCTCTAATAAATTGCCCACCACACAAGTAAGACTAACCGGCCTATAATTTCCAGGATTATCCCTATTCCCTTTCTTGAACAAGGGAATGACATTTGTCACCCTCCAATCTCTGGTACTACAAAGTGGACAGTGAGGATTCAATGATCATTGCCTAAGGCACAGCAATCTCTTGCCTTGTGTTCTGTAGAAACCTTGGGTATATTCCGTCTGGCCCAGGGGACTTATCTATCCTCACATTTTTCAAAACTTCCAGCACATCCTTCTTCCTAACATCAACATGTTGGAGCATATCTGCCTGTTTCATGCTGTCCTCACAAACATCAAGGTCCCACTCACTGATGAATACTAAAGCAACATATTAGTTAAGGGCCTCCTCTACCTCTGATGCCGGATTGGCCCTACCCTCACTCCAGCCATCCCCTTGTTCCTCACATAAGTATAGAAAGCCTGGGGTTTTCCTTTATCCTTCCTGCCAAGGTTTTCTCATACCCCCTTCTCACTCTCCATAGTCCATTCTTCAGTTCCTTCCTAGCTACTTTGTAACCCTCTAGAGTTCTGTCCGATCCTTGCTTCCTCAGTTAGCTTCCTTCTTCCTCTCGACTAAGTATTCAAAATGGCATGTCATCCAAGGTTCCTTCGCCTTACCATCCTTTCCTTGCCTCAGTGGGACAAACCTATCCAGCACTCGCAGTAACTGCCCCCGGAACAACATTCACATTTCTCTCGAGCATTTTCCTGAGAACATCTGATCCCAATTAGTGCTCTGTAGTTCGTGCCTAATAGTATTGTAATTCCCCCTCCCCCAATTAAATACTTTCTGATACCATCTGCTCCTATCTGTCTCCATGACTATAGTAAAGGTCAGGAAGTTGTGATCACTATCACTGAAATGTTCTCCTACCGAGAGATCTGACACCAGGCCTGGTTCGTTGCCAAGCACCAAATCCAATATGGCCTCCCCTCTAGTCGCCCTATCTACATATTGAGTCAGAAATCCTTCCTGGACACACCTGACAAAAACTGCTTCATCCAAACTGTTTACACTTAGGACATTTCAGTCTATATTACGGAAGTTGAAATTGCCCATGACAACAACTCTATCACTTCTGCACCTTTCCAAAATCTGTCTCCCAATCAGTTCCTCAGTGTCTCACTATTAGGGGGTCGATAAAAAAAACCCCAATAAAGTGACTGCTCCTTTCCTGATTCTTACTTCCACCCATACTGACTCAGTGGAGAAACCCTCCCTAATGGCCTGCCATTCTGCAGCTGTGATACCATCTTTAATTAGCAATGTCACCTCTTTTACCCCCCTCCCTACTTCTTTTGAAATACCTATACCCCGGTGCATCCAACAACCATTCCTGCCCCTGTGTTACCCTGTGTTTCTGTAATGACCACAACATCATAGTTTCACATCCAGTCATGAATGGTGGTGGATAATTAAACAATTCTCTGGAGAAGGAGGCTCCACAAATATCTCTATCTTCGATGATGGAAGAGCCCAGCTCATCAGTGCAAAAGATAAGACTGAAGCTCTCGAAGCAATCTTCAGCCAGAAGTGTCAAGTGAATGGTCCATCTCGGCCTCCTCCAGTGGTCCCCAGTATTTCAGATACCAGTCTTCAGCCAACTGGATTCACACCACAGATTATCAAGAACAAGTTGTAGAAACTGGATACCGCTAAGGTTACAGGCCCTGATAAAATTCCAGCAATAGTACTGAAAACTGTGCTCCAGAACTTACTGCTCCCCTAGCCAAGTTATTTCAGTGCAGTGACAAAACTGACATCTGCCCATCAATGCAGAGAATTGTCAGGTACGTCCCGGACGTAAGAGGCAGGACAAATCTAACATGACCAGTTACCACTCCATCAGTCTACTGTTGCTCATCAGTAAAGTGATGGAAGGTGTCATCAAGGCAGAGTGAAAGCCCTTGACATCAAGGCTGCATTTGACCAAGTGTGGCATCAAGGGTCCCAGGCAAAACTGAAATCAATGGGTATCAGAAGTGGTTGGAGTCATTTCTGACACATAAGAAGATGGTCATGGCGGTTGGAGGTCAGTCACCTTAGCTCCAGGATATCTCTGCAGGAGTTCCTCAGGGTAGTGTCCTCAGCCCAACCATCTTCAGCTGCTTCATCAATGATCTTCCCTTCATCATAAGGTTAGAATTGAGGATGTTTGCTGAAGACTGCACAATGTTCAGCACCATTTGTGACTTCTCAGATACTGAAGCAGTCCATGTTGAAATGTAACAAGATCTGGACAATATTCAGGCTTGGGCTAACAAGTGGCAAGTGACATTCGTGCACACAAATGCCAGGCTGTGGCCATCACCAGTAAGAGACAATCTAACTACCACCTCTTGATGTTCAATGGGGCTACCATCACTGAAATCCCCACAATCAACTTCCTTGGGCTAATCATTGACCAGAGACTGAACTGGACTCACCACATAAACACAGTGGCTACAAGAGCAGGTCAGAAGCTAGGAATCTTGTAGCGAGTAACTCACCTTCTGACTCCCCAGAGCCTGTCTACCATCTACAAGGCACAAGTGAGGAGACTGATGGGATATTTCCCACTTGCCGAGATAACTGCAGCTCCAAAAAACTCAAGACTCTTGACACTATCTACGACAAAGAAGCCCACTTGATTGGCACTACATCCACAACCATCCACGCCCACCACCAATGCCCAGCAGCAGCAGACTGTCTATCTACAAGATGCACTGCAGAAATTCACCAAAGATCCTCAGATAACACCTTCCAAGCTCATGACCACTTCCATCTAAAAGGACAAGTGCAGCAGACATATGGGATCACCACTCCCTTCAATTTCCCCTTCAAGCCACTCACCATCTTGACTTGGAAAGATATCGCTGTTCCTTCAGCGTTGCTGGGTCAAAATCCTGGAATCCCCTCCCCAAGGGCATTGTGGGTCAACTCACAACACATGGACTGCAGCGGTTCAAGAAGGCAGCTCACCACCACCTTCTCAGGGGCAGCTAGGGACAGGCAATAAATACTGGCCCAGCAAGTGATGCCCACATTCTACAAATGAGTAAATAAAAAAAGGAACACCACAAGTGACAAGTGTTGGATTTGAATGGACCTTCTGCAGATTTGCAGGAGCAGGGGAATGGCTGAGATTGAAAAATTTGCCTGAAGGTGGGAACTGTGAAGAGTGGCCGGGCCTTCAGTTGATGTTTGAGTATAAAAACATAGCATGGCCTGCTGGACTGTGAGGGGAGGGGAAACATGGATGGATGGCCAGTCATCTCATATGCTGAGGAATCATCTTTTACTGTGGCTGTTTGTTAAGTGTTCCTTAAGCAATGTCTTTTCACCATGTGAGAGGCTGAACCTCCTTGTTTCCTTTTTGAGCATATGAACAGTGACCTATGTCCACCAGAGGATGTCATACCGCTGGATCCTCCCCGAGACTTTAACGTCAACCCACCACCCCTTGCCCTCGAAATCTTATTGTCACCAACATTTTCAACTCCACCTTCATGGTCAACAATATATTTTCTCAATAATTGCCCCCTTGACCCTCTGCCTTCTCCCTTCCCACTACCTGTTTTTGTCACCAGCAGTCCCAACCTGGTCTTAATGCCACCTCTGCCATCACCCTACTCTTATGTTCACCAGCGCACCTCTGCTCCTGCTGCTATGGTCAGCAAACCTATTCCGGCCAATCCCTAAATCCACCTTACACTGGTACTCATCCTGGTCTCTTGCACAAACATCCCTTGTTTCATTTCATAAGGATTGATTACCCTAAACAATGGGGAGACTACAGAATAGATGATTACTGAAGCCTCTCAGCAATGACCAATGTTTTGCAGTTTGTAAAGCCTTGCAGTCCTTAATAATATTTTAAGACGCACAATCACAAGCATCAACATTTCTTGAGGAGGTGTCAATGAGAAGGTTAAGTATTAGTTGCCTTCAATTTCTGCAGATGAAATAACATACATTTTAATAAGGAGAAAAGTCCCAGAAAACAAAGACTCGTAGATCAGCAATTACTTGTGACAAACGTTGTTAAGAACTGTGGTCCCTGCTACCTTGCTTTCAGGCCTATTTGTGGCTCTGTGGTAGGTGTATGCAAAAATCATATTTATAATTTAACTGCAGTTAATAACCAGAGGATAAGTCTTTGTCTAAGAAGATGATAATTAAGAAGGGCTTGTTGAAAAGTTTCTAATCCATGGGGGCAACTTGTACACAAACTGCCCGTTATGAAACTGAAGGGAATGTTCACTACAATAATTTTACTGAGAGCACAAGAAAGTAATGTTGGGTGTATTGCAAAAACGGTGTTTTACCTAATCCACGTAATCCCGATTCAATGATGATGGTTGAAATTAATTCACCCCCCCACCTCTACCATATTCCCTGTGATGTACAAAACCAGACATTAATGATATACTGAGAAATATCTCTCATTGAGGAAATTAGAACATAGAACATAGAACAGTACAGCACGGAACAGGCCCTTCAGCCCACAATGTTGTGCCGACCATTGATCCTCATGTATGCACCCTCAAATTTCTGTGACCATATGCATGTCCAGCTGTCTCTTAAATGTTCCCAATGACCTTGCTTCCACAACTGCTGCTGGCAACACATTCCATGCTCTCACAACTCTCTGTGTAAAGAACCCACCTCTGACATCCCCTCTATACTTTCCTCCAATCAGCTTAAAACTATGACCCCTCGTGTTAGCCATTTCTGCCCTGGGAAATAGTCTCTGGCTATCGACTCTATCTATGCCTCTCATTATCTTGTATACCTCAGTTAGGTCCCCTCTCCTCCTCCTTTTCTCCAATGAAAAGAGACCGAGCTCAGTCAACCTCTCTTCATAAGATAAGCCCTCTAGTCCAGGCAGCATCCTGGTAAACCTCCTCTGAACCCTCTCCAAAGCATCCACATCTTTCCTACAATAGGGCGACCAGAACTGGACGTAGTATTCCAAGTGCGGTCTAACCAAATTTTTATACAGCTGCAACAAGATCTCACGACTCTTAAACTCAATCCCCCTGTTAATGAAAGCCAAACTACCATATGCTTTCTTAACAACCCTGTCCACTTGGGTGGCCATTTTAAGGGATCTATGTATCTGCACACCAAGATCCCTCTGTTCCTCCATACTTCCAAGAATCCTATCCTTAATCCTGTACTCAGCTTTCAAATTTAACCTTCCAAAATGCATCACCTCGCATTTATCCAGGTTGAACTCCATCTGCCACCTCTCAGCCCATCTCTGCATCCTGTCAATGTCCCTTGCAGCCTACAACAGCCCTCTATACTGTCAAAGACATCTCCAACCTTCATGTTGTCTGCAAACTTGCTGACCCATCCTTCAATCCCCTCATCCAAGTCATTAATAAAAATTACTAACAGTAGAGGCCCAAGGACAGAGCCCTGTGGAACACCACTCACCACTGACTTCCAGGCAGAATATTTTCCTTCTACTACCACTCGCTGTCTTCTGTTGGCCAGCCAATTCTGTATCCAGACAGCTAAGTTCCCCTGTATCCCATTCCTCCTGACCTTCTGAATGAGCCTACCATGGGGGAACCTTATCAAATGCCTTACTGAAGTCCATATACACCACATCCACAGCTCGACCCTCATCAACTTTTCTAGTCACATCCTCAAAGAACTCGATAAGGTTTGTGAGGCATGACCTGCCTCTCACAAAGCCGTGTTGACTGCATTTAATCAAGCCATGCTCTTCCAGATCGTCATAAATCCTATCCCTCAGAATCCTTTCTAACACCGTGCAGATGACAGACGTGAGACTTACTGGTCTGTAATTGCTGGGGATTTCCTTATTTCCTTTCTTGAAGAGAGGAATTACATTTGCCTCTCTCCACTCCTCACGGACGACTCCAGTGGAGAGCAAGGATGCAAAGATCTTCGCAAGTGACGAAGCAATTGCATTTCTCGTTTCCCAAAGCAGCCAAGGTCAAATCTGGTCCGGGCCTGGTGACTTGTCAATCTTAATGTTTGACAAAATTTTCAGCACATCAGCTTCCTCTATCTCTATCCATTCCAGCATGCACACCTGCTCTTCAAAAGTTTCATTCACTACAAAGTTTGTTCCTTTTATAAAGACAGAAGCAAAAAACTCATTTGGGCTTCCCCTACCTCCTCAGGCTCCACACACAAGTTCCCTATGCTACCCCTGATCGGCCCTCCTCTTTCTTTGGCCATTCTCTTATTCCTCACATAAGTGTAAAATGCCTTTGCGTTCTCCCTAATCCGTTCTGCCAAGCCTTTCTCGTGCCCCCTCCTGGCTCTCCTCAGACCATTTTTGAGCTCTTTCCTTGCCTGCCTGTAATCCTCTAGAGCTGAGCTTGACCCTAGCTTCCTCCACCTTATGTAAGCTACCTTCTTCCTATTGACGAGAAGCTCCACCGCTCTCGTCATTCAAAGTTCCTTTATCTTACCCCTTCTTGCCTGTCTCAGAGGGACATATTTATTCATCACTCCCAACAACTGTTCCTTAAACAGTCTCCACATGTCTCTCGTGCCTTTACCATGGAACAATTGCTCCCAGTCCATGCTTCCTAACTTATGTCTAATCGCATCATAGTTTCCTCTTCCCCAATTAAATGTCCTCCCATTTTGCCTAATCCTCTCCTTCTCCATAGCTGTGTAGAATGTGAGGCAGTTATGGTCACTATCACCAAAATGCTCTCCCACCACAAGATCTGATTCCTGCCCCGGCTCGTTTCCGAGCACCAAGTCTAGAATGGCCTCTCCCCTCGTCTGCCTGTCAACGTTATGAGTTAGGAAACCCTCCTGAACACACCTTACAAAAACAGTTCCATTCAAATCTTCTGCTCGAAGGAGGTTCCAATCAATATTGGGTAAGTTAAAGTCACCCATTACAACAACCCTACTACATCCGCACTTTTCCAAAATCTGTCGACCTATGCTTTCTTCAATCTCCCTGCAGCTATTGGGCGGCCTGTAGTAAACCCCTAACGAGGTGACTACTCCTTTGCTGTTCCTGATTTCCACCCATACTGACTCAGTAGGCAGATCTCCCACAACAATGGAAGCTTCTGCAATTAACTCAAGGATCAAAGCAATCTAGTTCAAAAGAGAAACTCTCAGTTCATCCTCCAAGTGGAAATTCAGGTTAGGAAAACCAAGATAGTTAAACAAAATTGTATCACAGAGAAGCACTTGGCAGGAAGTGAGAATATGACTTAATGAAACAAAGAAGACATTGAGAAAATCAGACTAGCAAGACAAGTACTCTGGACCTTAACTGCAAATTTCTCCAATGAAATTCAAATAAGTTTTGAAGAATTGTTTTGCTTTGCTGGTTTGGAAGGTTTAGTGATTGTAATAATCTCTGCTGACAAATTAGTCCAATCTTCCTGTTGTGGATTGTTGCCTAACATATATTGGCCAATTGTGTTAGAAGTTACCAAAATAAATGAAGGTAGGGTTGGGTAAGGAATTAAAATGGGTATTGTGTCCCCTCCTTTTTTTGCCATTTGTTCCCCATTCCCCTAACATGGTATTAAATAGAATCACTGAGCGGTTTTTTGCTTTCTTTTTCTGATCAGCAAGTACCAATAGCATAAAATCTAGAGCAAAGCAATAGCAAAAACGCATAAAATTGGTTCATCGGACGCGAAACGTTAACTCTGTTTTCTCCTCCACAGGTGCTGCCAGACCTGCTGAGCTTTTCCAGCAACTTTGATTTCGTTCATAAAATCTAAGTTGTGTCGGCTCTACATGTACGAAATTCCTCCTTAAATCTCTCTATCTTTCTTTCTCTAAAGCCTTCTTAAACCTAACCGCCATAACTACATTTTTGATCAACACTTTGACTATTTTCTTACTTCATGGTGACTGCTCCTGTGAAAAGCTTTCAAATGGTTCCCTATTAATAGTTCTATATAAATGCAAATCGATTTTGCAGTGGTATATTTGGATACCGCACCTTCTGAATTATGTAAAACTGTCTGATAGAGAACACTGAAATAAGTTGGGCGTGGGAATCTGGAATGTCACTTGTAGACCTCTGAGAGGTATTTTTGTAGATATTCTTGACAGCTTAAAATGTTGACAACAGCAAAAGCTGAACATTTCAAACTGTTGACAATTAATTTGATTAATTGAATCAAAACATAAAATTGTCTTTGTTCACATCCACCATCAGTATTATTTACCCTTTTGAGGTCTTTCTTTACTATAATTAGTGTTCACTTTATGTTACCAGAAGGGTTAATATATGAAAAGTTTTAGACATCATATTGTACGGCAATATTAGTCAAATGCAGGTATAAATAAACACACGCTTAAATATATGTGATTGTCTGTGATTAATAAAGATGAACATAAGAACACAGAACATAAAAAAGGGAGCACGAGCCGGCCGTTTAGCTCATGAGTCCTGCCCTGCTATTCATGGACAATCTGCCTAAGGCCTCAGTTCCCTTTTGGGCCAGCTTCTCATAGCCTCAGGTCCTCAATATTTCAAAAATCTATTCCTCTACCCTTTAATTACTTTCAGGGATTTAAACCTAAGAGCTTTCTAGGTCGAGAATTCCAGACATTCACTATTCTCTGATAAAAGAATTTTTTTCTTCCCTCAGTTTTAAAAGAGTGTCCCATTATTCTGTAACTCTGTTCCCTCATTCGAGAATCCCCAACTGATGGAAATATCTTCTCAATATCTAGTCTGTTAAGCTCCCTGAGAAGCTCGTACATTTCAACAACATTACCCCTCAATTAAAATCTAATGAATAAAGTCCTAATCTGTTTATTCTTTTCAAAAGGTCAACTCCTTTGTTCCATATATCAGCCTAGCAAACCGCTTTGACCTACCTCCAGTGCCTGCATATTCTTTTTTAAATACAGGGACCAACCTCGACGCAGTATTCCAGGTGCAGCCTCACCAACACCTTGTAGCATTGTAACAAGGCTTCCCTATTTTAACACTCCAAACCGCTAAAGATGAAGGCAAAAATTTTATTTCCCTGTTTAATTACTTTTGCACGTGCATGCTAAACTCTTGTGCTTCTTTCATAAGAATACCTACATCCCTATGTGCTGCATTTTTGTGAAGCTCTTCCCCATATATGCAACATTCTGTTTTTTTTTATTCTTCCTACCGAAGGTCATGGCATCTCACTTCAATTAAACTCCCATCTGTCAAGATTTTACTCACTCACTCAACATATCCACATTCTTTTGCAGATTTCTGATGTTCTCACCATAATATTTCTTCCACCTATTTTTGAAGCATCAGCACATTTGGATTCATTGTAGTC
This sequence comes from Stegostoma tigrinum, assembly GCF_030684315.1. NCBI lineage: Eukaryota > Metazoa > Chordata > Chondrichthyes > Orectolobiformes > Stegostomatidae > Stegostoma > Stegostoma tigrinum. The sequence goes on along the minus strand of NC_081355.1, from coordinate 134,653,994 downwards.
TGCTGCCTCCTCCAAGTTATTAATATAGATGCAAAATAATTGAGATTCAAGGAATGATCCTTGTGGCAGCCCACAAGTTACATTATTCAAATCTGAAAAAGACACATTGATCCTGACACTTGGTCTTCAGTGTGTTAACTATTCCTCAATCCATGCGAATACTTTGCCCTCAATATCATTAGCTCCTACCTTGTGCAATAATCTTTCATATGGCACCTTGCTGAATGTCTTCTGGAAACCCAAATACACTATAACTATCAACTCCTTTTTTATCCACTTTGTTTATTATATCCTCAAAAAACTCTTAACACATTTGTCAAAAATGACTTTCCTTTCCAAAACCACGTTGACTCTGTTTGATTTAATTAAGTTTCTCTAAATGCCCTGCTATTCCTTCCCAGTCCTCTTGTATAGACTGGAACATTTTTCCAATGGCAGATGCTGGTCTGACTGACCCAACATTTTCCTGATTTCAGACTTCCTCCATCTTGGACATTGGCATTACATTTGGCAGTTTTCAACACTCCCTAGGCCCCATTGTGAACCTTCTGTCAAGCCCTTTGCATTATTAAATTATTTAAGTTGTGAAACTGAAATGCTGCAAGATGGAGTTATTTTACCTTTTGCTAATTTCCTAAATTTACTGAAGTCCTAAAACTCACTCATTGTGAATAAAATTGACATCACGTCAACCAATATTTCAAATTATGAGAAGAAATAAATTCTACAAAATCGTAGAATTGAACAGAACAGAGGAACTGAGGAGGTTCTTTGGCCTATTGAGTCTGTACTAACAAAATTACAGTAAGTCTACACTGGTCCCACTAAATCAGTGACAGAGTTAGAACAAATCTTTGAAGAAGCAGTAAACAGCAGATTGCACATTTGCCTGCTGCCAGGTAACCAATGAATCAACATCTGGATATGGATGAAAGGCCAATTAAAATTTTGCTTGAAATATCGAGCTTTTCTCAGCTGTTAATGAGTGTGAGAAGTCTGGGTGTGAGCTAATGCTCCTGGTAAGTGGCAACTATTCAAGGCAGATGAAAGGAAGCATTTGATGTGCATAATAATTCCACCAGAAATGAGAACAGCAAAATAATAATTTAAGTGCGGGTTATCATTCCTGGCACTCGAATAAACGGTGACTGATTGAAATTGGCATGTCAGATCATAGCAGCATATGATGTGATTATGTCAATGATGTCCTAAATGCTACTGGCCCCAAGTGATATAATCTGAGCTGATTTTTACTATGTATCGCAGATGGATCCCCTCATTGTTTGATTAAAAGCTAAACCTTGAATGTTTCACAAAACGTGATGCAGATTATCACTCAAAATATTAGACAGCAGTGGCCATACTTCTTATTGATTTTCAGTTTCTTTCTTTCGCTCCATCATTTACTGCTCATCCTTATATCATTTTTTTCTCATGTGAATCAATAATTACTCCTCCTGCTGTTGAAATGCATCCGTATGAAAATTTGTTAGTTGGCTATTTTAATGACCTCTCATTGAGGGTTTATAAATGACCTAAGATTGTAAAGGTCAGCTTTGATTTTCAACAAGATCAAATGCTGGTCAAACAGCGTGTGACTGAATTTCAGATGGTATGGTTGAGGACAGGCAATTGAACTTAAGATGTTGTAATGAGGGAATGGTTGGCATGTTCTCTCCATTTGACTTAAAGTAAGTAGCACATGGAACAGTTTGCAGTTTCATACTAACATGGAAAACCAAGATTCTGCAAGCAGGTATAGCTGTGGAGAACTTATATTGCAGTGATGAAATTCAATCTATTTCAGACATCCAACTGATTAAATACAAGATCTAGAAACAGAATTCTCTGAAAAGCTTTCTTCCGGCCACTGATCAGAGAATTCTGTCTTTTGTTATGTACTGCCATGCATGATACTTTTTAATAAAGACTTAGCTAAGTTTTTTGATTCCAATTAAAATTATTTGCAAAATCCAAACCGATAACCAGGCATCAGAAGTCAACCCAGCCCAGCTTCACTTATATACATGCAAAATTTCCCATAGTCATTGTGTTATTGACATTAACTCTGAAACAGAACAAGGTTTCAGATGTTCATATATCTTGAACGATCTTTGTGTCTGAAACTGGTCAAACATAAGACAAAATCTTCTTCCTTGATCAAATAAAATCATTATTCACCAAGATAACAACATGTGGGGCTGGAAGAACACAGCAGGCCAAGCAGCATCTTAGGAGCACAAAAGCTGACGTTTCGGGCCTAGACCCTTCGAAGGGCCTAGGCCAGAAACATTAGCTTTTGTGCTCCTGAGATGCTGCTTGGCCTGCTGTGTTCTTCCAGCCTCACATTTTATTATCTTGGATTCTCCAGCATCTGCAGTTCCCATTATCTCTGATCATTATTCACCAAATCTGATTATCTGCCTCAAAGACTCATCCATCATGCCTTCTATTGCTGGATGTCATTTTCATTATTTTTCATTTTCCTGTCTGGTTCTTCCAACACAAACTTCTGTTCTTAATTATGACACTGAGATTCCCACAAAAAAGACCATCCTTCAATCAATGCATAATTAGCCAAACATAGTAGAACAAAAATATTGTTAACTTATTAACCTTATTTTACTCTGCTGAAGTTGTCATGCTTCCTTTGTTTTTACTTCCTTAATTTGTTTAATCCTTCTAAATAGCTCAACTTTTCATTCCTTCCTCAACAGAAAGAGAGAAACGAGCAGCAAAATCAGATTCACTTATACAATATTGTCTGCACATTGGATTTTGTTAAAATCAATGACTGTGTTGGATTAACATGACATTTAGAGGCATAAAGCACCTTCATGTGTTTTCCACTTAAAAGGCGGGATGGAGTCCATCTGTTAGAAAAATGAGGCCTGCGGGACTGAGCTCAGTTCCAGGACTGTGAGACCATAGGCCCTAGACAGGTTGAATCAAGCACCTGAGTGACCATAGCCAACACCCTGTACTGAAAGCGGATGAGTCACTTGACTCATTGTAGTAGAACATCCCAATGGACCTATTCTCCCTTCACCCCATTGAGAACTGTTCCCTTCTGATTTTCAAACATGGTCACAGTGGCATGTTTGCCCCCTTAACTCTTCCATTTTCCTCACTATGTTAAGTTTCTTACCTTTTCGGTTAAAAATAGTAAGGCAAGCAATTTTAGCCACAGAGAGGCTGGCAGCCTCCAATTAAGCACAAAGAGATGGAGATGAAGAAAGCAAGGGATGAAGCATAGGTTGTACCTGTATTGACGCAAGAAATGTGTGTGTGTCCCCGCACACAATGTCGCCTAGTTGAAGCTTGGAATTCTTATGGGTCTATCAGCTCCAAAATAAATTGCTCAAGGTCTGAAGTAGTTTTTGTGTTGGTCTGAGGGCAGGCATGTTGCGAGGGTGGTGGTTTGTCAATACCAACTTGTATGGCTGATGCATTGCGGAGGATTGTGGGCATGGAACATGAAGTGATGTTCTTGTGAAGGAGCAGTTGGTTGATGGCTGGGATAAGCAATTGGACAGGGACAATTGTTAGAGACTGGCTCAGGTTTTACATGTTGGAAATTTGAGGTATCTAATTTCTCTGGGAAGGAGTAAAATATTGGCTTTGGCATATAAATGTCACTGAAGGTAAGCATGCAGGTGCAGTAGGTGGCAATGATGGCAAATGGTATGTTGGCCTTCATTGTGAGAGGTTTTGAGTACAGGAGCAGGGATGTGTTGCTGCAGTTGTACAGGGCCTTGGTGAGACCACACCTGGAATATTGCATGCAGTTTTGGTCCCCTTTTCCGAGGAAGGATGCTCTTGCTCTCGAGGGAGTGCAGTGAAGGTTTACCAGGCTGATTCCAGGGATGGCGGGTCTGATGTATGAGGAGAATTTGACTAGGTTGGGATACTTTTGCTGGAGTTCAGATAAATGAGGGGGGATCTCAGGGGTCACAGTACGAGGATTTGGGGTAGACCATTTAGGATGGAGATGAGGAGACAGTTCTTCACCCGAAGAGTGGTGAGCCTTTGGAATTCATTACCACAGGAAGTAGTTGATGCCAAAACATTGCATGTATTCAAGAAGTGGCTAGACACAGTTTAAAAATAAGGGGTAGGCCATTTAGAACAGAGTTGAGGGAAAAACTTCCTCACCCAGAGAGTGGTGGATATATTTTATTAGATTCCTTACAGTGTGGAAACAGGCCCTTCCGCCCAACAAGTCCACACCCTCCCTTAAAGCATCCCACCCAGGCCCATCCCCCTATAACCCACACAACCCTGAACACTACAGGCAATTTAGCATGGCCAATCCACCTAGCCTGCACATCTTTGGACCGTGGGAGGAAACCGGAGCACCTGGAGGAATCCCATGCAGACACGGGGAGAACATGCAAACTCCACACAGACAGTCACCCTAGGCGGGAATTGAACCCAGGTCCCTGGCACTGTGAGGCTGTGATGCTAACCACTGAGCCACCATGCCGCCTAATATATGGAATGCTTTGCCCCAGAAGGCAGTGGAGGCCAACTCTCTGAATACTTTCAAGAAAGAGATGGATAGAGCTCTTAAAGATAGTGGAATCAAGGGTTATGGGGATAAGGCAGGAATAGGATACTGATTGTGGATGATCAGCCATGATCATAATGAATGGTGGTGCTGGCTCGAAGGGCCGAATGGCCTACTCCTGCACCTATTGTCTATTGTCTATATAGCACTTGGAGCAAATGGAATCAAAGAGAAATCAGGATTAAGCTACTGAGTGGCACAATTAGCCATGATCGTGGAGAATGGCGGAGCAGGATCGAAGGGCCGAGTGGCCTCTTCCTGCTCCTATTTTCTATGTTGCTATGTTTCTATGTAAATCAGGTGAGTTGTAGTCTTAGTGAGATATCTGAACACCCCATGATCCCTGAACATATTCCCATAGCCCATCTTGCCTTCATTCCCCTTGTCCTTTCCATAACTATTTACCCACTAACGATTATATAGAAGCAATGGACCCTGTGGCAATAATGGATCTGACCAAAAAAATCTTCATGCTGATTTAAAATGTTTTAAAAAAAGGTCCTTTCCAGTATAGAATAATCAAAGTGTTAGCTATCCACACCTTTAAAAGCTTCAATGTATGACACTGGAAGCTCAGCATGTCTGGCAGCACCTGTGAAGGAAAAATGAGGGTTAACATGTCAGGTCCGGTGACCCTTCCTCAGAACCTTCATTAACTCTGATTTTTTTCTTCACAGATGCTGCTAGACCAGCTGAACTTCCAGCAACTGTTTTCCTTCCTGATTTACGGCATCCACAGTTCTTTTGAGTTTTACACAGCTGAAGCTTTTAATCAAGTACGGGGTTAGGTGTAATTGCTGTCTAGTGGTTGTCAGGGCACTCAGTCAAGTGTCAAGTATTCTTGAATGCGTAATTTTAAAAAGTTAGACACACACAATGCAAAGATGACACTGCACAAATTTGCCAGCACTGGAACTAATGCAACTGCAATTGTGGCACCAACTGGCATCCCAACAGTGTGGAAAGATGCCATTCGGCCCTTTGAGTCTATACTGTCCCTCCAAAGAACATCCCACCCAGACCCAGCCCGTTAACCTATCTTCAACACTCTGCATTTACCATGATCAATCTACCTTATTTACACAACCCTGGACAGTATGGGCAATTTAGCATGGCCAGTCCCCAAACTTGCATATCTTTCGACTGTGGGAGGAAACTGGAGCACCCAGCAGAAACTGATACAGCCTAGGAGAGAAGGTGTAAACTCCACACAAGCAGTCACCAAAGGCAGGAATTGAAACCATGCTCATGGCATCGTCAGGCAGCAGTGTTAAACACAGAGCCACTGCGCCACCCCCAACCATAAGCGATTTTTGGAAGATTGTGTGAACTTCAGGAGAGAGCAACTTTCTCTACCACAACTGACTGTGTTTAGAATAATTCCTGTCGTGAACCTGTAAAATAAGGATAGTATGGTGAGTGGGAAACAACTTCACCATGTTCATTCAGCTTTCTTAACTTTGGTTCATTCAAGCTCAGCTGCTTTGTATCAGTTACTATATTGACCAGACGGTCTTTTATTCAGGAATGATTCAAATTAGGTGACACTCTTATCTTCTTATCTACTGAAGAATAACAAGCTTTTGATTCTTTGCAGAGATAACATAGGGTTCATTAGTGATACCTTTCTGAACAGTAGGCCATCATCTGACAAAAGAGCAGCAGCGCTCCAAAAGCTTGTGATTTCAAATAAACCTGTCGGCCTATAACCTGATGGCATGTGACTGACGACAGTGCTCCCCCCTCTCCACACCCTTTCTCTTGCAGCCAGAGGGGCTCCTCCTGGTCCATTAAAAACATTGTGGGATACCCAAGCTCTTTATCTCCTACGTCCGTCAACCTGGCCAACTATGATTACGTTTCCAATGCCAATTCTGAGGGGCAGGCGCCACCCAGCTTGTAATCCTAGTCTTTTTTCTGTACAAATCCCCATTGGAGGTATATAGTTGTTGAACCAATCTGGCACAAGCAGCCTCAATTTTACTGGCTGTCAGAATCCTACCAGGTTCTTCTAGGAGACAGTCCATGAAGGTGGTAATATGGTTTCCGACAGCAATTGTTTTATGCTGGAATATTCAGGAAAGTTTGTCAAACCCACATGCTACCTCATAGCCCAGAGGTAACATCAGAGCTTTACCACAAACAGCTTTGAGCCTGGTTTGCCACCTTTTGCTAATCATCACCGCGCTGCTACCTTTCAGTAGTTCATAGTCCAGGGCTTACTACATCCATTTTATGCAGCATGATATTCATCTCCATTCATAAGGGGAGATCATGATCTAGTGGTGTTACCACTGAGCTACTCAGCCAGAGACCTAGATAATGTTCTGGGGACCTGAGTTCGAATCCTGCCACAGTAGATAGTGAAATTTGAATTCAATAATCATCTGTATTTAAGAGTCTAATGATGGCCACGAGCCCATTGTTGATCGTCAGGAAAAATCTATCTAGTTCACTAATGTCCTTTAGGGGAGGAAATTGCCATCCTTACCTGGTCTGGCCTACATGTGACTCCAGACACACAACAATGTGGTTTATTCTTAACCACCCACTGGGCAATTAGGGATGGGTAATAAATGCTGCCTGGCAAGCGATGGTCTCATCCCGTGAATAAAAACAAACTTAGGTAGCATTCAAACAGAGGACAGCGCACTGTTAGTCTTTAGGCTCTGTTTCGTGCCTCTACATTTATATTGCCAGGCATCAGATGCTGGCAGTCACTTAGATATCTCAAATTCTTATTGGAGTGTCTGAAGTAGTTATTAAAGAATGTTGTTTTAAAATTTATTTTTCAGGATTAACAGAATGTTTGTCACTCTGTAGAGCACTCAACTGGAAAGCAGTTATTTCCCCATTCGATTGGTAGCACTGTAACTACTTTGATGAGTTTGCAGCTTCATAGTGATGGGCTTAATCACTGTTTGGTTTCGGCTGCACCCCAGTTATCTGTTGTCGTCTGATCCATGCCGGTGTTGGACTGGGATAGACAAAATCAGAAGTCATATGACACCAGATAATAGTCCAAATGGTTTATTTGAAATCACAAGCTTTGTCAGCACTACTCCTTCATCAGGTGGAGTGGAGGGAAGTGCACAGGCACAGAATTTGAAATCCTTGCAGGATAACCGCAGATAATTAAGAGTGTCAAAAGATGGTACATATTGTGTGACAGGAGTGTCAACAGACTGAATAACAAGTTTTTGTAGGTGATCAAAAGTGTCAAACAGTGTGTGTAAGGTGTCACCAGCCGAATAGCAAGTAAAAAGATTGCCTATGATCTGATTAATTACGGCAGAGTGATAATTCCAAAAAATTTTAAAAAAACAGAAAATAAGATGGCATTAGAGACAAACCAAATGGCTGGAATAACATGATAGATTACAGGGTATCTAGACAAAGTAGCAAGTAATCCAAAACTGTGCAAACTGATAAAGGCATAGAGATCATAACGAGTTATCATGATACAAACAAAACAGTAAGGAAGATTTGATAAACACAGAATGATATGATGGGGTTGCATGTAGTGCAACATTGAATCCAAGATCATGGTTGAGGCCATCTTCATGGGTACAGAGCTTGGCTGTCAGTTTCTGCTCGGCAATTCTGCGTTGTCGTGTGTCTGAAATGCTGCCTTGGAGGATGCTTTCCCAAAGTGAAGGCCTTCACTTCTCACCTTCAAACAACCGCCAAACCACAAACAAGCCATCGTTCACAGCAAACCACTCAGCCTTCAGGATAACATTGACCACAACACCACACAATACTGCTACAGCAACCTCTGCTAGACATGCGGATCATTGACATGGATACTATCGTCTCATGTGGGAACATGAGCAGATGAAGTGGGTAGTGTTGGCCACAAAGTATTTCAATTTCTGTTGTAGTTCTTTGACAAGTCTATATGTCTATTTTTTAAAATTCATTTGTGGGATGTGGGTGTTGCTGGCTGGCCAGCATTTCTTAAGCTTCCCTAGTTGCCCTGGAGAAGGTGGTGGTGAGCTGCCTTCTTGAACAACTGTAGTTCACCAGCTGTAGTTTGACCCATAATGCCATTGAGAAGGAATTCCAGGATATGGACCCAGCGACAGTGACGGAATAATATGTCTATTTCAAAGTCAGGATGGTGAGTGACTTGGAGGGGAACTTGGTGGTGGTGGTGTTCCTATATCCCTGCTGCCTTTGTCTTTCTAGATGGGAGTGGTCATGGGTTTGGAAGTTGTTATCTGAGGATCTTTGATGAATTTCTGCAGTGCACCTTATAGATAGTACACACTGCTGTTACTGAGCATTGACAGTGCAGGGAGTAGATGCTTGTGGATGTAGTGCCAATCAAGCGGGCTGCTTTGTCCTGGAATGTGTCAAGCTCCTTGAGTGTTGTTGGCACTGCACCCATCCAGGCAAGTGGGGAGCATTCCATCACACTCCTGACTTGTGCCTTGTAGATTGTGGACAGGCTTTGATGGGTCAGGAGGAGAGTTACTTGCCACAGTATTCCTAGCTTCTGTCTTGTTCTTGTAGACACTGTGTTTATGTGGTGTGTCCAGTTGAGTTTCTGGTCAATAATAAGCCCAGGATGTTGATAGTGGGAGATTTAGTGATGGTATATCAAGGGGTGATGGTCAGTTTGTTTTTTTACTGGTGATGGTCACAGCCTGGCATTTGTGTGGGGCAAATGTTACTTGCCAGTTGTCAGCCCAAACCTGGATATTGCCCACATCTTGTTGTATTAGAACATGGACTGCTTCAGTGTCCGAAGAGTCACGAGTGGTGCTGAACATTGTGCAGTCATCAGCAAACATCCTCATTTCTGACCTGATGATGCAGGGAAGGTCATTGATGAAGCAGCTGAAGATGACTGGGCCTAGGACACCACCCTGAGGAACTCCTGCAGAGATGTCCTGGAGCTGAGATGTTTGAACACCACTAACCACAACCATCTTCCTATGTGTCACACATGACACCAACGACCAGAGAGTATGCCCCTGATACCCATTTTTTCCAGTTTTTCTAGGGCTCCTGGGTGCCACACTCGCCCAAATGCAGACTTGATATCAAGGACTGTCACTCTCATATCATGTCTAGAATTCAACTCTTTTGCCCATGTTTGAACCAAGGCTGCAATGAGGTCAGGAGCTGAGATACAAAACTCAAACTGGGCATCACTGAGCAGGTTATTGCCGAGCAGGTGTTGTTTGATAGCACTGTTGATGACTCCTTCCACCATATTACTGATGATTGAGAGTAGACTGCTGGGCAGTAATTGGTTGGGTTGGATTTCTTCTGTTTTTTATGGACAGGACATACTTGGAAATTTTCCACATTGTTGGGTAAATGCCAATGTACCTGGTAGTGAAGCAATGGGCCTAAGAGGTACCTTGGGGAGCTCATAGAAATGGACCAAGCACCCCAGCAAACCAAGGCTTATAAATAACAAGTGCGATAGAACATCAACACTTCACCAGAGGTGCACTGACGATGTTACCTAGCAGAGTCAATGAAATGTTTGTAACCAAAACCACTGGCTTGATGAGTGTGTTTACAACCCAAGCTACAAATATTCTAAAAAACTTCAAACATCTATGGGCACAACACCCTCAAACAGGCCTGCAGATGGGAAAAAAATGGCATCCAACTGAGCGTGACATGCAAACTTCTATACTGCCTGCACAAATGCCTCAGAAAGCAGGTACTGCCACAAAGCTTAAGATATAAACCGCCTGTCAACAATCTGCAGGCATGGAGGATAGCTGAACAGAACGGCCACAGAATGATAAGAGTTACAATCAATGGTGCCCATAAGTGCCTCCACAAATACAAGGGGGAAATTGTGCACCGAAAATTTCTGTGCTCCAACATAACCAACCAGGAATGGACATCCACACTGGAACAAGCCATCAGCATACAACAACAAAAGACCAGAACAAAGAACAGAGCAGCCCTTCAAGGAAAATTGCCCAAAATCACCAACATCAATGACACAAGCAATACAGATTCATGGATAAAAAACATCTCCGACCCAACCAGTTACAGACACTGAGCAGACCATCCTAGTGCGCGGACTGAATTATAACTTATGAGACGCCATAAAAGCTGACTTCCTGGCTGCACGGGAATCTACACTAAAGACCAACGGACTCACAAGAAGTACAACAGACCATCAGACGGACAATAGTCCCAACACTAAGCCAGAAAGGAAAGTAGAACACATTCAACACAGAAAAGGGGAAAGCCCAGGAAAGGCTCAATAAAGACAGGAACATTGTTATCTTACCAGCAGATAAAGGACATATGTCAGTAATGCTCAATAGAGCCCAATACATTGAGAAATCTAACACACTACTAGCAGATACCACCACATATCAACAGATGGACATAGACCTAACACCACAGCTAGGGAACCAGACGACAATGACGCTGAAGAAATTACACAACTCAGGAGACATCAGCAAGACAGATTATCAAAAAATGAAGCCAGAGGGATACAACACACCCTGATTTTACAGACTCCCCAAGGTACACAAACTGAAGGTTTCTCTCAGACCCATTGTCTCACTCCCAAGCACAGCAACATGTAGACTTGCCAAAGAGCTACAACAGAAGTTGAAATACTTCATGGACAACACTACCCACTCCATCCCAAGAATTCCTCAACATCATCAAGGATACCAGGATGGAAGAGGACAAGATGATGATACCTTTTGATGTAACAGCACTACTTCCATCCATAAACATTGACTTAGCCAAGGTAACAATTGTCACACTACTGGGCGAATCAAATAAGCAGGCACCCCAGGACACCAACAACATCAATAAGGACACCACCATGGAATTACTAGATCTCTGCCTCACAATCCACTTCACTTTCAATGACGGCATATACAAACAAATCAACGGAACACCAATGGGATCCCCAATATCAGGACTGATTGCAAAAACAGGAATACAAAGATTAGAACAGACAGCACACCCCACTGTATAACCCAAACTTTGGGTCCAATATGTTGATGACACCTTCATGATTAGTAAAGGCACAAAACTAGAAGAAACCCACTGACATATAAACAACATCCTCACCGGGATAAAATTCACAGAAGAAGAGGAGAACATCCCTCTACCCTTCTTGAATGAAATGGCCGAACACAAAAACAACAGGGAACTCCAGACTAGCATATATAGAAAGACCACACGTAGGTACCAGATACTTAATTGCACTAGCGACCACCCCAATACCACCAAACGGAGCTGCATCAGGACACGACTTAAATGAGACACAACACATTGCAGCAACCCAGAGCTACACAAAACAGAACAGGAGCACCTATGCAGAGCCTTCAAAAGGAATGGATACCCAAAAAGCAGAATCTGCCATTAGCTCTGAGACAGATCACAACAGGGAGAGACAACATGACAAGGCTTAATAATTATTTTACCATGCATCAAGGACATTTCAGAGATGACCGCAAGACTACTCAGACCCCTAGGTTACAGGGTAGCCCACAAACCAACAACCACCCTTCCACAGCAGTTGACGATCATAAAGAGTCTAATACCCAAAGCCAGCAAAAGCGGTCTAATGTACAAATTACCATGCAAACACTTTGAGAAACACTACATAGGAAGAAATCTGACAATGTGGATACACAAATACCAACGAGTCACCAAGACACACAACCAATTCTCATTTGTCTCACGACACACAGACAATGAGTGACATGAATTTGACTGGGACAACATATCCATAATCACACAAGGCAAGCAGAAGCATGCCAGGGAATTCCCAGAGGCCTATAATTCTAACCGGGATTCCATCAACAAACACATTGAATTAGACCCTGTGTACAAACCACTGAGAAACAGAATCAGAAGTAATACCAATGGCCCCAGCAAATTGAGGCATACAAAAGTGGAATAGAACACCGACTCTTCAATGGAAGCGCACTGACAATGTTACCTAGCAGGGTGATAAAACGTTTGTAATCGGCTCAACGAGTATGTCTACAACCTCACCCACAACCCAAGCTACAAATCTTCTCAAAAAAGAGTTGTAAATAATGTGTTACATTGGCAAAATAATCAAAATGACGATCATCAAAAACAAACTCCTCACCCCTGTTAATCACCTGAGACTTTTTGTGCCCAGCACAGTACCCGTGTTGCTTGGTAACAATATAATTTCTATGAAATGTAACTTGGCCTACAGTTGTGTTTTAATCATCATAATCTGGAAAGGAACTTATATGAATATGTCAAACACCTCTGGTTGTAATATCAACACACATGCTATCCTGTGAGTTAACTCGCATATGGGAAGGATCAAAGACTCAAATATCATGTACAACAACTTCTGAGTTCATGTTGTTGCTGAATAGCCACATCGTGTGATGTTGAATCGTGAAGAAACATTTCCGTGTCTTAACAGCTGATTCCTGATTGTTATCGCAGAGCCCTCTTCTGATGATAGCAGCAAACTGCTGGATGGCAGAACATTATTGTTGAGTAAGACAACAGCTCAGGATGCATTGCAGTTAGGAGATTCATGGGATGTGATGTGCATAATTAAAAATCATTTCTTTGCTACGCCCTACTTCACTGCTCAAAAAAATCAGTTAACACTTCAATATGGTGGGAAGTCAGTGGGATCTGGAGGGAGTAACTGCTCCCAACTCACCATTCTTCCTGAAAGAGTTAGAGAAAATTAAATGCAAAACTTCCAGATTGAATGTTCTCTCCCATTTTTCTTGGTCTTGCCAGCTTATAGATGTGAGCATCAATAACTTGGAGCAGCGACCTTGCTTTCGATTCGAGAGGTTTTCATGAGGTTTTTGGAATTCAGCTGAAGCATTAAAAATCAAATTTGATGATTATGTGCATAGAAATAATGTACAAGGATATGGGGAGAAAGCAGGAGCTTGACATGAGATAATGATGTTCATTTAAAGAGCTAGTGCAAGAACATTGGGCTGAATAGACTCCATTTGTGCCTTAACTATTTTTGTGATTCTGTGATTCAGTGATTTCACACCGTCCAAAATTCTTAGCCATTTCAAACTGCAAATAAACCTAAAGGTGGCTCTCAGGGTGTAAGATATCACCTTCAATGGTATTTATCTATCACCCAATGAGTAATGGCCAAGTGGCCACTTCCAATGCTGTAGGGATACTATCAATTTATGATTTTAAGATCAATAGTGGTAGCATGATAACCACATGCATGCCAGATCTGACCTTGAGCAAACCAATGACATGCTGAAGGTGCATTTGAGTTGCCTAGGCCAGAACTTGAATAACACTTCAGTCTTCACTATTAAGCGTCTCCAGAATGATCTAGGAGAAAATTACTGAAGGTGCTGAGATCTGTGCTGATGAAGAGTCATCCAGACTTGAACCATTAGCTTGCTCTTTCTCCAGGGTTGCTGTCTGACCCATTGTGAACTTCAACATTTGTTGTTTTCATCCCCAGAATGATTGTTGTGTGCTGCATTTATCACAAAGCAGCACAAGGATTAGAAATAAGATTGAAGTAAGCAACTATTACTCATTATTGGATGATATTTCAAATTCAGAAGCAGCAGGGAATGGGGACGATGGACACCCAATACCAGGCCAGTAGTTCCTAATGCTATTTCAGTTGCCACGGATACACTTGTAATCAACTCCAAAGTTCAACTAGTGACTCAGAGTACATCAATGCAACTAGGAAGTCGCCTACTGTCACACAAACACACAGACACACACTCAAGTACACACTGGTGAATTGTCCCAACTTTGCTTGCCACCTTTGACACAGCACTAAAACAGCTCATTACAAAATCACAAACAACGTCTGATCATAAAGTACCAAAATTATATCATCACACTTTAGCCTTTTTGACCCGTGTTTCATACCTTTGACAAAGCTAACCCTCGCATCTTCCATAATCTCTCCATCCATCTTCCAGCTGCATGGGATTAAGTGCCTTTTCTCTTGAATTGTACACAAAGGAACACCTACAATGGATTATGTTCCTACTCCTTCATCATTTACACTGAATCACTTCAAAGACTTACTTTTACTCCTTTCAAACTTCTCATCTACTTGTTGCTCCTCAATGATATCATCTGAAAATACTTCTGGTTTGCTGTTTACTCCCAGCACTACCTTAGCACCACCTCTCACACCTCCTCTCTGTTGAAATTATCAGGCTGCATTTCTGAACCTGCAAATAAACAGAAATTTCCTCCAGTTAAGTATTGATAAAAGACTGAAACCATTGCTTTCATTCCTCACCAAAAGCTCAACTCAATTCCATCACCCTGCCCAGGAACTGACAAAGACTGACCTATCTTCAAGCCTCCCTCAGCCCATCTGCTGTGGAGATCACCTTTCATGCTTCAAAAAGTAGACTTGAAATTTACCAGAACCTGATCTGGGTTTAGGCTATTGTTGCCTCATTCTGAAACTCTCCCCTGTCAGGATGTGATGTGTTGACCAGCATGTGCTCCCAACGGGAATCTTGCACAAGTACCCACTGGAAAGTCAGTATCTGAGCCTGTGGAGGGTGCTGGAGGCAGCTTTGTTGCTGAATCCTCTGTGGGATTCTGTAATTTCTTTCTCAGAGGTGGAGGAGGAGGCGTGAATGTAAAACTAGCTGCTTTTCCTGGATGGGGCTAAGCTTCTTGAGTGTTGTTGGAGATATACCCATCCAGGCAAGTGGGGAGTATTCCATCTCACTCCTGACTTGTCCCCTTTAAATTGTGGAGAGGTTTTGGGGAGTCAGCAGGTGAGTTATTCGCTGTAGCATTTGTAGCCTCTGATCTGCACTTGCGGCACTTATTCGACAAGTCCACTTAACTTACTGATCAATGGCAACCTCCAGAATGTTGATCATGGGGAATTCACCTATAGTAACACTGTTGAATGTCAAGGGGTGATGATTAGATTATATTTTATCGGAGCTAGTCTTAGCCTGGCATGTGTGTGGAGCAGATGTCACTTGTATGTTCATGTGCCTGTGACCGTGGAGAATGTGCACAATGTTGTGTAGGTGCTGGTGACAGACTCTGAGAAATCTGTGGCAGCTCTGCCTGGTGGAGCATTGGAGGTTGAAGCTTTTCAATTGCCCATTGCCAGACAAGACAACAACCAGCATCCACTCTGCCCTATTTCTCTGTTGCATTCACTCCGTGAGAATCTCGGCAGCATCAGCAAAATACCTTTGATACTGTGTGCTCTTCTTTGCTCCTTCAATCAGATTCTTATTCTGAGCTTCCTTGCTTCATAACTGTTGTCAATCTTGGTTTCTGCCCACATAAGGACATAAATCCAGTCATATCATTGACACCGCTGCCTGCAGGGCCAGACTGTTTTCCAAAGACAACAAAGTGTGGAGCTGAATGAACACAGCAGTATCTTAGGAGCACAAAAGCTGACGTTTCGGGCCTAGACCCTTCATCAGAAAAGAGGGGTGGGGAGAGGGTTCAGAAATAAATAGGGAGACACGGGGAGATGGATCAAAGATGAATAGAGCGGAAGATAGGTGGAGAGGAGACAGACAAGTTAAAGGGGTGGGGATGGAGCCTGTAGATTTGAGTGTGGGTGGGAAGATAGGGAGGGGATAGGTCAGTCCGGGGAGGATGGACAGGTCAAGGGGGCGGTATGAGGTTAGTAGGGAGGAAATGGAGGTGCGGCTTGAGGTAGGAGAAGGGGATAGGTGAGAGGAAGAACAGGTTAGGGAGGCAGGATGAGCTGGGCTGGTTTTGGGATGCAGTGGGGGGAGGGGAGATTCTGAAGCTTGTGAAATCCACATTGATACCAAAGGGCTGCAGGGTTCCCAAGCGGAATATGAGTTTCTGTTCCTGCAGCCTTCAGGTGGCATCATTGTGGCACTGCAGGAGGCTCAGGATGGACATGTCATCTAAGGAATGGGAGGGGCAGTGGAAATGGTTCGCGACTGGGAGTGCAGTTGTTTTTTGCGAACCGAATGTCGGTCTTCTGCAAAGCCGTCCCCAAGCCTCTGCTTGGTTTCTCCAATGTAGAGGAGGCCACGACGGGCACAGCGGATGCAGTCTACCACATTGGCAGATGTGCAGGTGAACATCTGATGATGCGGAAAGTCTTCCTGGGGCCTGGGACGAGGGTGAGGGAGGAGGTGTGGGGACAAGTGTAGCACTTCCTGTGGTTGCAGGGGAAAGTGGCGGGTGTGGTGGCGTTGGAGGGGACAGTGGAGCGGACAAGGGAATCACTGAGACAGTGGTCCCTCCAGAAAGCAGGCAAGGGTGGGGAGGGAAAAATGTCTTTGGTGGTGGGGTCAGATTGTAGATGGCGGAAGCATCAGAGGATGATGCACTGGATCCGGAGATTGGTGGGGTGGTATGTGAGGACGAGGGGGATTCTCTTTTGGTGGTTATTGTGAGGGCAGGGTGCGAGGGATGAGTTGCGGGTAATGAGGGAGACACGGTTGTGGGAGTTCTCGACCACTGCCAGGGTTGGGGCGGGTGTGGGGGTTGGGGAGTTGCGGTCCTTGAAGAACGAGGATATCTGAGATGTACGGGAGTGGAATGCCTTGTTCTGGGAGCAGATGCAGCGGAATTAGGAATAGGGAATGGAATTTTTGCAGGAAAGCAGTGGGAGGAGGTGTATTCAAGGACTAGTGTAAACATGGACAATTAGATACCTTGTCCCATGGTGCTCATGACCATTTAATTTCAAAATGAGAGGACCATCTTTTTGTTTGGTCAAACATGCAGAGTTGAAGAATACTATTAAACAGGTATCATAAGATTTACATTTCGAGCCTATCTAAATTACTGTGCTCACTTTAAAATGTGTTTCCCCTCTGCAGGATAAAAATGCTGAAAACTCCACAGTACATATATTAACAAATTCAACACATCAAGTGGTTTATTTATTATTCTTCATGTTGGGCTGACTGGTAGTCTACATCAAAGTGATTATCACATAACGTTTTGTGAGCTTTTAAATCCACAGCTGTCAAAAGTATTACATTGACCCAAGCAAAAGGGAAAGGCTATAAATCTTTGGATGAACTTGAATCTCTAGAATTGTATTATTTGCATTCCTGATGGCAAAGACAGTCATCTCAAAATTTCACATGACTTTGGAGGGGACGTTATCTTGCTAGTCTGTGATTGTTCTGCCAAATGTAATTTTCTGATCAAGATTTTGAAAGTCTGCTACCAATCTACTGAGCAAAGAAAAATAGGCTATTTCATCCTAATTGGCAAGGTTCTTTGAAGCTTACTGGACCATAGTTTATTTATATTTTGCCTTTTCACCCTTCTCCTCATTCTCCAATATCAAGAATACGATGGTTGTTTTATTTCAGAGATGAATTTTTATATTTTTGGATAATGGCTGAAACAGTTGATGGAATGAGTTCATTATTAATTAAATGAACACTTATTGAATTTACGGCAAAGTGAAGTGTGAGAATTATATACTGACTCAGGAAACACCTGCTGAGTGATATTGTGCCACATCATTTTCTGCAGACACTATCTGCACTTGTCATGCTCATCCTATATTTAATCGATAACCTATTATTTTCCCAATATGAGATTGAGTATGAAGGCTCATAAAATGAAGAGAAAATAAATTTGTCATTTACTATATCAGCAAATTTGAAGGACGTTTTACAATAATGTGTAAAAACTGGGAAACCCATTTACTTTAAATTTCTTCCTTCTGACGTTTATCTGTGTAGTCAGTAGGAGAAGGTATATGCTCAGAAATAGAATACCTTTCCACCCATAATACTTGATGTCAATAATGGGCTGTCCTAGGCTACAAACATATAAAACGAGGTGCAGAGTACAGCTCCTCTCCCTTTGTCTCATAATGTAGATTACACCTCTGCATTAAAGGGAGAATGCTTCGCTTATTAATATGTGTCCTTCAAATTTCAACATCAAAGTGTTGTCTGGTTCCTGTTTAAACAAGTTACAGACAACTCCAACCAGAATGCTATGAATGAATTTGCCCAGGTGTCCTGCAATACCAAAGCAGCCAAATCAATATGAACACAAGCCAGTACCAAAGCAAAGCATTTCCACTATATTAAGAACAAAATTACAATCTGTCTGGAATTGCAGCCTCGGCACTGGCTACTGCTCTCTACTGCCTCTCTGATGGTGCTGGCAACTCCTGGGACCTGACTGTCCTTCATCCTGTCCTTGTGGTAGCTTGTGATCTGGCCTCTGCCCCAACATGACATTCCAAGCCCCATCTCCTGCCAAAGCGCGACGCCTTCACTTGCAGCCCCACGTGGCAAGACTTGGCAGCAGTTCACACTAATGTTTCAGGTCAATGACTTTTCCGCAAGACTTCTATCAGCATAATTGTTATTTATGAGAAATCATTTTTTTAAATACAGGAAGCAGGCTCATACAATTTTGTACAGAAAGGGCTACAATCATGTGTGTGCCAGCACTCCAAAAGCCCTCTGCATTTCCTCCACCTTTTGTGTTTTAGATTTTAGATTTAGAGTTAGACTTTATTATCAAAAGTACTCAAGTATAAGAGAACAGGAGTACAGTGAAAAATTTTCAATTTCGCCACAAACAGCACTATCATATGTATAAATACCTAGGTACAAAAGCTTATGAACAGGTTGAAAGAAATAATGAACAAAGTTAAAAGGTAAACACTAAAATTACTCTTAGTATAGCTTAAAAAAATCAAGAAATACTTTCCCACTTTGCAGTGAGTTAGAAAGTACTGAGTCCAAAATAAAATTGGATTTTCTAGCCTGACATTTCTCCTTGTCACATCTCTGAATGCAAAATAAAGCTCGTTGTTTATTATACAATGAACAAAGCAGGCCATGACGTGCATGGTTATTATGAATGAGCATTGCATGTTCTTCATTGGTCAACCATAAGCTTTAGGTTTTGACACACAATCTAAATCTCAAACAAAAACACTCAACTTTTATTCAAATGCGCAGTAATTTAAAATAACCGCAGATCTGTCATTTCTCAATTATTTCTCATTACCCTGTTTTAGCACAATTGTAATTCAGACTTTTAAATGGATGTTTTGTGAGTCACAGGTTAGTGAGTTCTTTTTTCAGTAGGACTGACCATATTACTCAAAAACCTGACAAGACTTTGTAAATATAGCCAAAACAATAGATAACGCTCGGAGATTTACTGAGGACTGGCTGTGAAGTCAAATATCCATTGATATCCTAATTGGTTGCTAACAGGAAGTCTTCTGAATCTTGTAAAGTTGCCTAATGAATTTTGACCTGCAAAGTATTGTTTGAGTTGTCTGAAGTTGCAGGGAGTTCACTCAATTTATTTTCAGCTACTACAATGCCCACATTTATGCCATTATTCTTCAATTTTTTTCAATTTGAGCATTTACCAGTGCACAGTAATATTTTGTTTTCAATTTCTAATGAAAATCATGAATTATTTATGTGCTATGTGGAACATTCCTTTGGGTATATGTCTTAGAAGCAATATTACAACAAACATATCATTAAGCTTGGATTTATAGTTCCCTAACTTCATGTTTCAGAATTATCTTGCATTCATTCACATTACAGCTCAGAGCAAAGGGCAATTGTTTGAACCAGCACAAATGCTCTCAATAACCCTGTAAAGTGCCTTGGGATGTTTTGCTATTTTAAAAATGCCATATAAACTCAAGTTGTAATTGTACCATGCAAATCTAGAACTGGGCCAGAACAAGATGTGTGACGAGATGGAATGAAATTCTTTTTCATGGGGCCTCTCACTTCAGAGTGAGATTACTTAAACTATTTTTTTGAGCAATGTCACTTGGAACATGTAACGCAAATGTGACAAGTATGTGGGCTTTAACCTGGTGAATAAATAATGTTGAGTACAAATGGGTAGTATCGGTAGTGAAATTGCATGGTTTGTCAAGGATTTAAGATGCCTCAATAGTTAGTTTCATAAAATAATAGTTTTTCAGAAATGTAGGACTAGAGTCAATGGAAGTATTGAGAGATGTGGTGGAGAGATTACTTTGATCAGCACTTTTCTATCTGTCACAGGAATGTGCACAATTCTATGGCTAAGCTGGATGCCATTGGCAGTGTTCAGCATAAGAATCTTGGCTAATTTCTGATCTACCATAGTGGTGATAATCTCAACTGCAGCAATGCTATATTTAGTTAACCTGTTTAAGATCCCACAACTAAACACAGAATGCAAATTGAACCTGGGATGGAACCTTATCATTCCTGATCTGATTAATCCACAACCACTACCTAGAAGGAATCTAGAAGGAATGGGGCGGCAGACACATAGCAGCACCACACCCTGCAATTTCCTTTCCAAGTCACTCATCTTCCTGTCTTGGAAATATATTGTTGTCTCTTTACTATCGTGAATCTCAATTCTGGAATCCCCTCCCTGATGGTTTTGTTGGTGTATGAACACCAAATGGACATCAGCGGTTTAAGAACAAGTTCACCAACATCCTCTTAAAGAGAATTAGGGATAGACAATAAATGCAGGTCTGGCCAGCAGCACCCACAAATCCACGAATGAATAAAAAGCATGGAAAGACACCTTGCTGTGTGGGAAGATCACCAAGATCTCAAAGCAACCCACAGTGGCTCCCTGGGGTATCCCCATCATTTCTAGTGAGTTGTTATCTCCCACACAGAGACCCAGCTGGCAGTGGCCAACCCCACAGTCCTAACTCTACCATGGAAGGTTCACCCGTGCCAAAGTGGATTAGACCAATAACTTGGAAATACAAGCCATCAACCCAAATGGGCCAGCAGCCCCAGCTGGAGGTGGCTTTCTAATTGACCACCACCAGTAAAATCCCTTCTCTGGTGCCACATTCACTCACACAGGTTCAGGACCTTGCTAACAAGACCCCAAGTTAATGTTGGGCTGTTTCCCTCACCAAAGCTGTAAGTTCTTCATTTCCTTCGAAGTACAAGCCCAAAGGAACAAATGAACTTTGCCACTGAATGGATTGTGCTATTGACATTGATTAAATAAGCATCACAAAGTTACTTTGTTATGAAGTTGACCGTAATAGTCACTCTGAAGACAAAATATCTTCAAGAAATAGCCTATTAAACAGGGATTCCCTGGAAGCAGGGATTCAATTCCCTGTTACTGTGACATATGCTCCAGAAACGCGACCTAACAGTTCATACATTCAAATTTCTGCACAGAAGTGTCAAATCTGCTATCATTCTGCTCACATCTCCCATTCCTAGCAGTTAGTTCATTATAAATAAACAGTAAACATCTTTTCCAATCAAGATGGTGGCAGATTAGACATTCCAACCAGAGCTCCTCTGCTCCTTCTGTTTTCTTCTCTATTTTTCACTTTCTTTCTTCTCCTTTGGTTTATCGGCCGGTCCAAACCTGGTCTTCTGCCAGCTCGCAGTGGGTCCCAGCCTTGACTCTCTGTAGATCATGGTGGGTGCCAATCTGGACTTTCAGCAGCAAGCTGGATCTCAGCCTAGACTCTCAACAGCTGGTGGTTGGTCCCGGCTAGGTCTCTAGCTGGGGTTGTGGTTCTCAGCTTGGTCTCTTGGTAGTATGTCGGTCAGTCTCTTGTGGGTTTAAGATAACAAAGTGTGAAGCTGGATGAACACAGCAGGCCAAGCAGCATCTCAGGAGCACAAAAGCTGACGTTTCGGGCCTAGACCCTTCATCAGAGAGGGCGTTGGGGACCCAGAACCCTCTCCCCATCCCCCTCTCTGATGAAGGGTCTAGGCCTGAAACAACTTCTCCTTTAACTCCTCCCACTTCCTACAGACTAAGTGGGTGGCCATAGGCACCCTCATGGGCCCAAGCTATGACTCGCTCTTTGTAGGATATGTGGAACAGTCCCTCTGCCACTATTACACTAGCACTGTCCCACACCTCTTCCTCTGCTCCATCGATGACTGAAATGGTGTTGTCGCATGCTCCCACGAGGAGCTTGAACAGTTTATCAACTTTACTAACACCTTTCACCCCCACCTCAAATTCACATGGACCATCTCTGATGCTTCTCTCTACTTCCAGGATCTCACCGTCTCCATGTCTGATGACCACCACAAAACTGACATCTATTTCAAGCCCACTGACTCCCATAGTTACCTGGACTACATCTCCCCTCACTACCTCATGTAAGAATACAATCCCTTACTCCCAATTCCTCTGCCTCCACCGCAGCTGCTCCCAAGATGAGGTGTTCCACTCCCACACATCCCAAATGTCCCCTTACTTCAAGAATCATAACAAGCCCCCTCTGCTGATTGATAATGCCTTCAACTGTATCTCTTGCATTTCCTGCACTTCTGCCCTCACACACCCTCCCCCCAACAAAAATAAAGACAGAATCCGCCTTGTCCTCACATATCATCCCATCAACCTCAGCATCCAATGCATCATTCTTCACCACTTCCTCCATCTATAATCTGACCAACAACCAAAGAGATATTTCCCTCCGCACCCCTATCTGCTTTGTGTAGGGATCGCTCTCTCCACGACCCCCTCATCCGCTCCACACTCCCCACTAGCCCCACCACACCCGCCACGTTTCCTTGCAACAACAGGAAGCTGCCCCCTCACCCCCATTCAAGGCCCAAAACAAACTTTTCATATCAGACAGGGATTCACCTCTACATCCATCATCTTGGCCTGCTATATCCGCTGCTCCCGATGTGGCCTCCTCCACATCAGTGAGACCAAGTGTGGACTCAGAGGGTGTTTTGTGGAGCAACCACTCTATATATGTGACAAACAGTAACACCTTCCAGTCACTAAGCTTCTTAGCTCCCCCTCCCACTCCGGGGGTGACATGCCCACCCTGGGACTCCTTCAGCGTCCAATGACACAACTGCAAATTGGGAAAGCAAAACCTCGTATTCCGCGTTGGGACCCTACATCCCTCAACATGGAATTCACCAGTTTTAAAATCTCCTCATCCCATGGACTCATCCCATGTCCAACCTTCCCTCTCATCCCCATCTTCTTGGCCTGATACAACCTGCCCATGTTCCCTCCCACCTATCCACTCCACCCATCCCACTGACCAATCCCCACCATTGCCTACCTGCACTCACCTATCACCATCCCACCTACCTTCCCCAGCAACGCACCCCCCCCCCCAACCGCCATGTCTATTTATTTCCGAGTTCCCTTCCCCCTCTCCTACTTCTGAAGAAGGGCCCTGGCCTGAAATGTCAGCTTTCTTGCTCCTCTGATGCTGTCTGGCCCATTGTGTTCCTTCAGCTCCACACTGTTATCTTTGACTACAGCCTCTGCAGTTTTTGCTGTCTCTGAACTTTTAACATGTTCCTTTATTTACATAGCTTAAACTAAAAAGACTAATGTAAACTATTAGAGATAATGGGAACTGTAGATGCTGGAGAATTACAAGATAATAAAATGTGAGGCTGGATGAACACAGCAGGCCAAGCAACATCTCAGGAGCACAAAAGCTGACGTTTCGGGCCTAGACCCTTCATCAGAGAGGGGGATGGGGAGAGGGAACTGGAATAAATAGGGAGAGAGGGGGAGGCGGACCGAAGATGGAGAGTAAAGAAGATAGGTGGAGAGAGTATAGGTGGGGAGGTAGGGAGGGGATAGGTCAGCCCAGGGAAGACGGACAGGTCAAGGAGGTGGGATGAGGTTAGTAGGTAGATGGGGGTGCGGCTTGGGGTGGGAGGAAGGGATGGGTGAGAGGAAGAACCGGTTAGGGAGGCAGAGACAGGTTGGACTGGTTTTGGGACGCAGTGGGTGGAGGCGAAGAGCTGGGCTGGTTGTGTGGTGCAGTGGGGGGAGGGGACGAACTGGGCTGGTTTAGGGATGCAGTAGGGGAAGGGGAGATTTTGAAACTGGTGAAGTCCACATTGATACCATATGGCTGCAGGGTTCCCAGGCGGAATATGAGATGCTGTTCCTGCAACCTTCGGGTGGCATCATTGTGGCACTGCAGGAGGCCCATGATGGACATGTCATCTAGAGAATGGGAGGGGGAGTGGAAATGGTTTGCGACTGGGAGGTGCAGTTGTTTGTTGCGAACTGAGCGGAGGTGTTCTGCAAAGCGGTCTCCAAGCCTCCACTTGGCTTCCCCAATGTAGAGGAAGCCACACCGGGTACAGTGGATGCAGTATACCACATTGGCAGATGTGCAGGTGAACCTCTGCTTAATGTGGAATGTCATCTTGGGGCCTGGGATAGGGGTGAGGAAGGAAGTGTGGGGGCAAGTGTAGCATTTCCTGCGGTTGCAGGGGAAGGTGCCGGGTGTGGTGGGGTTGGAGGACAGTGTGGAGCGAACAAGGGAGTCACGGAGAGAGTGGTCTCTCCGGAAAGCAGACAGGGGTGGGGATGGAAAAATGTCTTGGGTGGTGGGGTTGGATTGTAAATGGCGAAAGTGTCGGAGGATGATGCGCTGTATCCGGAGGTTGGTAGGGTGGTGTGTGAGAACGAGGGGGATCCTCTTGGGGCGATTGTGGCGGGGGCGGGGTGTGAGGGATGTGTTGCGGGAAATACGGGAGACGCGGTCAAGGGCGTTCTCGATCACTGTGGGGTGAAAGTTGCGGTCCTTGAAGAACTTGGGCATCTGGGATGTGCGGGAGTGGAATGCCTCATCGTGGGAGCAGATGCGGCAGATGCGGAGCAAGAGGCGGCGCCGATACAGTCATCAATGTACCGGAGGAAGAGGTGGGGTTTGGGGCCTGTGTAGGTGCGGAAGAGGGACTGTTCCATGTAACCTACAGAGAGGCAGGCATAGCTGGGGCCCATGCGGGTGCCCATGGCCACCCCCTTAGTCTGTAGGAAGTTCCCACTTCCCGGTACATTGATGACTGTATCGGCGCCGCCTCTTGCTCCCCAGAGGAGCTCGAACAGTTCACCCACTTCACCAACACCTTTCACCCCAACCTTCAGTTCACCTGGGCCATCTCCAGCACATCCCTCACCTTCCTGGATCTCTCAGTCTCCATCTCAGGCAAACAGCTTGTAACTGATGTCCATTTCAAGCCCACCGACTCCCACAGCTACCTAGAATACACCTCCTCCCACCCACCCTCCTGCAAAATTTCCATTCCCTATTCTCAATTCCTCCACCTCCGCCGCATCTGCTCCCACGATAAGACATTCCACTCCCGCACATCCCAGACGTCCAAGTTCTTCAACTTTCCCCCCACAGTGATCGAGAACGCCCTTGACCGCGTCTCCCGTATTTCCCACAACACATCCCTCACACCCCACCCCCGCCACAACCGCCCCAAGAGGATCCCCCCGGTTCTCACACACCACCCTACCAACCTCCGCATACAACGCATCATCCTCCGACACTTTCGCCATTTACAATCCAACCCCACCACCCAAGACATTTTTCCATCCCCACCCCTGTCTGCTTTCCGGAGAGACCACTCTCTCCGTGACTCCCTTGTTCGCTCCACACTGCCCTCCAACCCCACCACACCCGGCACCTTCCCCTGCAACTGCAGGAAATGCTACACTTGCCCCCACACCTCCTCCCTCACCCCTATCCCAGGCCCCAAGATGACATTCCACATTAAGCAGAGGTTCACCTGCACATCTGCCAATGTGGTATACTGCATCCACTGTACCCAGTGTGGCTTCCTCTACATTGGGGAAACCAAGCGGAGGTTTGGAGACCGCTTTGCAGAACACCTCCGCTCAGTTCACAACAAACAACTGCACCTCCCAGTCGCAAACCATTTCCACTCCCCCTCCCATTCTCTTGATGACATGTCCATCATGGGCCTCCTGCACTGCCACAATGATGCCACCCGAAGGTTGCAGGAACAGCAACTCATATTCCGCCTGGGAACCCTGCAGCCATATGGTTTCAATGTGGACTTCACCAGTTTCAAAATCTCCCCTTCCCCTACTGCATCCCTAAACCAGCCCAGTTCGTCCCCTCCCCCCACTGCACCACACAACCAGCCCAGCTCTTCCCCCCCACCCACTGCATCCCAAAACCAGTCCAACCTGTCTCTGCCTCCCTAACCGGTTCTTCCTCTCACCCATCCCTTCCTCCCACCCCAAGCCGCACCCCCATCTACCTACTAACCTCATCCCACCTCCTTGACCTGTCCGTCTTCCCTGGACTGACCTATCCCCTCCCTACCTCCTCACCTATACTCTCTCCACCTATCTTCTTTACTCTCCATCTTCGGTCCGCCTCCCCCTCTCTCCCTATTTATTCCAGTTCCCTCTCCCCATCCCCCTCTCTGATGAAGGGTCTCGGCCCGAAACGTCAGCTTTTGTGCTCCTGAGATGCTGCTTGGCCTGCTGTGTTCATCCAGCCTCACATTTTATTATAATGTAAACTATTACCAATTTCTTAATTTTTCTACCATTCCATGAAGTAATGCTTAACTTTTTAACTGTTGTTTCTCTTATAACTTTGTAACAAAGATTTTTTATTGCACCGAGGTACTTTGGTACCTAAGATTGAGCTATGTGTGGCAAATTTTTTCACTGCAATCTTGTATTCCGTATTTGAGTACACATAACACTAAAATATAAAATCTGAAAAAAAGCTAAAAATCTAAGGAAGAGTTTTCTTCGATGTAATTTTGACATGGAAACAGTTTGCATCATAGGGTAGAGAGTCAAACAGTGTGAGATATAAACAGGAAAGTAATACTGCAACAATAGTAAAAAAAATGCAGCTTGACTCTGAGAAAGAAGTTCTGTAAACATTCAAAGTTTCTTAACGAAAACTAAATTCAGTCTTCATTTTTCAGAAGCTGCTTTTTGTGGCCTATTTACAGATCTTTCTCCATCTCTCTTTCTCTCCCCCTAGTCCTTCTTCACCTTCTACATAAATTTTTAAAATGTAAGGATAGAATGTCACTTGTCTCCATGAGCAAGGTTGCAGACAGTTTGGGGCGGGGAACAGGGAAAGTTGGGAACAGGAATGTAGTCCACCTGTAAAGCTTCTCAGATGACATTTCCATTGGCCCCCTATCTTTCATGATCTCTACCACAGACTTGCAGTGGGCTGGGCAAGAACTCAGCTGCCCCTCCTACCTTGGCCCCAGTTGAGGTGTAGAAGTGGACAATTAATGACTATGTAAGGATTGTCTTGCACTCTACCTGAATTGTCCACCAGCCCTTCCTTACTGGGCTACACCTCCCCTCCTTATCCTGAGACCCCTACCTCACTATTTGCTGGGTCCTAGCCTCTGGGACTTCTGTTGCTGCTAACAATTTTTTGCCCATCCCTATCGAATGCAACCCTCTGACTGCCAGCCTTCTGAAATGAAACTTCTTCAGGACAAGCCCTAAGTAAATTTTAATTTATGATAAAATTCCACCTTTCTGGTTCCTTACTTTTAATCTGATTGACCAATTGACCATGCTAGCCTAGACTCCTTCTCCCAGGTTTCTCAATGTAAAAAAACAAGATATTGTATGTTATTTCAGTGCTAATATTGACCTGAATGCTCTGCTGGGATTTGAGTCTCTGGTAATAGCCAGGATTGAGGCTGTCTGCGCATTGCCAGGGTAACCAAAAGGCACTTTAGGATTCCTTATTAACTTGGGGATTGGCCTTCTGTTTCCATCCAAGGATGAGACCTGTTCCTGAGAGCTGCCTGCCTATTTAATAGAAGCATTGAATGCAGCCGCAACTGGAGGCTGTTCTGAACGAAGAGGAATCCCTGGAAGCCAGAGTAAAGCATACAGGTATTGGTAATGTGTGCTGGGTGCCAGGATTGATAGTACATTAGGAAAGAGAGGAAACTTGGGGTTGGGGACTAATTCCTTGGAAGAGACCTGAGAGTGTCACAGCGGACAAAGCAAAGACATCACCTGCTGGTCAAGATTGGATGCTGCCAGCTTTTACCTGACATGTCAGGCACTTGATGTCAGTTGTAGGGGGTTGGCTCTTAAAGGGTTTGTATTTGCATTAGTTGTATTCACTCTACGCAATCTGACAATATAACACCATTTTTGGTGCATAAACAGACTTGTATGAAGCTTGAATAGAGTTTTATTACACTTAATTATGTTGAACTAATTAATGTGAATGTTACCTAATGCTGCAAGGCAATAAACTATATCGTTTTATGTAAGCTATGTGCCTCTTCTCTACTAGTCTATCCTCTTCCACTGATAAATTACAGGCCCATAGACTCAACATAATAAAGTGGATGGCTACCAGTGAACTACCTTAAACATCATTGGCGGTACATGGATCCTAACACAGCATGGCGATTAGCTGTGGATTACAAAGGTAAAGCTGATAGAAAAGGTAAAAAGAATGCATTCAAATCAAAAGAAAACTTTTAACAAGGCAAGCATGTTTACCAACTTTAAGATTATTATCGCCTTAAAAGGAGATAGGCAGTATAAAAACAGAGAATATGGGAGAGACTCAGCAGATCTATAGAGAGAAACAGAGTTAATGTTGCGAGTATGGCATGACTTTTCTTCAGAACCGAAATGTGTTGGAAATAAGTCCTGTTTTCATTTCAGAACATTCTGGTAAATAACCTCTACACCCCGTCCAAAACAGTTTCATCTTTCCTCTAGCACAGACACTAAAACTGCACTGAGTACTCCAGCAGTGGCCTAACCAAGGTCCTATACAGCTCCAACATAACTTCCTTGCTCCTTTTCTTTAGTTATTCATTCACAGGAAGTGGGCATCACTGATTGGGCAGTGTTTATTACCCAGAAGGCAGCTGAGAACCACATTGTTGAGTATCTGAAGTCACAGGTGGCCAGACGAAATGAGGTTGGTAGGACATCAATGAACCAGATTTTTTTTAAATGACTAGTGACATTTAATGGTTTAATCGTTATCAGTAGATTCTTAAATTTTGTTTTTATTGAATTCAAACCATCATCTGCTGGAGTGGGATTGTAACTCAAGTCCCCAGAACATTAACTAAGTTTCTGCATTAATAGTCTAGCAATGTTACCATTGGGTCATTGCATCCCTGTTAATCTATGCCTCAACTGATAAAGGCAAATGCCCTGGATGCCTTCTTAACTATCTTGTTTACCTGGCCAGCCACCGTCAGGCATTTATAAATGAACACTTCAAGATCCCTATGTTCCTATGAGCCTCCAGGTCCCCTCCTATTACAAAGCTTGTAAAAGTGAAAACAGAAAATGCTGGAAAAATTCACCAGGTCTAGGAGGAGAAAGAGTTTACTTTTTGAGTTCAGCTCTGAACTCCAGCTCCAAAGAACAGTGAAATCAGACTCAAAATGTTAATTTTGTTCAGCTCTCCACAGATATTGCCAGGCCTGCTGAGTTTCTCCAGCAATTTCTATTTTAATTCAGATGCTTTTATTAGAGCTTGGGGATCTGGTTTCCCCTTCTTTCATGACACTTTGCTCGTGATAACACTCAGGTTGATAGTGCTGTCAAGAAGGCTGACGGTGTGTTAGGTTTTATTGGTAGAGGGATTGAGTTCCAGAGCTGTGATGTCATGCTCCAATGGTACAAAATGCTGGTGCGGCCTCATTTGGAATATTGCGTGCAGTTCTGGTCGCTCCATTACAGGAAGGATGTGGAAGCACTGGAAAAAGTGCAGAGGAGATTTACCAGGATATCGCCTGGTCTGGAGCGCAGGCAGTATGAAGAAAGGCTGAGGGACTTGGGTCTATTCTCATTGGAGAGAAGGATGCTAAGAGGGGATTTAATAGAGACATACAAGATGATCAGAGGATTAGATAGGGTGGACAGTGAGAGTCTTTTTCCAAGGATGATGACTTCAGCTTGTACAAGTGGGCATAGCTGCAAATTGAGGGATGATAGATTTAAGACAGATGTCAGAGGCAGGTTCTTTACTCAGAGAGTGGTAAGGGCGTGGAATTCCCTGCCTGCCAATATAGTTAACTCAGCCG
The DNA here is from genome assembly GCF_030684315.1 of Stegostoma tigrinum. NCBI lineage: Eukaryota > Metazoa > Chordata > Chondrichthyes > Orectolobiformes > Stegostomatidae > Stegostoma > Stegostoma tigrinum. The sequence continues at coordinate 134,623,589 of NC_081355.1, read as the reverse complement.
CATTAGGGGCATTTAAACAGTCCTTGGATAAGCATATGGATAATGATGGGATAGTGTAGGGGGAGGGGATTAGATTAGTTCACAGGTCAGCGCAACATCAAGGGCCGAAAGGCCTGTTCTGCACTGTATTGTTCTATGTTCTTTGTTCTATACTTCACCTTCACAAAATGGCATGAGAGTCCATTTTGTCCTACTAAGAATTTCCTAACTTAAAATATAAGTTTGCGTCCAGTCTCTTCACTAAACATGAGAATTCAATTCAATTCAAAACAGCTTTAATTAAGTGTTAAATAGTGTTCCCCATTCTAAAACACTCGCTGAATATGCTAAACCCTTAAGTCTCTAATTAAGTAAAACAAAGTTTGTTTTCTTGTGGAATGAGGAGCTTTACACATCTGCTTGCATTGAATGGGGAATGGTTTGGTGGGTGTCGAGAGGTAAGGGCATAAAAATAGCTGGCACAGAACAATGGACAAGGGAGTGCAATTCCTGGCTACACATTGTTCTGAAGGGAAATCTTGTCTCCCAAATGTCAGCTTCAGGGCCAGTCACCCAGCTTGAATAAGAACACAACAGATTCATAATGACAGAGTGGTGCATTGTGCGTGAGTAATTAGCAATCATCAAACGGATCATTTCGTGTGTCATCCAAACCTTCTGCAAATTGAACTAAAGATGCTCAATGGATAAAGCCACAGGGAAAGTAAGCTTCTTTAGTGTCCTAAGATCCCATTGTAATGTCAGAAAAGAGAATAGAATCCTCATTGTGTGGAAGCAGGTCACTCGGTTCCTTGACTCCATATCAATCCTCTGAAAAGCATCCCACCCACAACCACCGCCTACCCTATCCCTGCATTTCCCTTGGCCAATCCACCTAACTTGCACATCTTTGGACTATGGGAGGAAACCCTAACGGCCATGATCTTATTAAATGGCGGGGTAGCCTCAGGGGGCCTAATCCTGCTCCTAGTTCTTACGTTCTTATGATCACTTTATGCCGAAGACATATATCTACAACTTTCTTGAAAGTCTTCAATGTTTTGGCCTCAATGCTTTTTTATTGTGGCAGAGAATTCCATCGGTTACCTGCGTGAAGAAATTTCTCCTCAAATCAGTCCTAAAAGGCCTACCCCTTACCCTTAGACTGTGACTCACAGTTCTAGACTCCCTAGTCAACGAAGACATCCTTCCCACACCTAGATTGTTTAATCCTGTTAGAATTTTACAGATTTTGTTGAGATCCTCCCTCATTCTTCTAAACTCTTGTGAATATAGTCCTCTGTGATCTAGTATCTCACTGTATGTGAGTCCCATCAGCTCAGAAGTCAATCAGGGAAACCTTCTTTGTGCTCCTTCTGCACCAAAAACATCCTTCCTCCTATCATGAGACTAAAACTGCGCACATACTCAAGGTGTGAGCTTACCAATGTTACAGCAAGCATCCCTGCTCCCATACTTGAACTCTCTCACTAAGAAGGCCAGCATAACCCCTTACAATTCCAAATTCTTTCTGCCTTGAATGGGTGACCACTTACCTTGAGAATGGTCCTTCTGCTCCTCGACTCTCCCAGAAGAGGAAACAACCTTTTGGCACCAAACCTGCCAAGCCCCTTAAGAATTTTATATATTGCAACAGTGTAGGTTCTCATTCTTTCAAACTCCAATGAGTACAGCTATGTTCCCAGCAGAGGATATTACTAGATAAGTCAGATCCCAGATGAAAATTTGAAGTCTGAAAATTTTGTTTAGCTTTTGGACCATGAGATCGTCATTCAATGCCGATACCCCACGTTATTCCAGAACCATGTATGTCATTAGTAATCAGAAATCTATGAATCTCTCTTTCAAACGTAAATAGACTGAGCTTCTGCAGCCCTCTGAAACAGAGAATCACAAAAAAATCATCACCCTCTGAATAGAACTAATCTCAGTTTTAAGTGGCATGCCTGTATTTTTAAAATGTGCCTCCTGGTTCTTGATTCCCCAACCAGGAAAATCATCTTATCTGAGCCTAGCTTGTCTATTCCTTAAGTATTTTGTAGGTTTCAATGATATAACCTCTCATTTTTGAAATTCTAGAAAATGCAGGCCCAGTTTGCCAAATTTCTCTTCATATGACAATCCTGCACAACCTACAAACAATTCTGGTGAACTTTCATTGCACTCCTTTGGCAATAATATTCTTCCTGAGATAAGCAGATCAAACTGCACATAGCACTCCAGATGCAGTCTAACCAAATATCTGCAAAACTGGAGCGAGGCACTAAAATCCTTATGTGATGAAGGCTAACATCCCTCCAACCTTTCCACAACTGGCTATAACAGAGTCCCTGCCGTATGGAAACAGGCCATTCAGCCCATCGAGTCTACACCACCCCTCCAAAGAGCACCCCACCATATCCTCACACCTCTGTATTTATCAATAGGCCAATCCACCTAACTTGCACATCTTTGCACTGTAGGAGGAAACCAGAGCACCCAGAGGAAACCCACACAGACACAGTGACAATGTGCAGAGTTCACACAGACAGTTGCCTGAGGGTGGAACTTGGGTCGCCTGTACTGTGGGACAGCAATGTCAACCACAGAACCATTGGATTTTCTTGTAACTCAATTATTGAGTTTACTGTCTGGGTTCTTAGCTTTTTCTAGCTTCCGGTATTTGCCACCATGTTGGATCAGGGTTGGGATGGTGGCTATCCACCATTAGCATTCAGCTAATAGCAATTACAGTCTTTTTCTCAGCTACCATTCATGTAAACCATGAGCGCACTACAGTCATAATAACTAATCGATAACTCTCCTGTGAAATACCTTGAGACGTCTTATGATATTAAACAGTGAGTTGACGTTATGGTTGCAATGTAAGCTGTTTGATTTCACTTGCCCCTCTCTCCCTGCCTCCCCCTCCACATCCACCTGGAGTGTAGGATCAAAGTCAATCCCATGTGTTGAAGTGGTAGTGATTATCTTACACTGAGTAATATTTATACTAAAATAGGAGCAAAAGATGGGATATCAGAGAAAAAGTTGCAATGAAAAAGGAGATTATTTCTCCACCTGTACATGTTTACTCTTCTCTTTCAAACTGAAAACACACTTCACTCCCTGAGACTTACAGTAATTAACTCAATTTTTGATTACCGCCAACAAATTTAAATGTAGAAAGGTTTTAAACTAAAATTAGCTTAATAGTGAGTTGAAATATAAATCAGATTAGCTTCATTAAATTATATTAACATCTTATAGAGTAAAAATTAGAATGCACTATGAAAACACTTTCTTTATTAAAGGAAATTTATGGAGATTTATGGAGATTTCCACAATACAGCAGTTGATATTAATATCTTTGCTTCCATACATAATATAAGACCTAATAAAATATTTATTAAATGGGTTGGTGCTTAAGGGAAAATTGATGGGACACAGGAAAGATTTTGGCAGCCCATGACATAACAGCGAAATATACAGTTATGTGTGAGACGAATTTGCTCATTAATGGCTGCTATGGCTCAATTAAGAAAGCAAAACCTTTCCTAACTTTGAGTAATGAGAGATTCAAAGTAAAGCATATATCATTAAATTCATTTATTAGAAGTGAAGATTATGTGATGAAATGGTACACCAGTAAGTTGTTTCATGTCATAAGACATGTAATAGGTTCTTCTCTCATTCTTGATCATTTCTGGGCAACTGGCTATTTTGATACAGACTCAAGATCACATGATTAAGAAGAACAGAGCTACATAAACTGGAGAAATCTCAAAATCTAACCCTAATATCCAAAAGTCTGCAATAGGGATGTTAGAACTTGTTTCAATAAGCGATCAGCTACAGTGGTTTCTATTGAGTAATGATGAAGTGTGCATATGAGGATGACTGAATAACATAAGAAAGATCAAAGATGAAAAAAGACCATTTGACCCACTGAAGCCTGTTGTTCAGAGCCTTAACTTACCCATTATGCCAAACAAATACCTTAAAAACCTTTTCTTTTCTATTGCCCTGCCCAGAAATTTCAAGGCATTTATGATGCCATAAACAAATAAGTTCTTCCTAGTGTTATACCTGTTTCCTTCCAACTTAAATATAATTCATTCTCTCTTCCTATAGTCTGCTAAGATAATACTGTCCTAAAATTCAGTGAAATTATTCTAATTTCTTGCCATTACCTCAATGTGAGATTGGAGGGATCCTCAAAAGAAAATGATATGAATGGCTGCATGGAAGCACTGAAGCTGTATCATTAGAAACTTTTAAGAGGTTGAACATGAAGCTAGTTCAAAGTGATAACAATTATTGCCGATAAATATATGCATAAGCATGGTAGAGTAAAGGTTAACCGATGCCTCATTCCATCAAGAATCAGTCCATGTGATCTGACATTACAAGGATCTTGCTTCTTAAATACATGCTCAGGAACTATTCTTAGAATATTAATTCAGTTAAAAGTTACTCTATGCATTCTGTAAGCCATCATTCCCATATAGTTCTTACAATTTTTTTCCCAATGTTTATTGTCTCCACCAGCATACTCTCATCCCATTTTTTCCAGTAGTCATTCTGGCCCATTAACATGAAAGGTCATTGACTTGAAAATTTAACTAGTTTTCTCTTCAAAGATGTCACTTTCCATGTTGAGAACTTTCCAGTTGTGCAATTTATTTTCTTTCAGATTTCAGGCATCTGCAAGACTTTAGTACAAAGACACTGAATACCATCTAATACAAGTAGGGCATAATTATAAGTGCCTGCAGTGTAAGAGGTTATTAGCTATTTGTTAGAGTGCACTATTAGTGATGTCAGATCTAATTTAGAGGCTGGAACCTGAAAGAGAGAATTTCTGGATGAAGTCTGACAACAGTCAACCTTCCAACTAGCCAATATATGTCACTTGTGTTTTAGCAGGATGGTCTTCAGTTCTCTCCTATTGAAGACATATAGATCCCAGTCTTTGTACTTATGCGGTCTCAAGAGGATAGAAAAAAACAGTCAGGATGGGAAATACCATGTTGTAGTCAGATTGAAGCAATCCCACCACCAAGAAAATAGATTAAATATTTATAGACCTGTCTCATGAATTGTAGTGGATGACTGAGCAACTGCAGGAGGAGGACGATCATCAAAAATCTCTCTAGTCGTCGATGGAGGATATATTGTTACAGATAACCAGTTTGGAATGATGCATTTACAACCATTTTTAGCCAGAGGTACGCAGTGAGTAATCTATCTCAATCTATTCCTGAAGTTCCCAGTTCCTAGCATCGTAGATACCAGACTAGAGCCAATTTGATTGACTGCACTTCACATCAAGAAATAGTTAAAGGCACTGGATACTGCAGAGGCCCCTACAACATCCTGGCAGCAGTGATATAAAACATTAGCAAACATCTGATAATGTGAAAAATTACTTGGTTTCTCTTGGCTATGAAAAAAATTAAAATCTAATCTGATTATATCTCCGTCAACAATCATCTGCAAAGTAATAGAAGATGTTATCAGTAGTTTTGTCAAGCTGCACTTACACTGCAATAACATACTCAGATATACATGAATCGGGTTCTGCCAAATCCACCTGGCTCCTGACCTTATTGCTGCTTTGGTCCAAACTGAAAAAAAAACAGCTGAACCAAGAGATGAGGTGAAAGTGATTACCAAAAGAAGTGCAGCATTTGATCAAAGATAATGGGAACTGCAGATGCTGGAGAATCTGGGATAACAAAGTGTGGAGCTGGATGAACACAGCAGGCCAAGCAGCAGCTTAGGAGCATAAAGGTTGACGTTTTGGGCCTAGACCCTTCATTAGTAAAAAGGTTTTTTTTCTGATGAAGGGTCTAGGCCCGAGACGTCAGCTTTTGTGCTCCTAAAATGCTGCTTGGCCTGCTGTGTTCATCCAGCCCCACACTTTGTTGTCCAGCATTTGATCAAAGGTGGCTTCAGGAAGCACTGGTAAAATTTAGACAAATGGTTGAACACTTGGTTGAGGGAAGGGCATAATTGGCAGCGAGTTGTCCCAGGGTATCGATGCTTCAGGCGGGATAGAGAGAGAAGTAAAAGGGGTGGAGGAGTTGCAGTAATGGTCAAAGATGATATCATAGCCACACTGAAGGAGGGTCCCATGGAGGACTCAAGCAGTGAGGCAGTATGGGTAGAACTCAGAAATAGGAAGGATGCATTAACAATGTTGGGGCTGTACTCCAGGCCTCCCAGCAGTGAGCGTGGGATAGAGGTACAAATATGTAAACAGATGATGGAAAGGTGTAGGAGAAACAGGGCGGTCGTGATGGGAGATTTTAACTTTCCCAACATTGACTGGGATTCACTCAGTGTTAAGGGTCAAGACGGAGCAGAATTTGTAAGATGTGTCCAGGAGGGTTTTCTAGAGCAGTATGTATGTAGTCCAACTCGGGAAGGGGTCATACTGGACCTGGTGCTGGGGAATGAACCTGGCCAGGTGGTTGATATTACAGTAGGGGACTACTTTGGAAATAGCGACCGCAATTCCATAAGTTTTACAATACTCATGGACAAGGATAGGAGTGGTCCTAAAGGAAGAGTATTAAACTGGGGGAAGGCTGACTATACCAAAATTTGGCAGGATCTGAGGAATGTAGATTGGGAGGAACTGTTTGAAGGTAAACCCACATTTGATACGTGGGAGGCTTTTAAGGAGAGGTTGATTAGGGTGCAGGAGAGACATGTTCCTGTGAAAATGAGGAATAGAAAAGGCAAGATTAGGGAACCATGGATGACAGGTGAAATTTTGAGACTAGCCAAGAGAAAAAAGGAAGCATACATGAGGTCTAGGCGATTGAAGACAGACGAAGCTTTGCAAGAATAATGGGAATGAAGAGTGAATCTGAAACAAGGGGTTAAGAGGGCTAAGAGAGGACATAAGATATTGCTGGCAAACATGGTTAGGGAAAATCCCAAAGCCTTTTATTCATATATAAAGAGCAAGAGGGTAACTCGAGAAAGGATTGGCCCACTTAAGGACAAAGAAGGAAAGTTATGCGCTGAGTCAGAGAAAATGGGTGACATTCTTAATGAGTACTTCACATCAGTATTCACCAAAGAGAGGGACATGATGGATGTTGAGGTTAGGGATAGATGTTTGCTCAGTCTAGATCAAGTTGACATAAGGAAGGAGGACGTGTTAGGTATCCTAAAAGACATTAAGGTGGACAAGTCCCCAGAGGACTGGAGACTTGCTAATGTTGTCCCCTTGTTTAAGAAGGGCGGCAAGGATAATCCAAGTAATTATCGACCGGTGAGCCTGACGTCAGTGGTAGGGAAGCTACTGGAGAAGATACTGAGCGATAGGATCTATTCCCATTTGGAAGAAAATGAGCTTATTAGTGATAGGCAACAATGTTTTGTGCAGGTAAGGTCATGTCTTACCAACTTAATAGAATTCTTTGAGGACGTGACAAAGTTGATTGATGAGGGAAAGGCTGTAGATGTCATATACATGGACTTCAGTAAGGCGTTTGATAATGTTCCCCATGGCAGGCAGTTGGAGAAAGTGAAGTCACATGGGGTTCAGAGTGTGCTAGCTAGATGGATAAAAAAAAACCTGGCTAGGCAACAGGAGACAGAGAATAGTAGTAGAAGGGAGTTTCTCAAATTGGAGACCTGTGACCAGTAGTGTTCCACAGGGATCTGTGCTGGGACCACTGTTGTTTGTGATATATGTAAATGATCTGGAGGAAGGTGTAGGTGGTCTGATCAGCAAGTTTGCGGATGACACTAAGATTGGTGGAGTAGCTGATAGTGAAGGGGACTGTCAGAGATTACAGCAGAATATAGATAGATTGGAGAGTTGGGCAGATAAATGGCAGATGGAGTTCAATCCGGCCAAATGCGAGGTGATGCATTTTGGAAGATCTAATTCAAGGGTGAACTATACAGTAAATGGAAAAGTGTTGAGGAAAATTGATGAACAGAGAGATCTGGGTGTTCAGGTCCATTGTTCCCTGAAGGTGACAACGCAGGTCAATAGGGTGGTCAAGAAGGCATACGGCATGCTTTCCTTCATTGGGCAGGGTATTGAGTACAAGAGTTGGCAGGTCATGTTGCAGTTGTATAGGGCTTTTGTTTGTCGACATTTGGAGTACTGTGTGCAGTTCTGGTCGCCACATTACCAAACGGATGTGAATGCTTTGGAGAGGGTGCAGAGGAGGTTCACCAGGATGTTGCCTGGTATGGAGGGCGCTAGCTATGAAGAGAGGTTGAGTAGATTAGGATTATTTTCATTAGAAAGGCAGAGATTGAGGGGGGATCTGATTGAGGTCTACAAAATCATGAGGGGTATAGACAGGGTGGATAGTAAAAAGCTTTTTCCCAGAGTGGGGGACTCAATTACTAGGGGTCATAAGTTCAAAGTGAGAGGAGGAATGTTTAAGGGAGATATGCGTGGAAAGTTCTTTACACAGAGGGTGGTGGGTGCCTGGAACGCGTTGCCAGCGGAGTTGGTAGACGCAGACACGTTAGCGTCTGTTACGATATATTTGGACAGGTACATGGATGGGCAGGGAGCAAATGGACACAGACCGTTAGAAAATAGACGACAGGTTAGACAGAGGATCTCGATCGGCGCAGGCTTGGAGGGCCGAAGGGCCTGTTCCTGAACTGTAGGTTTCTTTGTTTCTTTGGGACATGGGTGAAACTCCCCAGCCATATCTGGAAAGTCTTATTTTTTGGTCTCCATATTTGAGAAAAAAGAAATATTTGCACTAGAGGGAGTGCAGTGAATGTTCAGAAAACTAATCCCCGGGATAGTGAGACCATCTTGCCGGGAGAAATTGAAGAATTTCTCTATGGCAGTGGTTCCGAAGCTTTTCAGTGTCAAGGCATCATTAAGTAGATTTCCCTTCTCGTGCACATGCGCGTTGACAAATGCGAACAGATGCTGTTTTGGTACATAGACATTAAAGCTCTGGAAGAGATTGGAATCACAAATGTGAAGATTTTGCAGCACACCTCTCACTTTGTCACAGCACATCTGTAGATAACCACTGTTCCAGAGTTTTTAAGAATGAGAATGGATCTTATTGAAACTTTAAAAAAAAAGTCTTACAAGGAAAGACAGGGTGGATGTGAATGGGATGATTCCATGACTGATTATTTTCGGATCATCTCAGAATGGGGGGAGGTTATTTAAGACTAAGATAAGAATTTCTTTGCTTAGAAGGTGATGAATCTTTGGAATTCTCTGATCCCAGCAGCTCTAGAAACTCATACATTGAGCACGTTCAGAACAGAAATCACTAGATTTCTGGAGCCTAATGACATCAAGGGATATGAAGATAATGCAGGAAAGTGGCATTGAGGTAGACCAACAGCCATGATCTAAAGGAATGATGGAGCATTCTCAATAGGCTGAATGGTCTTCCCATGTTTCTATTTTTCTAAAAGGTAAGAAGGTTGTAGTTGTGAGAGATCAATAATCTCAGTCACATAAGAGTTATGCACGAGTTCCTTAGGATAGCGCCCTCGGTTCAAGCATGTTTAGCTGTTGCATCAATGATGTTCCTTCTACTGTAAGGTCAGAAAAAAGAATATTCACTGATGTTCGACAGCATTTCGACTCCTCAGATACTGAAGCAGTCTGGATATACACGCAACTAAACTCGTACAACATTCAGTGTTTGGTCAATAAATGTAAAGTAACGTTGATACCTCACAAATGTCAGGCATCTTTAAAACAAAGTAATCTAACACATCACCCCTTGATATTCATAGAGACGTAGAAATATGCAGCATGGAAAGAGACCCTTTGATCCAGTTTGTGCATGCCGACCAGTTATTCTAAATAAATCTAGTTCCATTTTCCAGCATTTGGCCCACATCCCTCTAAACACCTCCTATTCCTGTCCCCATCCAAATGCCTTTTAAATGTTTAAATTGTACCAGCCTCCATCACTTCTTCTGGCAGTTCATTCCATATTCGCTCCACCCATTGCATGGAAATGTTGCCCCTTAGGCCCCTTTTAAATCTTTTTCATCTCACCTTAAGCCTATGCCCTTTAGTTTTGGGAAGCCCCAACCCAGGGAAAAGATCTTGCCTATTTACCCTATCCATGCCCTTCATGATTTTATTATCCACTAGAAGGTGACCCCTCAGTGTCTAACACTCCAGGGAAAATAGCCCCAGTCTATTCAGCCTCTCCCAATAGCTCAAAGCCTCCAACACTGGCAACATCCTTGTAAATCTTTTCTGAACCCTATTAAGTTTCACAAAAACTTTCTATAACAGGGAGAACAGAATTGTACACATTATTCCAAAGGTGGCCTAACTGATGTATTCTACAGCCGCTACTTGACCTCAAAACTCCTATAACGCCAACACTGACCAATGAAGACAAGCATACCAAATGCCTTCTACACTACCCTATTGACCTGCAACTCCACTTTCAAGGAAATTTGAACCTGCACTACAACGTCACTTCGTTCAACAATACTTCCCAGGGCCTTACCACTAAGTATATAAGTCCTGCCCTGATTTGCCTTTCCAAAATGCATCACCTCACATTTATTTAAATTAAACCCTATCTGTCACTTCTCAGCACTTTGACTATGACAATATTCAATGGCAATGTCTTTATGCATTTTCTTTGCAAGTTTGCAATTTTGCGTTATTATTTGCCCAGCCTCATCCTTAAAGGGCCTATGTTTACCTTGGTTTGTCTCTTGCTTATTACAAATTCCAAGAAGCTTTTCCCGTCCATCTTGATATTGCTTGCAAGTTTACTCTCAATTTTTTTTGGCCCTTTTGTTGATTATCTTTCGTTCATTTTTGAAACATTCCTATCTTAGAGCTGACCACTAATCCTTGTTACATTTTATTACAGTTGATCTAATGCTCTCCTTCACTTCACTTGTTAGCTATGGTTGGCTTATCCCCTTCTACTTCACAGGAATAGGTTTTTACTGTGAGCCAGGAGCTACTTACTTAAAAGTCAGCAATTGTTCTTCAATTGTTTCTGCTGCTAAACTCCTTCTCCTGCCCACCCAGCCAACTCTGCCCTCCTTCCTTTATAATTGTTCTCATTTCTGTATGCACAGCATTGTTCCAATCCAGGTTCTACCCTCTCAAGTGGAATGCTAAATTCTACCTTGTTGCTGTTACTGTTTCTGAGAGTATCTTTTACTCTGATACCATTTACAAAACCTGCCTCAATACATCATCATAATATCCAAAATAGCCTAATCTCTGGTTGGACTGCAATATATTGTTGTGGGAATGCACTCTAAAAATTCTTCCTCTGCTAAGTCAACTATCCTAATCTGCGTGAAGATTAAAGTCTCCCCTCATTAATGCACTTCCTTTGTTACCTGCCTTCATCTCTGCTGTTTTATTCCCTGCTCCAGCGTAGGGGTAGGGGCTTATAACGTGCTCCTCGCGGACATTTTCCCCTTTACTTTCATACCACTACCTATGTGGATTCTACATCTTCTGATTAAAATTAATTTCTTGTTATTGTACTTATTCCATCCCTTTCCAACAACATTGCCTCAGCACACATTCACTCCCGCCTATCCTTTCAAAAAGTCACTTACCCCTAAATATTTACTTACCAATTTTAATCTCTTTGTCACATGTCTTTATATTCCCACAACTTGCATTTGGTGATTAATTCATCTATTTTGTCATGAATGCTACCTGCATTTATATAACGAGCCATTAAGTTTGTATTTCCTTTCCATCATTTCCCATTTTGACCCTATTTACTGTGTTTTACTTTCTCCTTCAGTCGAAGAAGGAGTTGAGATAGCTGATCTAGTGTTGGATTTCATCATCATTGATAGACTTTTGAGAGATGTCATTCAGGGAAGAGCAGATTGTTGGAATGGCAGCCCATCTTGCACTCTAAGCATGCTTTGCTATCATTGGGCAGTAGGAACAGTGCGTACCATCTACAAGATACACAGCAGCAATGCATCAAGCCACAAGCACCAGCAGCATCCATAGCTGTGTGTCAACCATTTAGAAGGTTAAAGGCAGCAGGCTAAGGGGAGCACCACCACTGCATGTTCTGCTCCAAGCCACATATCATCCTGACTTGGAACTATATAGTCATTCCTTCACTGTCTCAAAATCTTGGAACTTTCTCCCTAACACTGCTGTACCCACACAGTTGAGCTCTAGCAGTTTAAATAAATAGCTCACCATTGTCTTCTCAATGGCAATTACATTTTGGTAATAAATTCTCACCTTGCCAGAAGCACTGTCATCTCAGGGAAGAAGGAACAAGTTTATTGTTTTAAATGAAGTAAATCAATGTCAATGGAAGAAAGGAATTTGAATAATATGGACATCAGACAGACTCCAAAACTGAAACCCCTCTGAATATCCAATAAAAGTTTGAATTTAATTTGGTTTTTCAATAACAAAGAAGACCACCAGGGAGTCAGGCAAAAAAATCTGTCACTGGAACACCAGAGATTTAGAGTCATGCTGTTGGCAAATTGGCAGGAAATCAGATTCATCATTAGCCTTCCAGGGACAGAAACCCACTATAAAGTCTCCAGGGACTTAGGTCCATACTGCTGTTGATGCAGTGAAAAATAAATTGCAGATTCAATGAACTGCAACAGCTTCAGTCTAACACATGGACACCGGCTGCTAACTTGACTAGTATGATATTGAGAAGAGTACAGTATTTTCATTAAACAGACCATAATCTTGGCTGTTGTTAAACTGCTAAGGCTCAGGTTAACATCCATCAGTAAAATAAATGCAGTCAGTTAAACTACTTATCTATTGGCAAATACTTTATCTGGAAAAAATCTCTAGGATATTCATCACAAAATTGATAGCTTTATTCAAAAACAAACTCTGGGGCAGATAAGAAGGAAACAAGATGACTGTGATCACTAGGTACCATCAGGGAATGACACCATTATGAGACCACAATAACAAACACCTGGAAAACAGCTTGATGAAGTTGCATTTTAAGTATTCCAATACTCCGTATATTCCTACTAGACCCACATGTTAAATGGTAAGTTTCCATAACCGCAACGTGCTAAAATCTTCCTATTGTTTTTTGTGCTGTGTAACCAATTACTACTAATCGAAACAGAAATTGCTGGAGAAACTCAGCAAGTCTGGCCCATCTTTGGAGAGAAACCTGAGTCTAGTGGCCCTTCATCATAATTAATGTTCGGAGTAGACTACTGCCACTAGTCTACCAATTTGTACAGGGTCTAATGACCCAATAGGATGAGCCACGATTGAGTCTTAACAAGAAGGGGGACTTTCTGAAAAACAAGATAGGGTTGGCTGCATGTTCGCAATCAGTGCAATTTACTTTAATTAGTTAGGCAAAGTTACTAAGATCATGAGGAACTATGATCTAATACGTCTGACTCTATCAGGATCTCATGCAAGACTCCTTGTTCTCCACCAAAGACTACATGGCATCATCACTTTGGGGGTAGCGCAATGTAATCTCCCACGCTGCCCCTTTCAGAAACATTACCTTATAGAACAAAATAACTTTAAAGTCAACACATTTCTGAATTCTTTAAAAGCTTAACTGTGTCAAACAAGCTTTCTGTCTCAGAAGATAGCAGTGAACTATTTAGCAACATTTGATAATTACAAGACTCAATCTTGATTCTGACTAAATACCTATTTTCAATGATAAGTAACAAAGCAAAAAAATCTCATTCACCACCAAAGATACAGGCACAATTCTAACACTGAGACAAGTAGAAATATATAGACATGTTGCCAGAAAACTGATAGCAGAGCCAATTCATCATTGAGTAAACAAAATGTTTGTGTCAATCAATAGAAACTCATGTACAATTACACTGGGGAATGTAAAGGAATAGTAAGTCTTGAAGCGCAATGGAATAAATAGCAAGATTTGGCAGAATTACATAGGATGGGGTGTTTCAGGACATGCATAGTAATAGTTTATGCATTCCTTCATGGGATATACGCATTACTGGCAAGGCCAGCATTTGTTACTCATCCTTAATTGTCCTTGAGCTGAGAGGCCTTTATAAACGACATTTAAATGTCAACCACATTGTAGTGAGTCTAAATTCATATGTAGGTCAGAATAGTTAAGGACAATGATTTTGGTCTCTATGAAATGATTAAACCAAATGTTTCATTTACAAGAATTAAAGACAGTTTCATAGTCACCACTAGTGAGAAAAACCTTCAATTCCAGATCATAGCACAATAGAACACAAAAAATATGAGGAGTGGGCCATTTGGCAGAGCAAGCCTGCCCTGCATTCTGCAAGCTCATGGCTGTTCTTCTTTAGGCCTCAGCTCTTCTTTCAAACCAGCCTAGTACAACTATTAACTCAAATACTTCCAAAAATCTATCTACTGCCTCTTTACACATTTATAGCTCTCTGGGAGGTAGAGAATTCCCAGAATTCACTCTCCAGTGGGTGTAAATATCCTTTCACATCTCATTTTAAATAAGCATCTTCCTACTCTGTAGCTATGTCCCTTAATTCAAGACTCCCCTATAGTGCAATTATTCATCTAATTCAAATTTTGCCAACCACCATGGTCAAATTTGAGCCCATGCCCTTAGAGTTTGGTGCAGATCTGAGTACTAATCTTGTGCTACAGGAGGTAGGGAGTGGTGTGGTGGTGGTTTAGAGGAATTGTGGGGGCAGGCATTTATGGCATAAGTACTGAACTGCCTGCTCAAAGATTTTGCTCTTTTTGGGCAGAAGGAAGGAACAGTACATGAAGAGACTTAACCTCAGTCGGGAGGTGTGACTGATATACATTATATGGCCCAATAAAACAGGAGGACACAGGAAACTACTTGTGCTGCATTGTGAGTGATAGACAAGGCCTCCTCTATTCTATCTCCCATTTCTTTTACCTCCATAAAATTCTTCCAGTTATCCAAAGGAAACGCCACAAATGTTCCTGATTTGCCATGATTAGTTCCTTATGGAATTGATAGGTGCCATGCTGTATCCTACAACAATCTTGTTATACTTCAGAAAGAGAATCTGTGAAAATAACAGTAAGAACATTGTATATACCACCCCCAATGATTTCAGAATATCCAAAAGCATCTTACAATCTGTAAATGTCTTTCTAAAATGTAGCCACCATTACAATGTTAGGTACAAAATAAATCTAATTTGTGCACACAAACATTAATGTCATAATGAGCTTGCAATTTTTCTTTTAGTCAGATCAATTAAAGAACAATAAGTGCTGGAACCTCAGGGACAATTCTCTTCCTTTTCTTTCAAATAATGCCATAGGATCTTTAGAATCCACCAGCAATAGCAGATGGAGAAATTGGTTACATCCAACAATGCTACAATTCCTCAATGTTGCCCTAAGCTATCAACCTAGATTTTGAGCTCGAGCCATAATTTCCAACATTACATTTTCCCCAAGCTGCGGAATATCATTCATGGTCTACCTGACATGAATTCAATGACAGAGCTAGAGGTGAAAGGTTTTTCTTTCACTAAATTTTAAGTATACATTTCGTTCAAGTTTTAGATTTTACACTCATTAGTACAGTATACAAGAAAGCCAATGTAAAGGGAAAATAAGGGTCTAGTAAATGAGAGAAGAGTGTTGATTCCTTGGCAAGTGGACTTTGGGTGATCAAATGTTGCAATGGAGTATGTGCCATGTAGGTGATCTCTGACAGTTAACTGGTAGGTTTAGTTTACTTTTTTAAAAACATAACTGTTAACTCTGATTGGCCTAGGCAAGGTAGCGCTCTCAGAAATAATCAAAGACGATCACCTATTTTAATGAGTTGAAATAAGTGCAGTGCATTCGTGCTAGTTCTGTCCACAAAGAACAGGGCTGTGTATAGTAATATAAGAAGCTCTCGGTACACAAAAGCACATCACACTTGGAATCTGACTTGATGCTGTAAACAGATTATATAATTGTTCTGTAAAGAAGAAAACTTCCACCTTTACCTGGTCTGGCCTACATGTGACTCCAGAGTCACAGCAAGACAATTGACTCCAAAAAGCATTCTGAGCAATTAGGGATGGCAATAAATGCAGGCCTACCGAGCGATGCCTTCATTTCGTGAATTAATTTTTTAAAAATCCTCTTATGCTTGGGATTATCTGGCAAATGTGGTCCAACTGTGGAATCACATTTAATATGGTATAATGTTTTGAATTTTGGAAACATGGCCTGGCTTCATATGGGCAGTACATTGTCCATTGTGAGCAGCTGAAGGTACATACTGTTTGATAACATTTGCCAGACTTTGATGTCAGGTACATACCTGGCCCACGAATTTCTCATTTGTGTGACCAGTAGATCACTTCTGTAACTTGATGGCAACATCCGATTCACGGCATGCACATCATAGGATTCTGAAAGTCTTTTCTGATTTTTACATGCAACGCCAATGTCTAATAATATTGCAAGGCCTCAAAGCCAACCCAGCTGCATCCATCAGTAAACATGACAGAGTGACAGAAAAAGTCATCCTTGACAATTGTAACTATAATGGGAAGGAAGAACATAAGAACCAGGAGTAGAAGTAGGCCATCTGGCCCATCGAGCCTGCTCTGCCATTTAATAAAATCATGGCTGATCTTTTCGTGGATTCAGCTCCACTTACCCACCTGCTCACCATAACTCTTAATTCCTTACTGTTCAAACATCTATCAATCTATTTACCTTAGAAACATTCAATGATAGTAAAATGAAGGGAGTGCAGTTTAGTTTGATCTTAGAGTAGGATAATAGGTTGGCACAACATTGTGGGCCGAAGGGTCTGTACTGTGCTGTATTGTTCTATGTGTTTTATGCGAAATAGCCTCAACCACTTCACTGGCTGGGAAATTCTACAGATTCACAATCCTTTAAGTGAAGAAGTTCCTCCTCAACTCAGCTCCACTTTACTTTGAGGCTATGCCCCCTAGTTCTAGTTTCACACGCCATGGAAACAACATCCCTGCAAAAGAAGGCAGGTCTTCAATCTATGACAACAAAATGTGAGGCTGGATGAACACAGCAGGCCAAGCAGCATCTCAGGAGCACAAAAGCTGACGTTTCGGGCCTAGACCCTTCATCAGAGAGGGGGATGGGGGGAGGGAACTGGAATAAATAGGGAGAGAGGGGGAGGCGGACCGAAGATGGAGAGTAAAGAAGATAGGTGGAGAGGGTGTAGGTGGGGAGGTAGGGAGGGGATAGGTCAGTCCAGGGAAGACGGACAGGTCAAGGAGGTGGGATGAGGTTAGTAGGTAGCTGGGGGTGCGGCTTGGGGTGGGAGGAAGGGATGGGTGAGAGGAAGAACCGGTTAGGGAGGCAGAGACAGGTTGGACTGGTTTTGGGATGCAGTGGGTGGGGGGGAAGAGCTGGGCTGGTTGTGTGGTGCAGTGGGGGGAGGGGATGAACTGGGCTGGTTTAGGGATGCAGTGGGGGAAGGGGAGATTTTGAAACTGGTGAAGTCCACATTGATACCATATGGCTGCAGGGTTCCCAGGCGGAATATGAGTTGCTGTTCCTGCAACCTTCGGGTGGCATCATTGTGGCAGTGCAGGAGGCCCATGATGGACATGTCATCAAGAGAATGGGAGGGGGAGTGGAAATGGTTTGCGACTGGGAGGTGCAGTTGTTTGTTGCGAACTGAGCGGAGGTGTTCTGCAAAGCGGTCCCCAAGCCTCCGCTTGGTTTCCCCAATGTAGAGAAAGCCGCACCGGGTACAGTGGAATTCAATCTATGTCAGCTAGATTGAGGATTGAATCACATCCTGTTGGCTCCAATCTAACCCACATTGCCCATTCAGCTAATTGACTCCCGCTCCTCCCTTCCACCAGGAATTTACATCACTGTGGTGATGTCTACATTTATGTGCAGATTATAGTCTAGTGTTTAACTTGAGAAGAAAGCTGCACATCGTCCAAGACTGCAGATTGGGAAACAGATGAGAGCATTGGAACACCCAAACCTGCACCAGTTGGACCTTAATTCATAAGCAGGTGAAGGGTTATTGATAGCCTGCAACAGGTTACGTTTCAATTTCTGGACTGCTCTGAATGTAACCACTAGAATTATAAACTCATAGTGTTGTGTTCTACCAAAAACCTTTCCTTTCAGTAGGTGAGTGCACGAAGTCATTTAATGGTTAATAGCTTTGGATGGCCTTAAGGTAATTGAGTAGCTGAGCAATGGATTTTCTTCGGCTGAGGATGTTGATTTGTGAAAAGTACAGATGTTGTTTAAACTGCATGGGAACAATTCAGATGGGACACCAGTTTTATTTCTGAACAGGATTGGCAGCAGGAGGTGGACTCAGCTAATTGAGCAGGCGTACAGCAAAATTACACTTCTTCTGCCTCCCCCTCTCTCCACCTCACACCCTAGGAGCAATCTAACACTTGTGACTACTGTCCACAGTATTTGATATATGGGCAACAATACCCACCCCCATTCTCTTCCTCCCATCAACTCTCAGGGGTGTATATTTCTCAAAGTATATTTGTCAACAAAATGCTTTCAAACAAGAGTGAAAAAGACATAAAGGCCATAGTTGCAGAATGCATAATCTCAGGAAGATCCACTGTATCATGTTAGTGGCCATTTAAGGTAGTGTGTATGTATAATGACCTGCCAAACATTTCCATCACTTTCTGTTATTATTTCTGATTTACAGCATTCGTTACATTTCCATTCTTGTGTGCGATAAATTTTAAATTGGTTGAATTGTCCTCCTGCTGTAGAAATACACATTTCTTCAAAAGTAAAGCAAATAAATTTGAGGCTTAAAATAGCCAGCACATTCTTAGCTCTTATGTGTCTCTAATGATGGAATCCTGTTAGTGATGGTGTTTATGTTTCAATTATAGTTAATAATCCCAACAAGTGAATAAATTGTGAGATGCTGATTAAGTTGGTTGCTTTTTCAGGAAACAATCTTTTAACTGACCATTGTAAGTCATTTGTATGTTAGACCATTAGGTTGGTGCAATTTTAGAAAGTAACATTTTCTTCATTGATTCCTATGCTTATCTTTTGAAGCTTCAGCCTTGTTTTTGGTTGCAACTCTTCGACTCTTAAAATTCCAAAGTTAAAATTTAAATCTTGTGCTCTTTCTTGCTCATTTGTAGATATAAATTCTGACAGGGTAGATACAGGAAGGTTCATTCCCCTGGCTCAGGCCTCTAGAACCAGACGATCCAGTTTCAGAATAAGGTATACGCTATTTGGAAGTAAGATGAGGAGAACATATTTCACTCAGAGGGTGTTGACTGCAATAGTCTGTCTCAAATTCAGTGTGCAGTATACCTTTAGAACATAGAACATAGAAAAGTACAGCACAGTACAGGCCCTTTGGCCCACTATGTTGTGCCGTGGAATAATCCTAATCCAAAAATAAAATAATCTAACCTACATTCCCCTCAATTCACTGCTGTCCATGTGCATGTCCAGCAGTCGCTTAAATGTCACTAATGACTCCACTTCCACGACTACCACTGGTAAACTATTCCATGCGCTCACAACTCTCTGGGTGAAGAACTTCCCTCTGATGTTTCCTCTATACCTTCCCCCTAACACCTTCAAACTATAACCCCTCGTGGCAGTCAATCCTGCCCTGGGGAAAAGTCTCTGGCTAATGACTCTATCCGTGCCTCTCATTACCTTGTACACCTCAATCAGGTCACCTCTCTTCCTCCTTCTCTCCAGAGAGAAAAGTCCGAGCTCAGTCAACCTCTCATCCAGTCTAGGCAGCATCCTGATAAACCTCCTTTGCACTCTCTACAAAGCCTCCACATCTTTCCTATAATAGGGTGACCAGAACTGGACACAATATTCCAAGTGTGGTCTCACCAGGGTTTTGTAGAGCTGCAGCATAACCTCGCGGCTCTTAAACTCGATCCCCCTGATAATGAAAGCCAAAACACCATATGCTTTCTTAACAACCTTATCCACCTGGATGGCAACTTGGAGGGAGCTATGCACTTGAACACCAAGATCCCACTGTTCCTCCACACTGCCGAGAATCCTGCCTTTAATCCTATATTCAGCATTTAAGTTCGACCTCCCAAAATGCATCTCCTCACATTTATCCAGGTTGAACTCCAACATTGGTGAGGCCACAACCTGGTGTACTGCGTACAGATGATAGAATCCCTACAGCCCCACAAGTCCACACCATCAAAACATCCCACCCTGACCCATCCCTCAATAACCCACCTAATCTACACATCCCTGAACACTATGGGCAATTTTTACAGTTTTGGTTCCTTTAAGGTTGGATATACCAGCATTGGAGGCAATTCAAGAGATTCACTAGGCTGGTTCCTATGGGTTGCCGTCATGAATGGCTAAAAATTAGGCCTAACATATTGAAACATACTAGACTGGAGGGGCTTGACCAGGTCAACTTTGAGAAAATGTTTCCACTAGTAGAAAAATCTCAGTAGGTTTCAGTTACAGAATAGATATAACTGTGTGGCCATGAAATCTGAGCTAGTTTAATAGATATGTTCATGATATTGTCACTGCATCTGAGCATCTGACTGAGGGCTCAAAATATATTTTACTACGGGGATCACTTGAAGCATGACATGCTTCTAGAAGCATTATCTCCGTTAAAATCCAACAACTTAACATTAGCTCAAACACATATGTGCCTGTGAATATGAATGTAAGAAATAAGGGCAGAAACAGACCTCTCAAGCTTTCTCCAATTTCAATAAAATCATAGCTGATCTGTTTGTGTTTTGAATTTGACCATCTCCTTTGACCTGATGACCTTGAGGTTCTTGCATAATGTAAGTCTATCTATCTCTGTCCTAAAAATATTCAGTGATTCCCACCTCCACTGCTTTCTGAGGGAAAACAAAATCTCCTCATCTCTATCCTGAAAAAGCATTCCTTAATTTTAAAACAATGTCCACTAATTTTGGACCGACTCACAAAAGGAAACATCCTTCTCACATCCAACGTGTCGAGACCAATGAGGATCTTAAATCAAGTCAATTCTCACTCTTCCAACCTCCAGTGGAAGAAAATCTATCCTGTCTAACCTGTCTCCATCAGACATCCGCTCAACCTGGGTATCACTTTAATAAACCTCATTTGAACTACCCCCAATGCATTTGCACACTTCCTTAAATAACAAAACTAAACTGGTCAAAGTATTTTTACATCCAATTCCTTTCGTAATAAAGGAAAGCAACCCATTAACCTTCTTAATATAGACTGTTCCTGCACATTAACTTTTTTTTGTAATTTATGCTTGAGAACTTCATAATATATTTCACCAGCTTGCTCAGATTTCATGGCCACACAGTTACCTTTGTTCACGATTAAAATGCTGGGCTTCACTTCAGTCTTCTCTCTTTGAAACTGGATGACAATTCTGTCATATTCTGGTCAGTGCCATCTCGGACTGCCTTTACTCTGAGTTAACTTATACTGCCCTTTTACACAAAACAAGTCTGCCATAACCTGTTTTTTGGAAGATTCCGGAACATGCTAACCTAAGGGAATCTCTTGTTGAACTCTTCAACCAAGCTGTGACTACTATTCTAATTTTTCCAATTTGATGGTAGGTTAAAGTTACCTATAATTAATGTCAGCCCTTTTTTTTAACAAATACTCAAAGTCTAATGTGAGAAGGAAGTGTACAATAAATAACAGGACCCTTAGAAACAT
This sequence comes from Stegostoma tigrinum, assembly GCF_030684315.1. Lineage (NCBI taxonomy): Eukaryota > Metazoa > Chordata > Chondrichthyes > Orectolobiformes > Stegostomatidae > Stegostoma > Stegostoma tigrinum. Next base: position 134,601,937 of record NC_081355.1, on the reverse strand, counting down.
TACATTCAGAGGGATCAAAGCATACAGATGCGCAGTTCCCTGAAAATAGCAACACAAGTGTATTAAGCAGTCGATACAGCATGTAGTATGCTGGTCTTAGTCAGTCAGGCATAGAGTATAAAACTTTAAAGATCACATTGCAGCTGTATAAAACTCGAGTTAGGCTACACTTGGAATATTGTGTACAGTTCTAGTTGCCACATTACCAGAAGGATATGGTTGCTTTGGAGAGGGGACAGAAAAGTTTTGGCAGGATGTTGCCTGATTTGGAGGGCATCAGCTATGAGGAGAAGTTGGACAGTCTTGATTTGTTTTCACTTGAATGTCAGAAGTTGAGGGACAACCTGATAGAGGTTTAGAAAATCATGGGATTCATGGATAATATAAAAAAAATCAGTGTGGAAATACCAATTATGAGGGGGCATAGGTTTAAGGTAATAAGGGGAAAGTTTTGAGGAGCAAAGATGAAAGTTGCTAGAAAAGCTCGGCAGATCTGGAAACATCTGCGAAGAAAAAAATTAGAGTTAATTTTTCGGGTTTGGTGACCTTTTATTAGAACTCATGGTAGCAGGGGAAACATCAGTTTATATGCAGAAAATAGTTGGAAGGAGCAGGGGGATGGATGGGGTAGAGAGCAAATGATAGGATAGCGTCCAAAGAGAGAGAAGGATATTTGGATAGATAAAGGGGTTGATAACGATCTGGCTTGAAGGTGAATATTTGTTTTTGGGGACTGTTAGTAATCAACAATAGGTAATGTGTAATGGCAGGCTTTGTGGTAATGACGCCTGGTATGCGGGGTGGGAGACTAGGACATGGGAGAGATTAGGCCCTAAAATTACTGAATTCAGTATTGAGTCTGGAGGGCTGCAGGGTCTCCAAGCGGAAAATGAGCTGTTGCTCTTCCAGCTTGGATTGAGCTTCGCTGGAACACTGCGACAAGCCTGAGACAGAGATGTTGGCCAGAGAACAGAGTGGTGTGTTAAAGTGGCAGGCAACGGATAGCTCAGGGTCTTTTTTGTGAGCAGAACGTAGATGTATTTCGAAGCAATCACCAATCTATGCTTTATATCCCCAATATAGGGAAGACCATAATGTAAGCAGCGAATGCAGTAGGCGAGGGGAAGTGCAGGTGAAGTATTGCTTCACCTGGAAGGTATATTTGGGCCCTTGGATAGTGGGGAAGGAGAAGGTAAATGAGCAGGTGTTGTACCTTTGCCAGTTACAAGGGAAGGTGTTGTAGGGCTGTTTGGGGTCAGGGGGTGTGCGTGTATATGTGGGTGGTGTTCGGTGAAGCAAGTGTGGACCAGGGTGCCCCGGGAGGAATGACCCCTACGGAAGGTGGACAAAAGAGGGGAGGGGAATATGTGTCTGGTGGTGCATCTTGCTGGAGGTGGCAGAAATGGCGTCTGATGATCTTCTGGATGTGGATGCTGGTGGGATGGTAGGTAAGGACGAGGGGACCCTTATCATTATTGCGGGAGGGAAGAGAATGGGTGAGGGCAGAGATGTGGGAGATGGGTTACTCCTAGTTGAGGGCCCTGTCAACAATGGTGCTGGGGAATCCTTGGTTGAGGAAAAAGGTGGATATTTTGGAGGCTCCTTTGTAAAAGTTGGTCTTACCTGAACATATGTGACAGAGACAGAGGAACTGAGAGAATGGGATGGCGTCTTTACAGGAAGTGGGGTGTGAGAATATATAGTCCAGGTAGCTATGGGACTCAGTCGGTTTATAGTGGTTATCGATAGGCAGTCTATCCCCAAGGTGAAAGTGAGGGCAGGGTGGGAATTGGAAGTGAAATTGATGAACTTTTCTAATTCTGGATGAGAGAGGGAAGTAGCACCGAGGATATCATCGATGTATTGGAGACAGAGATGTGGTTGGGGGCCGGAATAAGACTGGAGCAAGGATTGTTTCACATACCCCATGGAGGGACACGCATAACAGGGACTCATGCCAGTACCCGTGGCAACCCCTCTGACCTGAAGGAATGGGAGGAGTTAAAAGAAAAGTTGTTGAGGGTGAGAACAAGTTCGGCCAAGCAGAGGCGGGTGGTGGTGCGTGGGAATGGTTCAGGTCCTTGCTCCAGGAAGAAGCGGAGAGTCCTAAGACCCTCCTGGTGGGCAATGGACGTCTAAAGGGGTTGAATGTCCATGGTAAAGAGGAAGCAGCTGGAGCCTGCAAACTGGAAGTTTTGAAATCGGTGAAAGGTGTCAGAGGAATCACAGATGCGCATGGGCAGGGATTGGACCATGGGAGAGAAGACTGAGTCAAGGTAGGAAGAGATGGATTCTGCTGGGCAGGAGCAGGCTGAAACAATGATTCTGCTTGGACAGTCCTGTTTGTGGATTTTTGGAAAGAGACAGAAGTGAGTTGTGTGGGGCTAGGGGACTATCAGGTTGGAAGTAGAGGGCAGAGGTTACCATCTGAAATGAGATCAGTTGCCCTAGTAGATACAATGGCCTGATCCGTCATGGTAGGTTCATGGTCAGGGGAAGATAGGAGGAAGTATCTGAGAGCTGGTGCTCAGCCTCTACAAGGTAGAGGTCAGTATGCCAGACTACAACAGCACCACCCTTATTGGCGGGTATCAGCCTGTCAGGTATTTACCATCCCTCCTAACCTTCTGCTCTCCAATGCTGAACGTTCTGTACTCCGTGGAGCATTGAACATCACAAAGATATCTGTGATCCTGAAAGGATTCATAGCACAGGGGATGAAATTTCAGTTGGAATCCACATGGGGTGAGTCTGAGTGGAGGTAGTCACTGAGGATGTTTAGAGGAGACTTTCATGGCAAGTTTTTACAGAGAGGGTGGTAAGTACCTGGAATGTGTTACCAGCAAAGGTAGTAAAAATAGCCTTAATAACAATGTTAAAGACTCATCTTGACAGATATATGAATAGGCAGAAGATAGAGGGTTACTGACCATGTGGAGCCAAAAGGTTTTTAGTTTAGAAAGGTATCATATGTTGGCAAAGGTTTGATGAAGCAAAAGGCCTGTTCCTCTGCTGTACTGTTCTTTATTATTTGTTCTTTATGTCTGAATGAGAAAGTGTTAGTTAAAGTGGCTGAAACAATGACAATCAGTTTTGGAAAGAGAATAGAAGGAAAGAGCAATTAGAATTTGGGAGACGCAGAAAAGAGAAAGAAAAATATTAAATACAGTCATCTTACTTTAAAAGTATGTCGTCAAAAGTAAGGGGTTGACTTTAACTGTCTGGAGTATGTTTACTTTGCAATACAAGATTAGCAGCTACATGCTGCTCAATGCATTTGAATCCATATCTTGAGCTTCTGTTTCCATTGAGTTAACACTTTCATTCCTCAGGCAGTGGCTGCTCAATTGGCATTCTGAACTGTTGCAGACAAACAGGAGGCTAGAAGAACACAGCAGGCCAGGCAGCATCTGGAGGAAAGGAGAAGTCGACGTTTCAGGTGTTACCCTTCTCCAGGGCTGACTGTGGGGATAGGGGGAGCTGAAGATAAAGGGGTTTGGGGTCGAGCAGAATGGTGACCCCACTTCCCCATCATTCTGCTACCCCCATACCCTTTATCTGCAGCTTCCCCTATCGCCACATCCAGTCCTGAAGAAGGGTAATACCTGAAACATTGATTTCTCCTTTCCTCCAAATGCTCATTTTTTAAAATTATTCATTCACAGAATGAGGGCGTTACTGGCTAGGCAGCATTTGTTATCCATCCCTAATTGCCCAGATGGCAGTTAAGAGCCAACCACATTGCTGTGGGTCTCAAGACACATGTAGGCCAGAGCAGGTTAGGATGGTAGTTTCTTTCCCTAAAGGACATTAGTGAACCAATTGGGTTTTTCTGACAATCAACAATGGATTCACGATCATCATTCGGCTCTTCATTCCAGATATTCATTGAATTCAAATTCCACCATCAGCAGTGGCAGGGTTCAAACTCGGGTCCCCAGAGCATTATCTGGGTCTCTGGGTTAATGTTCTAGCAATAATACCACTAGGCCATTACCCAGCTAGCTGCGCTCTTCCAGCTTCATGTTTGTCTACCTTGGATTCCGGCTTCTACTGTATTTTTGTGCCGAATTCTGAATTATGTCTGCCTTCAGCTCAGGTTGCTGTGACATATTTGCATAAAAGACAGCAAATTGGAATCTCATAGATTCATGTTAAAACTGTTAGATATCTCACTCAAAAGTACCGAAAACTGAAAATACTCAGCAGATCAGACAACATCCAAGGGAGAAACAAAAATGCTTTTTTTCCAGATTGAGGACATTTCAACCAAGATTTGATTCCAGTACTGAAAATAAATGTTCAGTAACAGCAAATGAGTTTCACAGCCTTATATTTAAAATTTATTCATGGGATCTAAATGCAATTTTTGGTCATCCCTAATTGCCCCAAGAAGGTACTAATGACGTGATGTACAGTACACCCACAGTACTGTAGTAGAAGATATGCCAGGATTCTGACTTTTCAAGAGTAAAGGCAATGTGGTGGTCTGGATGGTAGATACCCTGGAGAGGGACAAAGTCAGAAGTCACATAACTTCACCTGATGAAGGAGCCTGTGACTTTCAATAAACCTGTTGGACTATAACCTGGTGTTTGTGAGATTTCTGACCTTGTCCACTCCACTCCAACACTGGCAACTCCACATCATGCGAGCTGGAGAGGAACAGGCAGTTGATGGTCTTCTTTAGGGTGTATTTTACCGGGCAGTAAATGTCTAAAATGGCAGTTCAATGTCTGGTCTATCCTCCCTCAAATAAGAATTGTACTTGAACTGCTCAAATTTAAGAAAAGCTGCCCCACAGCACAATTATCCTGGGAGAGGCCCACAGCAAACTCAGAGTGAGTTAGGGTTAGGGTTAGGGTTAAGGTTAGGGTTAGGGCGAGGGTTAGGATTTGGGCTAAGGTTAGGGTTAGAGTTAGTGTTAGGGTTAGGGCTAGGGCTAGGGATAGGGTTAGTTAGTGTTAGGGTTAGGGCTAGGGCCAGGGTTAGAGTTAGGGTTAGGATTAAGGTTAGGGCTAGGGTTAGGTTTAGGGTTATGCCCCTCAGAACATTTGAAAACTGACCACTAATGTCCAGTTAAGGATCTCAGTAGGCTTAACGGTCTGATAGCTGGCTGATCGCTCATCCTCCTACTGCATTATGTGGAGCTGTTTGGGAGTTATTGAAAAGTGGTGGGCAAGCCTGGCATCCTAGTTCAGTTACCCCACCTACAAATACATTAGCAGGGAGACCAGAAAACCTTCCCTATCCACACAATTATAATGATATGTTCATCTATTGGATACATCTGTGATGCCTTGGTTAGATTACGTACCATTAATCCTTCTTATTGTTATTAATCTCCACGATTGATCCCATCTGATGCCTTATGGAGAGGATAGATTCAATGATGATAGAAAAAAAAGTTTATTACTTACTACTTAATGACTAGTTACATTAAATTTGAGAAATATGAATGCCTCATTTGAAGCGTCAGGATTAATTTCAAATTAATTACACATTATTGCTGCAAAATATTCTGATATCTGCAACAAGACTATAAAGAACTCTAGTTCAGCACATTAGTGAAGACCCAGGAACAGCCCTTTATATTAAGATGGGTGGACAATATTTTGCAATGTTAATTAAACCTGTGATTGTCTTAAACAACATCCCTTTCATGTGTCTGTTGCCATTGTATTTCTGGCTGCTCGAGGTTGTGTGTTTAGAATGTCACTCAGAGATAGCAAGAACTGCAGATGCCGGAATCAAAGTCAACACAATGTGTAGCTGGAGGAACACAGAAGGTCAGGCAGCATCAGAGGAGCAGGAAAGTTGACATGTGCTGTGATCCTCCAGCTCCACACTGTATTGACTATATGTTTGGAATGTGTTATCAAAGGAGTCTTGATGATGTGCTGAAGTGAAAATTTGTGTTTGTGACACAGCTTTCCCAATTTTGAGACAAGTCCCTAGATATTAGTAAGGATAGCTTTGTAGGATTTACAGGGCATCTTCTACCTTTCTATATTTGTTCTATATTATTTTTGTGGAGTGGTCTATCTCCAGTTTGACCTTTTCTTTGTTTTTATCTGTGGCGTTTGATACAACTGAATAGATTTCTAAACCATTTCGGAAAGCATTAAGAATCAACTACATTTGTGCATCATGGCTAAAGAGGCAGATTTCTTTCTCTAAATGATATTAGTGGATCAGGGTGAGTTTTTACAAGAATCTATTCATTCCAAAAATCATCATCACTATACTATCTTTTAAATTAAATCCTGCACGTCACCTTCTGCCCTCGTGGGATTTGAACTCATGTTTCTGGAGGCCTTTTGAATTATTATTCCAGGAACATTCTGCTGCCATTTTCTTACTGACCTTCCTGGTACAGTGCATGTTCAATATTGTTTCACTAAACTATGCATGACACGAACTATGCCAGCTATGTCTTCCTTGCAAAAGTCTAAACTCAAGCAGATGTCATGGCGCTGTCCAGTGAACTTTTAAACTCTTTATTTTTCTACAGCCAGAAAGAATAGGACTTGCACATATGCAGGATGTTTGCATAACACATCAGCCCAAGTGAAGAAAAAGCCATCATGGAGCAAATCTGAAGGAGTGAAGCTATGTTTTACCATTGCATGAGCAGCATATTAGCGTGCTAATGTTCTCCAGTGCCAGGCCACCTCTGGGTAGCTTGATTGAAGCACTTGATCTGACAAACTCATCCATCAGTCAAGTAGCACATCCTTAATTACAGACTGCTGTGCTCTCTCACGTTCATTACTGTTCAAGTAGCTGACAGTGATACAATGTGCTCTTCTCAATGTTTGATAAAATCAAGGTGGCTCAATTTCTCAGTGCTGAAGACATATACTAAACCTTATAAATATTGCATATTTGATTTGCTATCATGGCTGATGCTTTCTCATTTATCATTCTCAACTGGAAAGTGACCTGATAGCTGTCTTACTGGAAGAATACAGAGCCACTCCCAGAAAAAAATATACGTTCTCCTCACAAGTCCCTCTAACAATTTGATGTCCCCTCCTGCAAGACTCCAGTTTGACATAATCTGAGGTGATCAGTGAACAGCAATGATGGGAACTGCAGATGCTAGAGAATCCAAGATAATAGAGTGTGGGGCTGGATGAACACAGCAGGCCAAGCAGCATCTTAGGAGCACAAAAGCTGACATTTCAGGCCTAAACCCTTCATCAGAAAACGGGGATGTGGAGATGATTCTGAAATAAATAGGGCTCCTCCCTCATCCCCATCCCAGATCCCAAGATGGCTTTCCACATCAAGCAGATGTTCACCTGCATATCTGCCAATGTGGTATACTGCATCCATTGTACCCGGTGTGGCTTCCTCTACATTCGGGAAACCAAGCGGAGGTTTGGGGACCACTTTGCAGAACACTTACGCTCGCTTCACAGCCAACAACTGCACTTCCCAGTTGCAAACCATTTCCACTCCCCCTCCCATTCTTTAGATGACATGTCCATCATGGGCCTCCGGCAGTGCCACAATGATGCCACCCGAAGGTTGCAGGAACAGCAACTCATATTCCACTTGGGAACCCTGCAGCCTAATGGTGTCAATGTGGATTTCACCAACATCAAAATCTCCCCTCCTCCCACTGCATCCCAAAACCAGCCCAGCTCGTCCCCGCCTCCCTAACCTATTCTTCCTCTTACCTATCCCCTCCTCCCACCTCAAGCCGCACCTCTGTTTCCTACCTATTAACCTCATCCTGCCCCCTTGACCTGTCCGTCCTCCCCGGACTGACCTATCCCCTCCCTACCTCCCCACCCATACACTCTTCTCCACCTATCTTCTCCTCTATCCATCTTCAGTCCGCCTCCCCCTCTCTCCCTATGTATTTCATAACCCTCTCCCCATCCCCCTTTTCTGATGAAGGGTCTCAGCCTGAAATGTCTGCATTTGCTCTCCTAAGAAGCTGCTTGGCTTGCTGTGTTCATCCAGCCCCACACTCTGTTATCTGTAATCAGTGAACAGCATTATGATTTAACAATCAGCTATCTAACCTCAAATGAGAATGTAGTACACAGGCAAAATCATTTCTTGAAGTCTGACAAACTGTTAAAAATAAACATTAGAGATAACAAGGTGTAGAGCTAGATGAACACAGCAAGCCAATGAGCATCTAAGGAGCAGGAAGGTTGACATTTCAGGCCTCATTTGACATTTCCCTTCTCTAGGCCCAAAACATCAACTTTCCTGCTCCTCTGATGCTGCTTGGCCTGCTGTGTTCATCCAGCTCTACACCTTGTTATCTCAGATTCCCCAGCATCTGCAGTTCCTACTATCTCTGAAAAATAAACATTTATTGCTGATTAATGGAAAATCACATTAATTGTAGATTGTGTGGCGGTAATCTGGAATCTGATTTAAAGTAGGTGAGTAGTCCTTTCTTTCTGATGAATTTTGGTCCAGATTATTTTCCTTATTCTGGGTCATCATTGTGGGTAACGCAAGCACCTATATGGAATGGACTCACTTAGAAATAGTAAGAACTGCCGATGCTGGAGTCAGAGTTAACACAGTATGGAGCTGGAGAAAAACAGCAGGCCAGGCAGTAGAGGAGCAGGAAAGCTGACATTTCAGATTGGGATCCTTCTTCAGAAATTTTCAGCTTTCCTGCTTCTCTGATGCTGCCTGGCCTGATGTGTTCATCCAGCTCCACATTGTGTTATCCCTACATGAAATGGAAACAGTTTTCAATAAAGCAGTAATTTGCTCCCGTTGTTTGAGAGGAATCTTATCTTTAAGCGGTGAAATATGACTTTGTAAAATGATAAATACTTTCTGAAGCCAGTTGAAGACACAATTCCAATATGTCAGCATTCAACCTCATTATACTGGTGGAGTTTCCACATTGTCTGTTTTATTGACAGTTTGCTACATGTTTACAAGATCCAAGTAATGCTGCTTAAGCTACAGTATAAAACTTACGAAAAGAAGACCGAGATAGTTGGCATTTTGGATCGGGACCTTTCTTCAGAAAAACTGTTCCTGGAGATTTTTTCTGAAGAAGGATCCCAACCCAGAACATCAACTTTCCTGCTCATCTGATGCTGCTGGCCTGCTGTGTTGCTCCAGGCCCACACTGTGTTATCTCTGACTCCAGCATCTGCAGTTCTTACCATCGCTGATAAGAAGATCAAATTGCATTTATATAACATATTCAATGTGACAAAAAAGGAGCTAAGGCATTTTACAGAAGTTTGAAAGATAAGTTTTACTTGGCATAACTGCATAAGATGCTGTTAGGCCACAGCTTAGGAAAAGTAGGTTGCTTTAGAAGTGTCTTAAAAGAAGGAGCACAATTTAGATCCATGGAACACATGGGAGACTTTGCTTGCACATGGTGGTCTGAAAGGGAATCTGCAGGGCAATTACACACTTCATGTGTGCATCATGTTAGGGCAGTAGTGCATATCCTGTAGCTGTCTGCTGTCAAATGTCACAACCTACAAAAATATTAAGAGTGAGAATAAAACATTTAAAAAGTCAGGAAAGGGAAATGGGAAAGTGGAGTCTTTGTACTTAATTGAGATAAAGTAATGGCATTTATAAAAAGTGTATAGCTATGGCTGAGACAGATATAGATGGTGTGGGACAGAGAATGTGTGTGTGTGTGTGTGTGTGTGTGTGTGTGTGTGTGTGTGTGTGTGTGTGTGTGTGTGTGTGTGATTAGGAAGTCAAGTGCAATGTCAGCATTCATTTTAAAAGGTTCAGGAAAAAGAGTAGAGATATACAGCTGAAGTTGTATAAGGCCCTAGTCAGACTGCATTTGAAATGTTACGAACAGTTTTGGGACCTGTATCTAAGGAAGCATGTATTGGTGTTGGAAGAGTCCAGAGGAGGTTTGCAAGAATAATGACAAAGTTGCTGGAAAAGCTCAGCAGGCCTGGCAGCATCTGTGAAGGGAAAAAAACAAGAGTTATTTTTTCAGGTCTGGTGACCCTTCCTCGGTTTTTATTTTGCAAGAATAGTCATTGGGGTGAAGGGCTTGTCGTATGAGGAGCGGTTGAGGGCTTGGGTTTGTACTCATTACAGTTTTGAAGAATGAAGGAGATCCAGCTGAAACTGACAGAATACCGAGAGGCTTGGATAGAATGCGAGTGGAGATGTTATTTCCATTAGTAGGAGAGGCTGGACCTGAGGGCACAGTCTCAAAGTGAGTGGAACAACTGTTTAGAGTTTTGTCAAAGACCTGTAGCTCAGTTTGTGGATGTAGTTGTTGTCTTGCTCACCGAGCTGGCTCATTTTTATTCAGTCGTTTTGTCACCATCCTAGGTGACATCATCAGTGGAGCCTCCAATAAAGCTGAGAACTGAGATTAGGAGGAATTTCTTCAGCAAAAGGGTAATTAATTTGTAGAATTCATTGCTGCAGAAGCTGGAGGCCAACTCATTATGTGCATTTAAGACAGAGATAGATAGGCTCTTGATTAGTGTGGGGATCAAGATTTACAGGAATAAGGCAGAAGAATAGCGTTGAGAAACTTATCAGCCATGATCAAATGGCAGAAATGTACAATGGGCTGAATGGACTAATTCTGCTCCCTTATCATACGATTTTATGGACTTATGGATTGAAAGTGATAGGTAACAGTAACAAGGGAGTTCAATTGCTAGTATTGCAAGACTCCTTCCTAACCAGAAATGTCAAGAGCTTAATATTCACTTCTGGGTATAGCGTTGGGGAATGAAACCAGAGTAAACAGGTAAGGTAAAAGTATTGGACCTTAAGGTAATATTATCACAACATAGCCAGCACTGATCATAATATAATACATTTTAAGCCATTGATAAGATAGATCACATAATGAGATTTTAAAAAGTGAATAGATTGGAGAAATCTGATTGTGAGGGCCTGAAACTAGAATTTGGCAAGATAAAATATGCAATAATATTGGCAAACAAAGATGTAAATCAACAATAGAAAGAATTTAAAATCACATCTAATAGAATGCAAGAAAATGTATTCAAACTAAATAGCAACGGGACTCCAGAGATGAAAATTAACATGGGGAGCAGATGAGGGTGGCATATACTAAGCACACAAACAGCAGCGAAATATGGGTCAACAAAGAATTCAAAGACATTAGGAGAGCACTGAAAATATAACTAGTAAAGCAGGGAGTTAGATGAAATTAGATTGTCAAGGAGCAGAAAACAAAACAAAATATTTTACAAGCATATCGATAAGCAAAGGAAGGTTATGGTGGGACTTGGACCATTAAAGATGGACAGAATGATGCAATAAGTAATGCAAACTTTGACAAAATTAACTAATAATTATTCTGTTTTGGTAATCGGCTTGGGGTTTGGGATATTGGGGGTGTTGGTTTCGATGATAGGGAGTACTGATGGGTTGCCGTATAATGCTGAGGTGAGTAATAGACGTAGGATGATGGATGATCAATTTTGGCCCTCCCCTCTGATATATCCAGCATGACACATTCAAGTCTTCAAACAATTCAATTCACTCCATGTAATATTAAGAAATTGCTGAAGATATGGGGATGCTACAAAAGCTATGGATGGCACTTACAGTATTCCAACTATCGTCCTGAAGGCTTGTGCTCCTGGATTAATAGTGTCCCTTGCCAAATTGTTCCAGAAATGTACAAATTTACCCAGATATATCCTGTTCACAAAAAGCAGATGAGTTGAAAGATGACTGTTTTATATATTTATTAAAGCCATTTTTAACAGTTTGGATTTGACAGTGTTTGTACGTAGGAATTAGTTTTTTGTAAGGGTTTTCAACAATTAATTAGATCATATTTTTGCCACTATAATTTCAACGATGCATATGCCTCCTGGAGTGTTAATGGAAGTGTACTGATGTTACTGGGTATACAATAGGAGAGCAGATGTTGGTTTGCTAGATTTAGAGGAAACAAAAATTGCTTTTTCAGGCAATTAGATGTGAATGAGAAAAACCCAGAGAATGCAAAGCATTTGGGAGATCGGAGGAGATCTGACTATATTTAGATGTAAGCATATTTTCTCATAGAAAGTAAGGAGATTGTTCAAATCAGTCAAGGAAATAAGATACCTCAACGAAAGCATATAGTTTCTGAAATTCCCAGACCAGAAGTGTTTAGCTACAAATATACATTGGTTACTAAAAGTTGAGAAAATCAAACATCTCAAGTGAATTTTAAAAAAGCGCAGAAAATTGGAACTGAAAAGCAACCATTAAGTCAAAGCTATGGATCTCATCTTTTTGAGCAACTGCAAGTTATGTTATTAGAAGATAATTGAGATTTTTCTTTATTGAATGCTTTGAAATATTTCGAAATGTAAATAGCTTATTTTGTGTAACTTTATTTTGTGTTGCAAACTTCTGTTATATTGTTAAAACCAAATCTAAGATTTGAGTGCTTATGTTTCAGTGAAATATTGTTATAGTAAATTAAACAAAACCGAAATATGACATCTTGAGATGCATTTCATTCTAGATTGTCTTGTAGTCACATCAGGTGGAATCATAGCACAGGACAAACCTAACATGGTATCATTAAAATAAATGTATTTCCTTTCATTTGTCACTTCTATTAAGTATGTATGTGGGAATATGTCATTTTATCCCTTCCGAATGATTGATGCAATTAATAATAATCACAAGCATTTGTGTTTGCAAGTTTTATGAAAGAAAAGTCTTGTTTTATTTCTCATGTACTTTCCCTGGAGGTTCACTTAAACATAGCATCTTGCTCATTTGATTCACCTGTATTATAACACACCTACAAAAATTTGATTCGAATTGGGATAAAAAGCTTAATGATAGGAATTGAATTTAACTCAGTCTTTATTTTGTTACGGGCCTGGTGTTTCTTAGTTGAGCTGATGCATTGACTGGAGTGAAAATCTTGAAAAATCAGAGATACCTCAGTAGTTACAAAGTCTCTTGTCATTGTTCAGTCTGTTGGTAGATTCCTGAGATGAACATGAAGTTACAACAAGTTATCAGTGACAGTCCTTCTTTCATTTTCAGATATTACAGGTACAAATTTTGATAGCTTAACTGACAGCAGAGTCTAGTGGTTTCTCTTCCACTTGTGTCATTTCAGTCAACCATAAACCCTTTGTCTGAGCAGTCAAATCAGTATGGTACAGTAAATTTTAAGGTAAATGGAAAAGCCCTGGAGAGAATTGATGCACACAGAGGTCTGGGTGTTCTGGTCCATTTTACCCTGAAGGGGACAACGCAGGTTGATAGAGTGGTCAAGAAGGCATACGACATGTTTTCATTCATCGGACGGGGTACTGAGTACAAGAGTTGGCAGGTCATGTTGCAGTTGTATAGGACTTTAGTTTGACTACATTAGGGATACTGTGTAAGTTCTGGCCGCCATATTGCAAAAAGGATGTGGATGTTTGGAGAGGGCGCAGAGGAGGCTCACCCGTATGTTGCCTGGTATGGAGGGTGCTAGCTATGATGAGATGTTGAGTAGATTAGGTTTACTTACATTAGAAAGACAGATGTTGAGGGGGGACCTGATTGAGATCTGCAAAATCACGAGAGGTATAGACAGGGTGGATAGCAAGAAGCTTTTTTTCCCAGAGAGGGGGACTCAGTTGCAAGGGGTCACAATTTCAAGGTGAGAGGGGAAAAGTTTAAGGGAGATATGTGTGGAAAGTTCTTTACGCAGAGGGTGGTGGGTGTCTGGGACGCGTTGCCAGTGGAGGTGGAAGAGGTGGGCACATTAGCATCATTTAAGGTGTATCTAGATGGATACGTGAATGGGCAGGGAGCAGAGGGATGCAGGTTCTTGGAAAATAGGTGACAAGTTTGGATAAAGGGTCTTGATTGGCTCAGGCTTAGAGGGCCGAAGAGCCTGTTCCTGTGCTATAGCTTTCTTTGCTCTTTGATCTTAAATCAGCATTGTTACAATGATGGTCTAGAAAGTGAAAATGTTGCTGTGACCCACAATGAGTCAGGACATCAAGATAAGATAAAATCAATCTACAAAAGACATCTGGTAGCCCTGAAAAGCAAAACTTTTAAAAAATAGCTTTGAAAGTATAGTTTTAAAGAATTGTAACTTTTTTTTTGCCAGTACTAGGGGGTGACAATGGTAATTCAGTATGTTTATTCTTCATCATCAGCAAATTGATGCAAAGAGTCAATCAAGTGAGGTCCAGCACAGCCACCTACTTTCTGACTTTGTTACACGCTGGATCAAACAGGGATGAAGGAGGCCAATGCCAGAGATAAGGTGATACTGCCCATTACATCAAAACAGCATTTGACCAAATGTGGCACTAAGACCTTAGGAAAATGGAGTCAATGGGAAACAGAAAAACTCTCCATTGCTTGTGCCAGACAAAGAAAGATAATTGTGATTGCTGGAGGTCAATCATCCCTGGACATCTCTGCAGGAGTCCCAGCACAACCATACTCAGCTTCTTCATTGATAACATTCCCTGCATCATAAAGTCATAAACTAGGACATTCACTGATGATTGCACAATGTTGAATACAATTCATGACAAGTAAGATACATTTTTCTTATTGATTCACTCGTCAGACATGGACGTCACTGACTGGTCTGCACTTATTGCCCATCCTTAGTTCCCCTTGAGAAGTGGTGGCGGGCTGCCTACTTGAACAGCTACAGTCCACCTGCTGTAGGTTGCCCAACAAAACCACTAGGGAGGGAATTCCAGGATTTTGATCTAGTGACAGTGAAAGAACAATGAAGATGATATATTTCCAAGTCAGGATGGTTGGTAGTTTGGAGGAGAACTTGCAGGTAGTGGTGTACCCATATATCTGCTGCCTTGTCCTTCAATGCAGAAGTGGTCATGGGTTTCAAAGGTGCTGTCTGAGGATCTTTGGTGAATTTCATTTGTGTATCTTGAAGATAGTACATACCGTTGTCAATGGGCATTGGTGATGTAGGGAATGACTGCGTGCAGATGTGTACCAATTCGGCAGGCTGTTTTGTCTTGGATGGTGTCAAGCTTTTTCAGTGTTTTTGGAGCTGCACCCATCCAGGCAAGTGCGGAGTATTCAATCACCTTCTGACTATTGCCTTTTTAGATAGCGGGCAGGTTTGGAGACAAGGGGATCAGTTACTCATTGTAGGATTCATAATCTCTGCCCTGCTCTTTTAGCTGCTGTATTTATGTTGAGAGTCCAGTTGAGTTTCTGATGAAGTGAGGGATAGCAAAGAGAAATTGTTATTACACATCAAATATCAGTGTCCTAACACTGAAATCAGTGAAAGCTTTATTATTTTGACAGTTTGGATAAATTCATTTTTAAAAAAATCAATAACTGAGCAGTTATCAAGTTTATTCATTTTAAAACAAAAGGAATTGAAGATGGAAAATGAGCACAAATTTTATCATTTAGTGTCCATTTGTCTTTGATGCAGGAAAATCTGAATGAATGGCATCATAGCAAACATACTTGATAATGTTACAATGACTCTTCTTAATTGAGGGCATTTTGGGGAAGTTCCTATCCACAGAGCTTTAGAAGATCTTCTGCCACCTTGGAAAGGAAACTTTCCATTTGTCATCATATTATTAAAGCAAAACCAAACTTTGCACTGAAAACAGCATTTCAAACTGCTTTAACAGCTTTTAATTTTAATCTTCCTCAACAATCTTTGCAAGAACAAGGGTTCAATCGAAACTTCAATCAAAAAATTTATAAAGGCAACAACTGAGTATAGAGTAAAGAGATTAAAATTTGATTTTCCAAACCAGGTAGTTAATCAACAGTTTCAAGCATCCATCAAGAATTAAACAATGCAACCAAAACTCACTGGTACCTATCTCGCCACCAAAATGAAATAAATTAACTTTCAGATCCATTTGATAGATCAGCAAGTTGGCAAATGTGAAAAGCATAATGCCTAATATTTCAAACAGCTTCATGACTGGACTCGCAATCAAATGCACTTCTCCAATATATGGAAACATTTGATTATGTGTTATATAGATAACAGATCAATAAGAAACAAGTTCATTTGACAGCATCCTAACAGCTTTTGATCAATATTTCACTTCAGGAACAATTAAGATGCTGGTGAGCATCAGCAACAGATGCCAATTCCCCAGAGAATCTGGTGATACCTCCATCAATGACTAAAACATGCAACCATGGAAACTTTCAATGTTTGTAATGGAGTTGTTACTGGTGCCTTAGATAAATCACTCAGTGAACTGCTACAATTAAAAGAGAATTTAACTCCAGAACAAGCCGTCAAAATGGCAGTTAATACAGAGTATAGGTATCTGTGTCAAGAAGCATTATAACCAAAACCTCTATTCAATATAGAACATTCAACATGTTCAATAAAAAAGCATAATAAACTATCTGAACAATATATTGCATATGAAAAGATCTTTGCAGAAAACTTTGCAATCTAACTCAACAGGATATTGTCATGCATGTAGCTGCAAGTACAAAACTGTCCACCCTTCCCCTCCACCAACCACATACTCATTGTAACAAAAAGATCACTTCACAAATATTTGCTACAGTTTGAAGAACATTCAGCAAGCACCAAATGAAATCATTCTCAACCCAACATGTGCATTCATGTCTTGGAACGGAACCTTGAAGAACACTTACTTACAGCAAGGGAATGAGCTTCACATGAAGAGCAATAACAAATAAATGAATGACTTTATCACTTTCTATAGAAACTAACAGCGCCAGGGACCTGGGTTCGATTCCAGCCTCAGGTGACTGTCTGTGCGGAGTTTGCACATTCTCCTCGTGTCTGTGTGGGTTTCCTCCGGGTGCTCCGGTTTTCTCCCACAATCCAAAGATGTGCGGGCCAGCTGGATTGGCCATGCTAAATTGTCTGTAGTGTTCACGGGTGTGTGGGGAACAGGGGAATGAGTCTGGGTGTGATGCTTCAAGGGGCAGTGTGGACTTGTTGGGAGAAGGGCCTGTTTCCACACTGGAGGGAATCTAATCAAACTTTCATATATTTATAATTATCTAATTCTCGCACATTACTGCAATTATATCACTATAGTTCTTTTAGCCAGTATGCCTCAATTTCTGTTCTAGTGGAAGCCAGTAGAGAAACAGGATAATCACCGACTTTAGAACTGATGCGAGGAAGAATTTCTTCGGCCAAAGGGTGGTGAATCTTCAAAGCTCATTGCCAAAGAAGGCTATGGAGACCAAGTCTTTGAGTGTATTTAAGACAGAGGTAGGTAGGCTCTTAACTTGATGATTCTTCATCAGAACTGGACTCAAAACATAAACTCTGCTTTCTTCCCACAGATGCTGCCAGATCTGCTGAGTTTCTCCAGTAATTTTAGATTTTGTTTCAGATCTCCGACATCCACAGCTTTTTATTTTATTTCCTCGTAGATAGGTCCTTGCTTGATGAGGATCAAAGGCTATCGGGAGAAGGCAAGAGAGTGAGTTAAGAAATATATCTGCCAGGATTGAATGGTAGAGTAGCTTTGATGGCCGAATAGACTAATTCTGCTTCTTTATCTTATGGTTTTATGGTCTTTTCCTCAAGTATATTATTAATTTTCTTCACTGACCTATTAACATCAATGAAAAAAAAACAAAGACTTGATGAGGACAAGAGACATAAAGACAAAATGTACAATGATTGTTGTACATTGAAGTAATTTAAGCAAATCACTTGAGATTATATGTAACAATTAATCAATGTTCATGGCAAAAAGAAAGAAACTAACGGAGCTGTGTTGTAGAATGTTATTCAGGTTTTGAAGCAACCTAGCAATGATGGCACTGATCTGCACATCACTGGGTATAAATGCTACAGTGTCATATAGAGTAAAGCAGATGAGAAAGATCATCCTGGAAGACATACGGGAGGGAGACTCTGTAGAAGAGAGAAAGAGCACATTGTGGTGAACATATGAAGAAGGTAGACTAGTCATTGCCTCAGGTTCGAGTCTGGTAGATATGTGGCTATCATCTATCACAATATTTGAAATTATTGCATTGTAAATAGTGTTAGTATTGTCCAACCCTGAAGATTGTTTTTGACTGTTCAAGTCCTTTATCTGAGATATACCTACAGACCCAGACTTGCTCCTTGTAGACCCATTCATCAATCATCCCCTTGGAGCATAGCTAGCAGCCAAAGCAAGAATGAGGCGTGCAGAAAGAGAGAGAATTTTGAAATCAATTACAGTCAAATTTATAAAACCTTCAAAAAACCAAATGAGTGGGTAGGTCATCCAATGGTCTCCATTGCACTCTTCATTTTCATGATTTCTACTCAGGTTTGTGACATCATCAGCTTTCTCCCACTGTTCCAGATGGGGCACTTCAGCCATCTGTCATTAGCCCTTATCTCTCCAGGGGACTTGATCTAAGATGGGACGCAAAAGAATGATGGTCTCACAGTTAACACACACTCTTGCATTGAATGGAGATTTACCTGTAACTAACATGATCTATGCTTGGCAGATCGTCAGAGTTACTGGCATGCCTCACTAAGTTGGTAATTATTTAACTTGACAACACACACTTAGATCTACCAAGTAAACTCTTCCAGGATCATGGGACTGAGACTTTTTTAAAATGTTCCATTATGGCCATTATCCTGGATGCATGCACTTTAAACTATGACTATATATGAAAGATTTGAACTTATTACCCCATTGCAACTGACCAGCTATTAAAATGATTTAAGCCCCAACTTTATAGTAGTCCCTTTCCACCAATGACTCAACTGATCACAAAGCTCAATACAGCTATAACAAATTAGAAATAACTTTGAATTCATGTAGTCAGATTTTGAAACCAGTGTGTTCCATGAGATTTTTACACACAGTCAACCAAAAGATCAAGATCAAGAATTATTTTTCCACTAGCGTAAGGTCATTACAAACGTAATTTCAGGATAAACTAGGATCTATATATAGAAATATCAAGTAGTTTACACTGGGATGAGGAATTCCTTTGTCTGTCTCCTTGCCTTTCCATTAGCCTTCTGGTCACCCAAGATTATTTCTTTTTACAGAGAGAGCTCCTTTGACTGCTCCAGGTGCCCTTCCTAAATATGATCACAGCTGTGGAGGTCCCCTTAGATATGGATGTAAGCTTGCTCGCTGAGCTGGAAGGTTTGTTTTCGGACGTTTCATCACCATTCTAGGTAATATTATCAGTGAGCCTCCGGTGAAGCGCTGGTGTCCCGCTTTCTATTTATGTGTTTAGGTTTTCTTGGGTTGGTGATGTCATTTCCTGTGTTGGTGATGTCATTTCCTGTTCTTTTTCTTGGACAGTGGGAGATGGGCTCCAAATCAATGTGTTTGTTGATGGAGTTCCGGTTGGAATGTCATGCTTCTAGGAATTCTCATGTGTGTCTCTGTTTGGCTTGTCCTAGGATGGATGCGTTGTCCCAATCAAAGTGGTGTCCTTCCTCATCTGTACGTGAGGATTCTAGTGATAGTGGGTCATGTCGTTTTTGTGGCTAGTTGATGTTCATGTATCCTGGTGGCTGGCTTTCTGCCAGTTTGTCCAATGTAGTGTTTGTCACAGTTCTTGCAAGGTATTTTGTAGATGACATTTGTTTTGCTTGTTATCTGTATAGGGTCTTTTAAGTTCATTAGCTGCTGTTTTAGTGTGTTGGTGGGTTTGTGGGCTACCCTGATGCCAAGAGGTCCGAGTAGCCTGGCAGTCATTTCGGAAATGTCTTTGATGTAGGGGAGAGTGGTTATGGTTTCTGAGCCCGTTTTGTCTGTTTGTTTGGATTTGTTGCTGAGGAATCGGCGGACTGTGTTCATTGGGTACCCGTTCTTTTTGAATACGCTGTATAGGTGATTTTCCTCTGCTCTGCGTAGTTCCTCTGTGCTGCAGTGAGTGGTGGCTCGTTGGAATAATGTTCTAATGCAGCTTTGTTTGTGGGTGTTGGGATGGATGCTTGGGATGAAGCAAAATATAGAAAGGAGGTAGCCTAGATCCTAACTTTTATATTTATTTAAGGGGAAGCATAAGGCACTGTGTTCCCGATGTAATTCGATTGGTCCACTATTAGGCTTATGATCAAAACACACATCATTCATATAACTATGCCTACCTGTGCTCACCTATCACCATCCCACCTACCTTCCCCAACCCCACCCCCCCTCTCTATTTATTTCCAAGCTCCATTCCCCAATTTCATTTCTGAAGAAGGGTCCAGGCCCGAAATGTCAGCTTTCCTGCACCTCTGATGCTGCCTGGCCTGCTGTGTTCATCCAGCTCCAAACTGTGTCAACAAAGTGTGGAATTGGATGAACACCGCAGGCCAAGCAGCATCTTAGGAACACAAAAGCTGACGTTTCGGGCCGAGACCCTTCATCAGAAAAGGGAGATGGGTAGAGGGTTCTGAAATAAGTAGGGAGAGAGGGGGAGGCGGATTGAAGATGGATAGAGGAGTTGCAGTGGGAGAGCTTTTGTGCCCCTAAGATGCTGCTTGGACTGTTGTGCTCATCCATCTCCACACTTCGTTATCTCGGTTTCTCCAGCATCCGCAGTTCCCATTATCTCTGATACAATTTTAACCACATGTCTGATTCTCACATGTTGGCTTTCTTATGGTTGTGGGAAGGATACCAACATCGGGAAAGACCATGTCCAACCTGGTAATGCTGTCCTACAGCTTCTGCCAATAGGCATAAGATACAGAAGCTTGAACATGCCCACCAATGAGTTCAAGAATATCTTCTTCCCCGCTGTTATTAGACTGCTAAATGGACTCTCTAACTTCAAATAAGGTTGATCTTGCTAATGTTGATTTTGCTTTACGCACCTTCAGTGCAGCTGTAACCTTGTATGCCTCACACTATCTAAGCCGCCTAAAATCTGTATGTACTTGTTTGCCATGATCTGCCTGTACTACTCACAAAACAAAGATTTTCACTGTGCTTAGGTATGTGTGACTGCAATAAATCATATCAAATCAAATCTAATCAAATCAAATTCAGGTTCAAATAAGATAAAACTTACAAGTCTCTCAAGTGTGTTATTTCAACATCTGGTCAGTTACATAGACACTAGAATCTGTTTCATTTGAATTATTTTACCCAATTTTCATATTGAAAAGAGAAGTACCAACATCAGTATCTATAAATGCATGAAAGACGGTTTCTTCTTGAACCTTGTTCAACGGTATATGCTGTACTGTATCAGATGTTTGGAAACCTGGAACATTTCTTGACTTAATTTCTTGATCCATCATTTTCTGCTTTTTTGACTTCTCCTCACTCTTGCTGAGAGTGTTAACTGTTGTTGGTGTATGGTTCTACATCTGCCGAAAGCTCTTTAACAAGTGTAGAATCTTTTAACACATAAGAGGCCACTTGACCCATCAGATCTGTGCCAGAATCTGTCTTGATTGCCAATGGCCTGATTGAAAGATAACGCGTCTAAGGATATATTGATCCACTGTATTTTTTTTGAAATTCACACGTACGTATTTTACAATTGCACCTAGATAGTGAACTGAATCACTGAAAAACAGAACAGGAAGTTAGTTGCTGAACTGGGGGTGATTTTATGGACGGCTATATTAGGAAAACACACCTCCAGATATGATGTTCAGATGCTGTCAGCTTGTTATCAGATCTGCTCTTTTTTTCTGAAAGACACACAGTGTTTGGGAAGAATGTCAATGCTTTGTTGAAAAAGATAACATGAGCATAAATCAACATATATTAGAACTGCTGAATGCATAAAAGTTACCCCTTGCATTTACCCTTTTCTATCCAGTGCTGTACAAACTTGTACTTTTGTATTATAGATTTACTCAGATGTAAATATAGGCTTTGCCACGATGGGCATAATTAATGACAATTGTGCCATCAAATATCAGACTGTGTTATTGTATATACTACAAAGGGTAAAATGCCTTCTGTGACAATTTGCTGTGTTGATAACATTCTTTTAAGTGCTTGGACAGGCTAAAAGAAAATTCTATAGACTTTTTATTGTGAACACAAAGCATTTTCTAAATTTTGTACAGCTCTTAGCTGTTTTTGTTCATTGGGGAATCAATCACATTTCTCTAATTGCTCCCATTAGCTAATAGTACAAGAGCTAGAAGACATTGGTTAAGGTTTTGAGGAAGAAATTGTATAGGGAAGATGAAGAACAGCATTTTTACACAGTGAATGGTAATGATGAGAAACTCACTGTCCACCACCAGTGTACTGAATATAGAAACAATTAATTATTTCAGAAGGATATTGGATAAACTCTTGAAGGAAATAAATTTGATTTGAGTTGATTTATTTGTTGCCACATGAATTTTGTTGCAGATGGAGTCTCAACTGGACAAATATGAGGTGATGCATTTTGCAAGATCAAGTATAGATGGAAATTGTAAAATGAATAGCAGAACCCTTAGGGCTGTTGATGTGCAGAGGGATCTGAGTGTTGATGTCCACAGATCACTGAAGGTGCCAGCACAGTTAGATAAGGGAGTAAAAAAGGCTTGTCGCATGCTAGCCTTCATTGGAAGGGGCAATGCCTATAAGGATCAACAGGTTATGCTGCAGCTTTATAGAACTTTATTTAGGCCACACTCGGAATATTACGTACATTTCTGGTCACTGCACTACCTGAAGGATGTGAATGCTTTGGAGAGGGTGCAGAAAAGATTTACAAGGATGTAGCCTGGTGTGAGGTATTTAGCTATGAAGGAAGGCTGGCAAGGTTGGATTTGTTTTCACTGGAAAGCAGGAGGTTGAGAAGCAACCTAATAGAATTTTATGAGGTTATGAATGGCATGGATAGAGCAGCAAGTATGAGGCTTTTTCCTAGGGTGGAGGAGTCAATTACTAGGGGACACCAGGTCAATGTGCAAAGGGGGAAGTTTAAAAGAGATGTGTGAGTCAAGTTTTTCATACTAAGGGTGGTGAACGCCTGGCATGTGTTGCCAGAGGAGGTGGTGGAAGTAGACACAATATCAACATTCAAGAAACACCTGGACGAATACATGAATTGGAAGGGAATAGAGGGATATGGATCCTGTAGGTGAAGACAGTTTTAGCATGGAGAGGCAAAATGCATCAGCACAGGCTTGTAGGGCTGAAGGGTCTGTTCCTGTGCTGTATTGTACTTTGTTCTTTGTTAAAAAATACAGTGAAAAGTGTTATATAGCATCGCCTCTCTCTGCTGCCATCGTAAAACAAAGAAAAATAAACCAAAACATAAAATATAAAGGCAGAAAAATGAATAAATAAAGAAAAAGTGTTCAACTTTATAGATCTTCTTGTTAAGTGCTCCACCATGGGTCATGGACCTGTTGGCCAGGCATGAGTTCCTTTCACCGTCATGCCACACTGGAATGAAAGCTGCCATTCTTCAGCGCCATCTCACCTCCAGCAATGCCTTTGCCACGATAAGTCCTCATGGCTATTGCACCTGCCCAACCTCGACTCTGCAGCAGCCGGGGTCTACTTCAGGCCCACCTCACCAAAGCAACCACTGCTGATGCTGCCAGGTCTTGTACCAGGCCCAAACCTGCCTCTACCACCAACTCCAGGAATCTGCCCGGTTGCGGATGCTGCTGGGAACCCAAACTCTTCTCCCGCTGCCCAAAAGCCACACTGCTGGGCCCACGCAAGTCCGTACTCATCTCACTCACTACTGATGCCATCACCTGACCGAGGCGGTTCAACAAGAGGTAAATAAAATAAAAGGGAGAAAAAGAAACAAATGAGATGGAGGAGAAAAAATGTGAAAAGAAAAGTGGATGTAGCAGATGAGTTGGAGAGGTCATGCGGTTTGAATAGGGGAATGGCACTGACTGAAAAGTTTAACAGAGAGTAGGCACAGACCGGATAGATGGCATGGCTTCCTTCTGTCCCATAAGTTACTCATCATCTATGGCTCTACTGTAAACATTGCAGCTTTTATAAAAATCAATCAATACATTTAGACTTTATCAGATGATGGTTGAATATTAAGCTGTTATACTTTTTCAAGACATGGCACTTCTGCATTTTTAACTGCCAATATCTTTTACACTTGCTGCTCACAACATGACAGAAGAAATGTGTTAATATTAGAGGTTATACAGAGGATGAGTGTTGTAAGGAGAAATTTGGCTAAGAGGAAAGACTGGCTCGGCTAAGATTCAAATAGCAAGTAATATTTCCCATGCATAAAATTTGGGGGACTGAAACTCATTGACTGTAATTTGTTAAAGGCAGAAAGCCTCATTGCATTTAAATCACAGATAAACCATAACCTAAAGATCGTGACTCTGATGAATAGCTCTTTCAAAGTTAGCGTGGCAATGAGTTGAATGACGTCCTCCTACGCTTTTTTTGTTCCTTCCACAACTAACTTGATGAAGTCAGTAAAATAATGGTCAAGAAATTGTTCACCTTTTTCAAACAACTTTTTCTCCTGGCAAGTTTTTTTCTCCCCCTTTGTTTACTTATCTAGCCAGAGAGTCACTTTTGATGTATATACATCAAACGAGAACCAGTGGAAAATCAGATTAGGTAGATGCTCAAGCCTATTCCACTATTATTCAGTAAGCTCATGAGGCATCTCTGTTTTAACTCCATCAACCCACCCATGTTTCATAATCCTTTTCTCATCAATCAATATCAAATTGACTAGGTAGAGTACTTACATTTTATTTGTTATTTTTAATACTTTGCTGGTATAGAAACTATTTAGACATGCATAATTTATTTATCTTTTTATTTATTCTGTTGCCATTCCTTTCAAATAAAATAAGCTCCCTCATTGATTTTTTTTGTGCTACCTCTAATTCTTTATCCCATTTCTATGCTATATAACCCAATGTAAGTAAATATTTAGCAAGTCTCAAATTCTTTATTTTTGATTGCAATGTCACTTGTGTCAGCTGTCTTTAAGGAGTCACTTTTGGGGGCGCATTTTGTTTTGTTTAAGCCCAGAAAAGATTGGATCTGGAATGAAAGCAAAGATTAGAGGCAAAACACAGCAGGTCTGATATCTATGGAGAGAGAAACAGTGCACATTTTAACTCCAATAAGACACTTCCGCAGAAATGAAGAGAGAAGTGGAAAGCCATGAGTTTTAAACTATAGATAAGTGTGAGGAGGAATGATTAAATCAGAAGGAAAGGTCAGGAAAAGATAAAGCATGAACAAAAGTAAGGATCGCTGGACAAAAATCAAAGAGATTGGTAATGGCTGCAGATAAGTGGGGCGTGTCCAAAGTAGCTGTGAACAGTTAGTGTTAATGACATAATATAATTCTGCTCTTACAGACACTCGGATCTTGTTGCTTTTTCTGTGAGATAGTGAGACAACCACAAAGTTTCCACTTTCTTCATCTGCAACACTGTACTCTCTCCCAGCTCTTTTCCCCTTTCCCAAACACACAGATTGTTAATCTTATCTGGGAGACGTGCACAGGAGAGGAACAGAAGCAGAGAGAAAAGGAATGTGAGCTGGAATGTGGAGGTATGTACATTGAGTTTTTCCCTATCTCCAGAGAATTCATATTAGAGCAGTCCAAATAATCATGTGAGGGAGAAATGAATTAAAAGATATGCTGATGGACTACGTGCAGAAAAGGAAGCTCATAATTATCAACAGGACCTGCTGAGTATTATCTAAGCATCAAATACTTTGTAATATTTCATAATTTTCGTAGAACAAGTTTCCTCAAGATCTTCTTTAGGAGCTCTCTATTCAAAAGAAAATGCATTGAACTGAAGAGGCAAACAGTGCCAGCAATTGCTTTAAATACAAATGTGTCATAGCCATCTGCCTGAATCAGTTTGGACTCACGGCACAAGATTGTTTCAGGTAACCATGGGGAAACTGTGCAACCTCGTTTCAGGTTATTGGCTGGGCATATTTGTATCAATAACCCGATACATTAGGGAATGCAACAAAGCAGCAGCAAAGTAAGGGACCATATTTTATCCCTCAGTTCTTTGATTTTCTAACTGATGTTTATGTTCTCCAGTAAAATTCACAACCTTTTATTTAGGGGCAGCAAGAATTGGAGTCAGAGTTGATTCAGTGTGGAGCTGGAGGAATACAGCAGATCAGGCAGCTTAATTGGGCTCAGAGAGTCGACTTTTTGGGCCGTGACCCATCATCACGACTGAACAAATCCTGTCCCGAAAAAGGGTTTAGGCCTGAAACATTGACTATCCTACTCATCTGATGCTGCCTGACCAGCTGTGTTCCTCCAGCTCCACACCGTATCAACCTTTTATTTAACCAGCAGCCAGCACTGGGTAAGTTCAAACAAGTATTCACTAATGTTCTGGTTTATTGTTTTAAGCCAGTGTGCCTATAGATGTTCTTTTTTAAAAATTTATTCTCCTGACTTAGCTGCCTTGCATAAATATGCTCATCATAACTCTTACATGGTAATATTTTGACTGAAAATGTTCCTTAAGGATCAGTAAACCTGACATCCTGCCTTTTTGACTTAGCATCATAAAGCCTTTGAGGGAATTGGCTTATGAACATTGACGGTGAAATAAACAGACATTTTCAGTATAATTTAGCCTATTGTCCAATGATGTAAGTCGATAATGACATAGCTGTATTCAGGGAGATCTTACTGAGTCTGCAACCCAGATGGATTGGGTCTCATTGTGTCTCTGCTCAACTTCCAAGCAATGCTGAAGTAGATATCTTGAATGAAAAATTCAGTTTGGAACATTCTTATTTTCACCATTGGTGTTGAAATAATTTTTGAGATGCGTGGTTTTGCTGACTGAAGCAAGGGGTTGGTGGTGGGTGAGGGTGGATTCACTCATGGGGAATGTGATTTTTAACACATTGTACCAGCGCCATGGTTAAAATAGCTAGTTAAACTGGATACAAATATTCAACTCCACCACCAACTCACATCCTTCCTATTGGTCTTTGACTTGGTGAGAAGATCTGTGAGCCCTACTTATACATTTGGGGTAGTTACCAAGCTTTCAGCTGATGTAACATCTGGTCCTGGGAAGGACTATCAACCTCCTAACAGATCAACTAGAAAATGCTCCAACTGTTCCCTTTCTGCTATTTAAGAAAACAAATGCGGTTTCTTTCAGGCCCACTGGTGGAGACGATTTTGGGGAGGCAAAGCACTCTTACTGGCCTCAGCTATCCTCTTAATTATATTCAAGATCACACCCTTCAAGTTCCAGCAAGGTCAATGGCTTTGTCAATTGGCACATGTCAGATCTGAATGTCACTGCTCTCATACAAGCAGAGAAAGAACCAGATGCATCGTTGCTGCTACCTGCTTTCTTAAGTTTAAAGGTACCCCGTGTTTGATTTGGCAGAGTTTTGCTTTGACCCAAATTACAATAAACAAAGTGTAACTGTTAAAATTGTCATGGTAAGTACTGATAATTTAGGTAGAAGATGATCTCTAATCCTTCCTCTTGTGCTTGTCCAGGGCTTTCTAGTAATTTGTGGAGAAGGATGAATCGTGAATACATCTAAGCAGAAGATGTTACCTTAGCTAACAAAATAAATATTGTACATAAGTCAGACAAATATATATAAAAACAACTCCATGGTGTATGGGGGAGATGGTGCACAGTTATAACCTCACTGGGCTGACCTGTCAGAGCCCCAGTTCACTCATCTGGCAATGTGTGTTCAAATCCCACTGAGGCAGATATTGAAATTTGAATTCAATAAAAAAAATAGAATTTATTTTTTAAAAATCCCTAGCTAATGATGACTGTTTAAGCACTGTCAGTTGTCATAAAAACAGTCTGGATATCTAAGGTGACTCCAGACTCACAGGAATACTGAGGGGAAAAAGGGGCCTTGGTGTATGAATCCACAGATTCCCTGAAGGTGTCAGCACAGGTAGGCAGGATAGTGAAGAAGACATATTGATGCTTGCTGTTGTTACCGGCAAATAAGATATATGAGAAAGGAAGTCCTAATGAACTGTTATAAAACACAGATGAAATACGATGTGCAGTGCTGACCACCATAGTATCGGAAGAACATGAGATAATGGAAGGGGTGCACAGGGGATTCACCAGGATATTGCCTGGGACAAAAAGCCTTAATTATGAAGTGAAAATGGATAGGCAGGGTTTGTTTTCCATGAAGTACAGGGCACTGAGGGGGAAGTTAACGGTGTGTGTAAAATTACGTGGGAAGAGAGGCAATGGCCTAGAGGTAATATTACTAGACAATTAATCCAGAGACCGAGGAAATTCCCTGAGGACCCAGGTTCAAATGTCATCATGGCAGAGGGTGGAAACTGAATTTCATAAAAATCGAGGATTAAGAATCCAATGGAATATGAAACAGTATAGCACAGAAACTGGCCCTTCGGCCCACCATATCTGTGCTGACTGTGATGTTATTTTAAATTAACCCACTTGCCTGCACATGGTCCATATCCCTCTATTCCCTGCCTGCTCATGTGACTGTCTAAATGCCTTTTGAATGGAGCTACTGTAACTGTTCCTGCCACCTCCGCTGGCAACACCCAGGCACCTACCACCTTCGGTGTAAAAAAAACTTTCATTGTACACCTCTTTTAAACATTTCACCTCCTACCTTAAACCTATGCCCTCTAGTACTTAACTTTTCCACTCTTTGAAAAAAATTTCCAACTGTCCACCTGAACTGTACCTCGCATAATTTTGATGCACTTCTATCAGGCTGCCCTTGAAACTCTGTTGCTCTAATGAAAACAAGCCAAGTTTGTCCAATCTTCCTTATAACTAATACACTCCAATCCAGGCAACATCCTGGATCATTTTTGCACCTCACTCCAAAGCTTCCATATCTTTCCTGTAGTATTGTGATCAGAACTGCACGCAATACTCCAAATGCAAACTTATTAAATTTTTGTTTAGCTAGAACATGACTTGCCAAATTTTATACTCAATGCCCTGACCGATGAAGGCAAGCATACTGTAAGCCTTCTTTACCATCCTATCTGCTTGTGTTTCAGGGAGCTGTGGACTAGTATCCCCAAAATTGCTTTACATATCAATGCTCCTAAAGATACTGCCACTTATTTTCCAAAAGGCATGATCTCATACTTGTCTCAATTAAACTGAAACATCGTTTGTCTGCCCAAATTTCCAACCAATCTGCATCCCGCTGTATCCTTTGACAACCTTCCTCACTATCCACAACTCCACCAATTTTCATGTCATTCGCAAACTTGCTCATCAGACCACCTGCGTTTTCATCCAAATCATTTATAAACATTACAAACACTTATGGAATTCTGCTGGCCACAGACACTGAGTGAGAAAAGCGCCCCTCCCCAACTACCCTCTGTCTTCGATGACCAAGTGAATTTTGTACCCAATTTGCTAATTCACCGCGGATGCCAGTGACTTAATCAACTTAACCATCCTACCATGAAGGACCTTGCCAAATGCTTTAGCAAAATCCATTTGGACTGCATCCACTTCCTTTCCTCAATAATCATTTTCATTACTTTTTCAAACAACTCAATCAAGCTTGTGAGACATGACCTCAATCACATAAACTCAGACTGACTGTCTCAATTCCTCTCCAAAAATTGAGTAAATCCTTTATCTAAGAATCTTCTCTAATAATTTCCTAACAACTGATGTAAGGCTTACTAGCATATAAGTTCCTGCATCATCCCTGGTGCCCTTTTAGAACAAAGGAAAAACATTGGTTATTGTTAAAACTTCTGGGATCTCACATGTGGCTAAAGAGAATGCGAAGATCTCTGTCAAAGCTCCAGCAATTTCCACTGTTACCTCTTTCTGTATCCTGGGATAGATTCCATTAGCCTTTGGGAACTTACCAATCTTAATACATTTCAAGGCACCCAACACCTCTTTGTTCTTCATATCGACATGCCCGAGAAAATCACCACACCCCTCCCTAATCTTACTATCATCTACTGTTCTCTGTGAATACCGATGCAAAGTACTCAGTAAGGACTTCACTTACTTCCTCTGGCTCCCTGCATAAATTCACTTCTTTGCCCTTGAGAGGACATCCCCTTTTATCTACAGCTATGACTGCCCAGAACTACCAATTGTTGTCATATCAGGAAGACATTCCTCTCCTTTGTACCGAAGATAAGAAGGCAACATTTTGATTCTCTTTTTTGAGATCTATGGCTTCTTTTTTGCCAGCCATAATAAGTGAAAGTAAGCCTGCTGTTGCCTGTTGCAGTTAGGAATCCATCAAATAACATTGGTGCCTATTTCAATTGCCAGGTATTAACTGGTAGTTGACTAAGTGGATACACCTAATCATCTTGCCACCCACAGGCTCATGTA
The DNA here is from genome assembly GCF_030684315.1 of Stegostoma tigrinum. Classification (NCBI taxonomy): domain Eukaryota; kingdom Metazoa; phylum Chordata; class Chondrichthyes; order Orectolobiformes; family Stegostomatidae; genus Stegostoma; species Stegostoma tigrinum. The sequence goes on along the minus strand of NC_081355.1, from coordinate 134,571,687 downwards.
AATAAACTGGATGATCCATTTACTTGCTGAGCTTGGCAAAAGGAATTGTTAGCTACGAGTGTTTCTGTAATTTTAGGAAAAATGGCAATTATTTTTGAGACAGCCTTGCAACTGTGTGATTTGAAAGCTGCAGGTGGGAAAAATAATTTCAATTTCCTAAAAGTTATCCAAACCTTGAGTTTCCATTGCTCCAAGATAGTTGTTGTTTTTGGTCATTTCTTTGCTAAAAAAATTACAAAGTGCTTCTGTTCCCTTTGGCTCTCTTTGTTGTCAGTGTTTGTTACCAAATGTCATACTATTGATGCACAACAAAATACACATTGCAGCTTCAATGCACATTATTAGAAAATTCATAACAGATAATGCGTACTTAATTATTTTCTAATTGATGATATGTACCATGTCGAACTGTCGTTTAACAGAACTGCAGAGATATAATATCTGCTCCTTTGTTACTGATTTGCTTTGTATTTGAGATTAAAGTTAGTTAAAGTAGTTCTTTGGTACCTGTCAGGTTTCATTCTGTGTAGGAATGAGAGCCCCAAGAGGCTTCATGCTTCTCAGCTAGTTTACGGAGCCTGAAGTTGAGTTCTCATCGTCTTGGGATTTGTCTTGTGTGTGTACTCCCTCAGTGACTCTTACTTCAAGCTGGCGATACTGAAGAGTTGGCAACATGAGCTGCTCTGTTATCTCTCTCCTGCATTAGCATATGTCGAAGTGATCAAATTTGTCATTCAGTGAGGCAGTCAGCAAAATCTAGAAATAGCCCAAAAGACATTACTGGTGTAACATGCGAAAGAAAACATCCGGGTACAGAGCTCATAATTGCATCTCCATAAACTAGGATATATTTGTAATTTATTTTCCCTTAGTTAAAAAGAAAAGTAATGATAAATTTATATCCATCGACAAGGAACAGACCTGATAATTGGATCATTTATGCTGCATCTGGACTCTCGAAACTGCAAACTCATCACTACAACACTACCAAGAGTTAATGAAGTTGCACAGTCAGAAGACTTGCAAAAAGTATCAGGGCTGGAAAGCCAGGCCATATAATTCAAGGCCTTATTTTGGAACCGTGCATGGTACACTTTCCTGTGATGTTGGACTTCATGGGATCTCATGTTCGTAACGCAACATTTGGGCCTGAAATTTTCTGCAGACCTTTCTTAACAGTTTTTATGAAGCTAATTAAAGCCTAAAGACTGCCTGAGATGACTTTGGTGGCAGTGACCTGGGAGCACAGGAACACCGGGCTTTCATCCTTCATAGAAAACTCACATGGGGGTGAGTTCTAGAGCTGAGTTTGGAGGGCAAAACCCATAGACATGAAGAATGACCTGCGTGAAGTAGCAATCCATTTGTGTCAACCACCTATTTTAACAGGTTTGAGCATATGTGAATATGGTTGTGCAGGGGAGAGGCACCAGAGCAGTTTGTGTTGGAGGAAAGGCAGGTACAGCGTATTGAGTTAGAGGATCAACCTTTAACAAAGGAGTGGGCATCAGTCTAAACACATAAATAGAAAGCGGGGCATAACACAGCTCTGCACAACTCTGCAGTTGTTTTGTCAGCTGTTTTGCACACTGGATACAAAGCTTAATATCCTCTCTTTAAGAATTGGCATATTCCTGTCCTTCAGGGTGGTTTGTTGCAGTGTTGGCAGAGATGTTTAGCCAAGGCTTTTGCATACTTCAGCACAAGTTGGGATCATAAGCCAGGGTGCAAAAGTACAGGGTTATGAAAAGTAAAATATTAGTTCAAAATGGCCTATCAAGGGTTACAGGGTGTAGGCAGGACAATGGGATTGAGAAACATGCCAGCAACGATCAAATGGCAAAACAGGCTACCTGGGCTGAATGGCCAAATATTGCTCCTATATTTTTTTGTCTTGTTGCCACTTTACCTGAAACACAATTCGTTCCGGAGAAGAGGGGTAATTCAGTACCAACCTCCCATCCAACACCAGCCACCCAAGTTAGAACCAGTAAATTTGACCGTAACCTGGAATGTGTCCTCAATAGATTTTCATCCCCAAGTATCTTTCCTTTGTCATGTCCACCTTGTACCTTTAACATTTTACCTTAGAGACGTGTGAATAGTGAGGCCAAACTTTATCATTCAGCATTTAAGTGTGAAAATGTGCAGTGGAGCACACAAATACCATGGAACAGAATTTTCCATTAGTACAAACAGGGAGAAAGAATTAACTGACAGAGTGCTGAGAGGAAAATTAAACTGGCAATGATTACACAGGTATAATAGATTTCATTCAATTTCCTGCGTTAGGTTTAAGAGGATGGAAAATTGGGAAGGCTCTGTGTTTGAGCATCCCCATTTGATATTCTGCTGTATGCTGCACCAAATACTTATTAAAAAGAGAGACTACCACAGAAATCTATTCATTATCTTGGAATCTCCAGCATCTGCAGTTCCCATTATCACAGAAATCTACTACTTGTTTTGAATTATCTCTGCAGGGTTTAAAGTGGATTAACTGTTGAAATTATTGTTATTACATACAACTCACAATTTCAGAGGCACATTTTCCATTCTAATCATTGTCCGATTTCAATCATTGAGTATTAGATGCATTCATAAATGGCTTAAATTAAAAGATGGAAATTTAGCATTTAAGTGGTATGAAAAGGAGATTTGTATGGCAAGATCTGCTAATGCTATAGTGGGCGAGAACAGAAATTGCTGGAAAAAAATCAGCAGGTTTCGCAGCCTCTGCAGAGACAAATCAGAGTTAATGTTTCAGGTCGAGTGACCCTGAGGAAGGGTCACTCACCTGAAACATTAACTCTGATTTGTCTCCGCAGATGCTGCAAAATCTGCTGAGCTTTTCCAGCAATTTCTGTCTTTGTTTCTGATTTGCAGCATCTGCAGTTCTTTTGGTTTTTATTTAACGCTATAGTGTAAACTCTCAGTTCATATCAAATGGAACTCTTCACTGTTTCTCAATTTCCATTTTTGGAAACTTTGTTTTTCCAGGTTACCTAATCACAATTAATTGCTTTTCAGTCCATTTCTATGTTAGAATATTTTCCTTATTCAATGTAAAATATACACCATACATGAGATCTATTTTATCTTTGCCGATTTGACTTATCAAACAAAACTGATTCAATCCATGATCAGAGATAATGGGAACTGCAGATGCTGGAGAATCCAAGATAACAAAGTGTGAAGCTGGATGAACACAGCAGGCCAAGCAGCATCTCAGGAGCACAAAAGCTGATGTTTCAGGCCTAGACCCTTCATCAGAGAGGGGGATAGGGAGAGGGAACTGGAATAAATAGGAAGAGAGGAGGAGGCAGACCGAAGATGGAGAGAAAACAAGATAGGTAGAGAGGAGAGTATAGGTGAGGAGGTAGGGAGGGGATAGATCAGTCCAGGGAAGATGGACAGGTCAAGGAGGTGGGATGAGGTTAGTAGGTAGGAAATGGAGGTGCGGCTTGAGGTGGGAGGAGGGGATAGGTGAGAGGAAGAACAGGTTAGGGAGGCGGGACAAGCTGGGCTGGTTTTAGGATGCAGTGGGGGGAGGGGACGAGCTGGGCTGGTTTTGGGATGCGGTGGGGGAAGGGGAGATTTTGAAGCTGGTGAAGTCTACATTGATACCATTGGGCTGCAGGGTTCCCAAGCGGAATATGAGTTGCTGTTCCTGCAATCTTCAGGTGGCATCATTGTGGCACTGCAGGAGGCCCATGATGGACATGTCGTCTAAGGAATATTCTCCTCTCCACTTATCTTCTTTTCTCTCCATCTTCGGTCCACCTTCCCCTCTCTCCCTATTTATTTCAGAACCCACTCCCCATCCCCCTCTCTGATGAAGGGTCTAGACCCCAAACATCAGCTTTTGTGCTCCTGAGATGCTGCTTGGCCTGCTGTGTTCATCCAGCCTCACATTTCATTATCTTGGAATTCTCCACCATCTGCAGTTCCCATTATCTCTGATACTATTTTAAGCCTTTAAGCTTGTTTTTTTTCAACATGGTTTGTCACACTCTTATTTTTCTCAATAGCCCTGTTTGAATTTTATCCTTGGTCTCTCTGCCTAACATATTTTCTTGTTCCCTTTCTACCTTTTGTTTTTATCTTTGATCCTTCCTTCTCAAACTCCTTACATCGATTCCCATCCCCCGACATATTAGCTTAAACACTTCTAAACTGCTCTTCCCCCAGGACATCAGTTCCAGGCTTGCCCAGGTGTAACCTGCCCAATTTGCACAGGTCCCACCTCCCCAGAAACGTCTCCAATGTCCATGAATCCAAATGATGAAGGGTCTCGGCCCGAAACGTCAGCTTTTGTGCTCCTGAGATGCTGCTTGGCCTGCTGTGTTCATCCAGCCTCACATTTCATTAAGCTTAAAGGCTTTGTGCCTTAAAGTGCAGAGCATTTACAATAAAGTGGATGAATTAATCATGCAGGTAATTGTAAACAGGTACAATATAATTGGGATTACAGAGACATGGCTGCAGGCTGACAAGGAATGGGAACGGAACATCCCAGAGTATTCAGTAATTAGGAAGGACGGGAAAAAAAGGAAAATGTGGTGTAGTGGCATTGCTGGTTCAAGAGGAAATTTACACAGTAGTGAGAAAGGATATTAGCTCTGACAATGTGGAGTCTGTATGGGTAAAATTGAGAACTGTCAAGGGACAAAAAACTCCCAAACTGCAGTGGTGATGTTGGGAAAGGCATTAACAGGAAATTAGAGACCACATGCTAAGGGAATATTGATAATCGTGGGTGATTTTAATCTGCACATAGATTGGGAACATCAAATTAGCTACAATGTTGTAGATGAAGAATTCCCTGGAGTGTACATAGGATGGTTTTCTTGACCAATACATGAAAGAGCCACCTAGAGAGCAGGCCATCTTAGATGGGGTGCTGTGTAATGAGAAAGGAATCATTGCCAATTTAGCTGTGTGAGACCCCTTGGGGATTCGCAACCATAATATGATAGAAGTTTTTATCAAGATGGTAGTTGATTCCAAGACTAGTGTGCTGAATCTTAATAAAGGAAACAGTGAAGATGTGAGGCATGAGTTGCCCTTGATAGATTGGGGAGAGTTACTTAAAGGGATGACAGTGGAGAGGCAATGGTAAACATTCAAGGAATGTATGGGAGAACTGCAACAACTATTTGTTCCTGTCCGGCACTAAAGCAGAATGGGTAAGAAGGCCAATCCATGGATTACAAAGGAAATTAGAGATCATATCCAATCTAAGGAAGAAGAATACAGATTGACCAAGAAAAACAATATGGCTGAGGATTGGGAGCAGTTTAGAATTCAAAGAAGGACCAAGGGATTTCTTAAGAAGGAGAAAATTCAGTATGGGGGTAAGCTTGCATGGAACATAAAAACAGACACTGAGAGTTTCCATAGGTACGTGAAGAGAAAGAGATTCATGAAGACAAACGTATGTCCTCTACAGACGTAAATGGGGCAATGTATTATAGGTGACAAAGAAATGGTTGAGCAACCTATCACATAGTTTGGTTCTGCATTCACAAAAGAAGACACACATCAGATACCAGAAATGTTAGAGAATGCAAGACTTTGTGAGAGGGAAGAATTGAGGGAGATCAATAGTATTAGAGAAATGGTGCTGGAAAAATTGATGGGAATGAATGTAGATAAAGCCCCAGGGCCTGATAATTCCACATCATAAAGTACTTAAGGAAGTGGTTCTAGAAATCTAGTGGATGCATTGCTGTTCATTTTCCAGGATTTGACAGACTCTGGAACATTCCCTGTAGTTTGTAGGTCAGCTAATATCACTCCAATATTCAAAAAAGAGTCAGAGAAAAAGAACAGGAAACTATAGACTAGAGTAAGCCTAACATCAGTAGTGGGGAAAATTCTTAAACCAATTATTAAGGTCTTTAGCGGAGCATTTGGAAAAGAGTGCCAGAATCAGATAGAGTTAGCACGGATTAATGTAGAGGAAATCATGCTTGGCAAATCTGCCGGAATTCTATGAAGACATAACAAGTAGAGTTGACAAGTTGGAGCCAGTCATATAGTATATTTGGGCTCTGGATGTGAATTTGCTCGCTGAGCTGGAAGGTTAGTTTTCAGACGTTTCGTCACCATTCTAGGTAACATCATCAGTGAGCCTCCGACGAAGCGCTGGTGTTATGCCCCGCTTTCTATTTATGTGTTTAGGTTTCCTTGGGTTGGTGATGTCATTTCCTGTGTTGGTGATGTCATTTCCTGTTCTTTTTCTCAGGGGATGGTAGATTGGCTCCAAATTAATGTGTTTGTTGATGGAGTTCCGGTTGGAATGTCATGCTTCTAGGAATTCTCATGCGTGTCTCTGTTTGGCTTGTCCTAGGATGGATGTGTTGTCCCAATCAAAGTGGTGTCCTTCCTCATTTGTATGTAAGGATACGAGTGATAGTGGGTCATGTCGTTTTGTGGCTAGTTGATGTTCATGACTCAAAAAAGATAAAAACATCGTTATTCTACCTGCAGACAAAGGACGCTTGACAGTCATCTTAAACCAAACAGACTACATTGAGAATATGGTATGGGCCCGACTCGTTAGCTTTCCTGCTCCTCAGATGCTGCTTGGCCTGCTGTGTTCATCCAGCTCTACACCATGTTATCTCAGATTCTCGAGCATCTGCAGTTCCTATTATCCGCGCAGTTGCAAAGTATTTGGATCATACCAGAAAACATTTGTTAAATTGTCAGCAGTTATTTTTATACGTACTGGACTGATGAATGTGGAATTCTTTTTTGTGATGTGGATTACAGAGGTTTGATTGTGAGTTTAATTTGTTACAGTTTTTTTTATTTTTCAATACATCCAATGCTATTGCATAGATCCTGAACTCTGTACCTAATGCTATTGAGCATTCATGGGAAACATAGAGGAGGCATGGGGAATATGAGAAGGCATTGGGGATAATAGGGACGTGGAAATTATCATGGACATGAAGAGTTCTTGACCAATGGTTGGGAATAATGGTTCAGGTTTACAGGGTATAAGGAGGATTTTAGAATTGTGCTACTGTACCCAATGGCTAGAGACAGCTGAATAACGAGTTTAGCTCATCACCTACACACCTCCTACAAGCTTCAAAATGTCCCCTTCCCCCACTGCATCCCAAAACCAGCCCATCCTGTCTCTGCCTCCCTAACCTGTTCTTCCTCTCACCCATCCCTTCCTCCCACCTCAAGCCGCACCTCCATCTCCTACCTACTAACCTCATCCCATCTCCTTGACCTGTCCGTCTTCCCTGGACTGACCTATCCCCTCCCTACCTCCCCACCTATACTCTCCTCTCTACCTATCTTGTTTTCTCTCCATCTTCGGTCCGCCTCCCCCTCTCTTCCTATTTATTCCAGTTCCCTCTCCCCATCCCCCTCTCTGATGAAGGGTCTAGGCCCGAAACGTCAGCTTTTGTGCTCCTGAGATGCTGCTTGGCCTGCTGTGTTCATCCAGCTCCACACTTTGTTATCTTGGATTCTCCAGCATCTGTAGTTCCCATTATCACTCCTACAAGGTAATGTTGTCTGCATAAGGACCATGCCCCTTGTTTAAAAACATGGAAATCTCAAAGTCAGGCATGATTGTAGTGCATATCTCAAAAGATGAGAAAGGGCTCAAATTACATTTCAGAACCATGACAGATTTAATATCTTTGGTTGATATTACCAAGGGGCAAAGTGGAAGTGAAGAAGTGAAGGGTCTGAGGGCCATTTGTAATTAAAAGCATATTAGTGAGGCTACCCAAATGCAAACTTAATGCTGGGGCTTCTTTCATTAAGATTGATTAGGGAAGAATTGAATTAACATGGGAGTCCTACCAACTGGTCAATAGAGGAAATATATTGAAGGAACAATGTATGGTTGACTGTGCCAGAAACTGCAGAAGTTAAAAGAGATAGATGAAGAATGATTACATTTTCTAACAATAGCGATTTAAATGTGGAGTTGTTGAAATAATAGGGACGAATTTAGGAAACAAGAAAGTACAACGTCTGTGAAAAAGCAGCTTTGAGGATATTCCTAGTAAATGTTTTGTCAGTAATGTTCAGAGTAAGCAGAAATTCAAAGATCCAGATAAATGCTTTGAGGAATATTGTGCCTCATAATATCAGCAGTGGCAGATGTGTTTAATGTATTTTTCACAGTCACCTTAATAAATAACATATGTTTAGATTAGTGTTACATGTGTTAAACTAAACAACTCAAAATTATGCCCAGAGAACACACAGACCAGATGAATATCTCTTAATTGGGGATTAGCGAATTAATATGTTTTGGTTTCTAATTCTGCATTATATTTTCGGACCTTTACAAATTACCTGAAAACTAGAAATTTACTCATCTAATTCTGATAGTGAAAGGGGAATGAAAAATATGAGGGCATTAGACCGCTTGAGTTAAAACAGATATAAGTAATTGGGAGCATTTTACAGATATTCTTTAGAGACCTTAAGAAAACAAATATCGTTTTACAACTGAAACTTAGAAGGCTATCTAGATTCTTTGATGAGCTAAGGAATGTTAATAAATCAAAGCGCATTGCTTAGTTTAAATTGTAATCAAACCAGAAAAATGTTAAGTTCGATATCTACAAGTGTCAAGCAAGGCTAAGAGAATGTTAAAATCATGTTCTATACACAAGAATAAGTTGAATTAAGTCCTATTAATGGTATACTGGCAGACAAAAATAAATGATCAAGTAGATCTTTGGATATTTGTCATACCCAGTGAAGACATAGCCCCTTCAGAAGTTTAAACATGAACTCTGTTCAGCGCAACAGCCTCCCTTTATGAAATGATTACTAAATTTGGTTGCCAAAAGAGGGTGACTTTTGATAATTCAGCACGTATTATCTCAAGCCTCCAAAACGTTCCTTGTTGAATCATCCTTCGATTAGGACGTACTCTCAATGGAAAGAACAAACCCAGACAGAATCCAAAAATAACGCATCGTGGAGCTGGAGGAACAACGGAGCTGGAGGAACAACAGGCCAGGCAGCATCAGAGGAGCAGGAAAGGTGACATTTTTAAAGTTGACCCAAAATGCCACCTTTCCTGACCTTCTAATGCTGCTCGGCCTGCTGTGTTCCTCCAGCTCCACACTGTGTTGTCTCTGACTCTGGCATCTGCAATTCTTACTATCCCAGACAGGATCCATCTGCGATTTACACTTGACATTGTTTATGGTTTACTCCAAGCTCAAAATCATAGGATTTCCAGACTTCAAGCTTCCCAATAATGAGACATAACAAATGAGACTGTAAAGGACACAGACCTTGACAAATAAGTGTAAAGATTCCCCCATTCATGCTCCACTGTAGAACAATGGCTTTGAGATTTCAAACTGTGCTGGGCAAATAACAAACGTTTGATCTGTACCAAATTGATTATCATTGCCAGAACCAAAGAGAAATGTCAGTCTGCAAAGAACACCCAGTGCAGAATATTAACTAGAGAACAGGGCAGCTACACCTTTGCCTGTTTTAAACATGGTGGCTGCCACATTGCAATGAAATTCCAGCCTTATTCCTGTTCAGAGTCTACCAGTAAAGTAGTTTGAGACATCCTGGCCAGAAAAACTACTGCAGAATATCAAAATCCTAATGGAATCCTGCAACTATCCTGATCTATTACTCCAGCTATTGAGCCCACATTGATTACCACTTTGGATGAAGATGGCCACCTCAGCAGAGCTCCCAACAGCTGCTTTTTGCTTCAATGAAAGAAACACGTGAACTACAAACTACTGTCTACAATTTGTAAAAGCACATTTTTCTCTCAAACTGTGTGCATATGCAAGCGTATATGAGTGATGCTTTTGGTGTCAACATGTAAATAAATAATCCTTTTTGATTAAACCCACACAAGTTTGCTGCTATTCTTATTTCTTTTTTTTAAACTCACTCATAGCTAGCATATGGCTATTGTTTGCTGAGCCTTTCTTTATTGCCCATCCTTAGTTGCCCTTGAGAAGGTAGGGTTTAGCTGCCTTTTTGAACCACTGTGTTCCATTTGGTATAGGTATGTTGTTAGGGAGGGAATTCCAGGACTTTGAACATATAACAGTAAGAAAACCCTGATATATTGCTATATCAAGATGGTGAGTGGCTTGGAAGGAACTTACATGTGGTGTTCCAATGGATCTGCTCCCCTTGTCTGCAGTGGTAACCGTCATGGGTTTGGAAGGTGCTGACTAAGAAGCCTCAATGAATTTTGCAGTGCAGCTTGTGGATGGTACACACTGCTGCTGTTAAACATCATTGGTGCAGAAGTGAATATTTGTGATTGTGGTGCCAATCAAATGTATTACTTTTTTACCTAGATGGTATCACGATTCTTGTGTGTTGTTGAAGCTGCATGGTGGGAAGTATTCCATCATATACTTGACTTGAGCCTTGTAGATTATAGGAATTCAAAAACTGAGGTTCAGTTTCTGGTCAGTGACCCTAGAATGTTAATAGTGGGGGATTCAGCAATGGTGGTGCTTTGAATGTTGAGACAAGTTGATTACATTCTCTCTTGCTGGGTATGATTACTACCTGGCACTTGTGCAGCAAGAATGTTACTTCCAACTCTCCAGCCCACACAGTGATATTGTCCAGGTCTTGTTGCAACCCAACAAGTACTACTTCAACATCTGAAGAATCATGAATGATGCTTAACATGGTGCAATCAAATTGAGTGCAGATGTGTGGGAGGCAAACAACATATATATCTTTGTTCAAAAAAAAATTCTGATTGTTGACAGGAGAAGAAACCACTTCAGACTCTTGTGGTTAACATGATGTGGTTTATTGCATGTTTGCAAATAGTTACAGGTTACAGCGAACTTTATAATGGACAGCATTACAAAGATGGAGAAGAAGCAGATATTAGGTTCCACTCTTTTGAGAGTCTAAGCTGGTTGGCCCACTGGCCCATATGACATCATCATGTTGGTTGGTGCATGTGACATTCCTTTCCAGCCAATGTACAACATCTCTACCAAGTTTTTATCTCATTATCAATGATATACATGCATGCGTAAGGCTATATTTAACACTGCTCCATCTTTCCCCAAATCTGTGGCTTTACAAATTCAGGTGATCTGGAGGTTTCAGTATTCTCCAGGAATCTATGTTCTTTAGACTTGGAAGATTACAAGTTTTCTGGTTAGAAGAGTGTTTAAGTTTGATTCTCTTTCAGAAAGTCTGATGTCTGTAAAGTCCTAATTACTAGATTTGCAATATCCCCAGATCTGTGACCTAAGATTATTCATTTTTGAGCCCTTTATTTCTGCTTCTGCAGTCATGCCTCATGGACCCCATCTATATCGTGGACTTTCAGTGTCCTGTTATGAGCTGTTCTCTCCTGGAATGAGAGAAATGGAGGGATTGAGAGAGATGAAATTTGTTCTGGTATCATGGTTTTGTCCGCCCGTCGTCTAGGAAGAGGAAGCAGTTTGTTTACACCATTCCCTTGGCCAGGGCCTTCTGGTACATATCAGAGAATCAAAGTGTCATCTTGTCCTTCTCTGACATCCTACGGAAACGCCCTTCAGTCTTGCTTGGTCAAAACCTTGGAATTCTCTGGCTAATGTCATTGGGGGTCTATTGTAGCAAATAAATTGCAGTAGCTCAAGAAGGCAGCTCACTACCACCTTCTCATGAGCATATAGGGATGAGCACTAAAGACTGGCCCAGGCAGTGATGCCCACATCTCATGAAAAAAGGTGATACAAGACATTTAATGACTTAATCTTGCTCCTAATTTGTATGTTGTTACAGTGGAGGCCTGTGACCAGCTGTTTGCCGTAGGGATCAGTGTTGGGTCCACTGCTTTTTGTCACTTATATAAATGATTTGGTTGTGAATTTGGAGGTGTGGTTAGTACTTTATTTACACAGAGAATGGTTAGTGTACTGGATGAACTGCCAGAGGAAGTGGTGGATGCTGGTACATTTATAACATTTAAAATTCTTTGACAAAGTATATGAATAAGAAAGGTCTACAGTGATATGGGCCAAATGGAGCCAGGTGGGACTAGTTTAGATTGGGAGCATAATTGGCATAGACTAGTTGGACTGAAGTGTCTGTTTGCTTGCTGTGGGACTCTGTGACGCCAAAATGTGACGACAGGAAAGAAAATTATCTCGGAGTACAACACGAACTTGATCAGATGGGTCAATGGTTTGAGGAGTCGCAGATGGAGTTTAAATGTGAGGTTTGTATTTTGATAACTTGTTCAGGGCCGGAATGATACAGTTAATAGTAGGGCCCTGGAGAGTGTTGCTGAGCTAAGATACCTAAGGGTACAGGTGCATAGTTCCTTGAAAGTGGAGCCACAGACAGACAAGGTGGCGAAGAAGGCATTTGGCATGTTTGCTTTCATTGGCCAGTGCGTTGAATATGGGAAATGAGACATCATGTTGAGGCTGACAGGAATTGGCAAGCCACTTTTAGAAAATTGCATTCTGTTCTGGTCTGTCTACTGTAGGAAAGATATTGCTATTCTTTCAAGGGTTCAGAAAAGATTTACAAGGAATTTTACAGGATTGGAGGGTTTGAACCATAGGGAGAGGCTGAAAAAGCTGAGTCTTTTCTTCCCTGGGGCATCAGAGACTAAGGGGTGATTTTATATATTGTTTATAAAATCATGAGGGGCATGGATAGGGTGAAGAACCAAGTTCTTTTGCCCAGGCTGGGAAGACCCAAAACAGAGGGCATAGGTTTAAGGTGAGAAAGCAAAGATTTAAAAGGGACCAGAGGGGTAAATTTTCATGCAGAATGCGGTGCATGTATGGAATGGGCTAACAGAGGAAAGGGTTGGAGGCTGGTAGAATTACAACACTTAAATAAACTTCTGGATAGGTACATGAATATAAAAGGTTGAAAGGTGTATTTAGCCAAATGCTGACAAATGGGACTAGATCAGTTTAAGATATCTGGTCGATGCAGATGATTTGATTCAAAGTGTCTATTTCCATGCTGTATAACCCTATAACTCTGTGACACCATATGAAGCAGTAATAGACCATAGGAGATAGACATTCGGCTGCTCAAGCCTGTTTCACCTTTCAATTAGTTCTTGACTATTTTATATCTCAATTTCACAAGGTCATATTCATTTCATAATCCTCAAAATCCTTGCAAATCAAAAACCAAATCGTACCAAATTCAATTCTCAAATTTTCAGTTGAACTAGCCACATTGAATTTTAGAGTAAATTAATCACAAATTTTACAGCTGGCAGCAACAGCTATACCACTGGTGACTGTTATTATTCTTCACTCGCCTTTAAAGCTGCATTTGTTGGAGTCAGGAATACTGTATGTGAACTTTCCAAATATCTCGGCTTGTTATATCTCAAAGTACAGTGTGTCAGCTCCTGTTAATGAAAGAAATGTGCGGATCACAGTTTGTTGCCATTGGCTGGGTGAAAAGTTGGGTTACAGATATCAAAGGAAACATGCCCCAAGGCTGATGGATTCTTCATACAAACAAGAGTAGACATTTGGTGCTGAAAGACTAGCAACAGAATTAGCAAACTGAGATTTTGTCTCATAACATTGCATCAATCCCTCTAGAGAAATACACAATGGCCACAATCAAAATGCAAATTTCAAAGCTGTGCATTCTTCCTAAAATGGGAACTACTTAGAAAAATGTTCAAACTGAAACAGAAAATTTTAACTTGTGATATGAGCTATCAAATTTGTACATCAATAATAAATTAACTGAGATGCAAGTTACAGATTAATCTCAATGCTACTTAAATTAAGGTGGCAGTAAAAGATTTGAGCTACCAGGAATTTCTGAATGACAGGCAAAATATTTTGTTAACTTCTAATATGATCATATAGATGCTTAATAACACGTAAAAATGCCCTTGGAAATGCTTTGTGGTGTTGCAGTGTATCATTGTGCGAGACTATTGTGCCATGGGATGTTAAAGGTAAGAGTAGCGACAATGAAAGAATCTGTTCCGAAATGCTCAGAAGGAGGATTAGTGTGTTGTAAGTTTCTGCTGAAGTAAAGCATAAACTGTTCACTCTTGCTGTGATTGGAAAATGTAGAATGAGGCAACATGGATAGAATGTTAAATAATTAAATCCAAGAGTACAGAGTACGTCAGAAAAAAAAAAGATTTGTTACACAGTGAATTCTGAAGCAACAGATTGAGTGAAGGCTATGAGTGATTGAAACAGAGACCATTACATTAAATGTAACTAGATGCCGTGTTTGGTTCTTTTTGAGGTTAAGGAAGGCAATTTCCTAGAGTTATCTCAAATTCATCTCTTTTTCCAGCTTTCCTCTTTTTGTATAACTATTCCATGAGATGTTTTGACTTGGATACGACTTCCTGTCTTTCTCACACTCGCTTAACCAACCTCTTGTCTTACCAACCCCTCAGTTTCCTGATGCCACCCACCCAAGGTTAGACGCCCCTCTGCTACTACCAGACCCATTCTCTCCCAGGCCCAACATCCTCTCCTGTCCCACCAGCATGACCATCTGGGTCCATCCCGTTGCCCGTCTACACTCATTCTCCAGGTCCAGAGCACAATTCCACTACCAACCTGAGATACTGCCCAAACACAGCTCTCGCTCCACTGCCAACCCCATCCTGTACCAACTCAATGCCCCTGACTTGGTGTACTGACAGCCTCTGTCCTGCCCCCACTCACCTGAAATGAAGGCAGTAACAGAACACTGTCGGGGATTGATTATTACTGAGAATGAAGGAGAGATCATCACTGTCGGAGGGGATGGGGGTGAGTGAGGAGGGATCATTGCTGGAAGGATGGAGTGAGTGAAGGGAGATTACTGCCAGGGGGTGGCAGATCACTGTCAGCAGTGGTGAGGGAGGAGAGTCACTGTTGGGGGGAATGGAGATTAATGAGGTTGGTGTTCAAACTGAACAGTGGAATGACAGCACTGTGATAATCTACCATCATACATGCACACTGCTGTGATTTTTCAACTTCACAGAAAGGCAGAACCTACTGCTGTGAAGTAGCAGGAGGCATGGTTTTATGGGCCCTACACATTCCGCATTGTGACAGTTGGATCTCAGACACATTCCAAATTTCTGAAGGAGCCGGGCTCAAAATTGCTGGCAAGATATTTGGTGCTCAGTCGGAGTGCAATAATATAGGAGCAGTGTGGCAATCTGAAAGTGACCTCGGAATATCCAGGCCATTAACATCTGATGTCAGACCGACTGTCTAATTTCAGCATCATCTGTTTTCATTTCATTCTTCCAGGATTCACAGTCCTTTGCTCATGATAATACATATGCTGACATATTGCCAAATTTCTCTACCTGCTGTTTGAATGAGATGCTCATTTGATGTGAATACATTACCATATTTATAATGAACACAGAACACCACAATCTGAACCAACTGGTGTGCAAAGTGACTGGCAAAATGACTGAAAGGAAATGTGTTGAAGTTGGGGTCATTTTCTGACTTGGGGGCCTGCAGCCTCAAACACCAGTAAAATAAAAACATGTAATATTTACCAGCCATTTAATGCTGCTTCAACTTTTCCACACGTACAATACCAGTATTTTCAGACTGCAACGCTAACAATGGTGATATTGAATATGGCTCTCAAAGGGTTAATACTGACATGTGTCACACCACTCAGATGATATCATTTGGACTTGAGGGCAGAAAGATTTAACTGAAGGAGTGAGACCTCACATATGGTCCTCCTTAATGTGCCTGTGACAGTATCTATCATATCAACATAGCCAGTAGGTAGGTGTCAATCACAAGAGACTCTTCTAGTTAGACCAGGAAATAATTTTCTTCTACCAAATTAGACCAATCAACCTCCTGCACGTAAAGAGGATTTTGGAAGCAATCTTCAGTGTAAGTAGCAGCTCACAAAGCATAGTGAGTTGTCATATGCACACACCATGGTGAGCAATGATGTGGGTTTGATTTGAATGCTTAGACAATACCACGGTGAGCAGCATTGTGTAATCAATGGCTTCAACTGTAGGTCATCTGCTCATGCAGGGCAGTCAGCAGCAAGGAAATGCTGATGATTTAAGAAGGCTACGGAAAAAGAAAACCATTGTAGCAATTCTCGTTCCTCTGTCTTTTCCGAACTATAATCAGTTCTGATAAAGGGTTGCTGCACCAGAATCATTAACTCTGCTTTCTCTCCATGGATACTGCCGGGCCTGCTGAGGTTAATCAGCGATTTTTCTTTTTGTTTCAGGCTTGGCTTCCTGTTTTACTTCTAGATGTACTCAACTGCTGGTTAACTGCAACCTGTCTGCTGGTTCCCAGCTTCTCAAATGTAAAGTCCATTAAAACTCAACTTCAGAGATATCCTACTCCTAATACTGCTGTTGATTTTGTGAGAATGCTTGATGTAGGCAATCAATGAATTGGCCCGAAACATTAGCTTTCCTGCTCCTCTGATGCTGCTTGGCCTGCTGTGTTCATCCAGCTCCATACCTTGTTATCTCAGTCAATGACTCGCGGTCGTTTTTTGGTAGTTGATTGGGTTTATTAGTTTATTAGCAGCAGTCTAGATGTGATCCATCAGTTAGTTAGGATCCAGAGCTTCCAGCTGCCTGCCACTTCAGTACACCATTGTGCTGTCTGGCTACCATTTCTGCCTCAGGCCTACTGCAGTGCTCCAGTGAGTTAACAAGCTCAAAAAACAGCATTTCATCTTTTACTTTGGGATCCTGCAGCCACTAGGACTCAACATTAAGTCTGATAACTTTAGAGCCTGATCCTTCCATGTTCTTAACAGCAGTCCTGTCGTGACATGGCCTGTTAACAGCGCAGCCTAGACATTCCTTCCTATACTTAGCCCTCATTATCACCCTGTTATTCATTTTACTTTCTGTCCTGGCTTACTGTCAATAATCCCCTTGTCTGCCTACTGGTCTCATATCTCTCTTTATCTCTCTCACTCTTTCTCTCTCTAGACACTATGTCCCCAACCTCCCCTGCCAACCATATCTTCAGTGAAACTATTACTTTCTCCCTGCTGCTATCAGTTCTGATGAAGAGCCACTGGACTCAAAACGTTAACTGTCTTTCTCTCCCCAGATGCTGCCAGACCTGCTGAGTTTCTCCAGCATGACTCAGATCTGCAACATCCACAGTTCTCTATATAAAAAGGATTGGTGTTTGTTGAGGAATAATGTTGGGGCTCAGGAACAGGAAAGCCAATTGGAAGCGAAGTTCATGCGAGGGAGAGAGGTGGAAACAGGTTGATGGGATTGTGCAAGGCAAAAGAGGGGTGTGGGTGGTAGTAACCGGTGGCTGGGCAATGCCCAGTATGAATGGCACCCAGCCTGAATGGTGCCCATCATGATGGTGCCCACTCCTGCCAAAACTTGCTGTTCTTCAGATTCAAAATGTAACTGTAAAATGATTAGGATACTGCTCAGAGTAGACAGAGTCAATGGAGTTCCGAAGAAGGGTCACTGGACCCGAAACATTAACTCTGATTTTTCTTCACAGATGCTGCCAAACCTGCTGACCTTTTCCAGCAACATCTGTATTTTTATTTAGGTTTTCTTTAAACAGTCAATGTCAGTTTTTTTGGACAAAAACATGGGATCCACGCTTCTGGTTGCTATGATATTAAGGGGAAAATATACAAATCTGAAACACAGCTATGTTTCTTTTGTAATAATTCCTTTGTCCACTTGAATTGCATGTGGAGTAAACATGCTTGGGGTTCAAATGTCGGTCAAGTGATTTGCACTATGCCGTCGGTGCATACAAATCCAACATTGTCATCTCAGTGATAGAGAAGTCATGAGCAATGACTTCACAAGAGTCAAATGTTGGCTAAAAAGATCTCCAGATGAGATGAGATTAGTGACAGTTGTGGACACAATGACTTAATGCTTGATTGTGGAGTCATTGTCCAGCAGGGAAAGGGTGTTACGGGTGAGGGCTAGTATTCAACATCCACAAGGTAGAGTTCAGTACAGCAGGCAACAACAGCAGCGCCCATGCCAGCAGATTTGGATCAGGAGGGGTCCCAGTGGATGGAGATTGTTGAAGGTGGGTGAAGGTGGGGAGAGGACACCCCTCAAAAGAAATGTGCAGGTTTGACGTCATATCATCCTGAAAATTCATTGAGGTGAAGGCACAGTTGAATAAAACAAAGGCCTTTGCACATTATAGAGCATTCAGCGTCAGGCAACAGAAGGCCAGAAGGTATGATAAACACATGACAAGTGGTGGGGTTAGAGGAAGCGAAGGAAAAGGAAGAAGACGAAGATTCCAGAGGGCTAAGGGTACCTCTGGGTTGTTGCAGCTTGCATTCTTCAGTGCTTGAAAGAAAGAAAGTTTTTCTCATCAAAACGTCAAACCAGCCAAGGAATGAAGTAGAACTTGGGGCAGGACAGTTTTGAGATATTGTGAGGCAGCTCTGAGAAGAGAGAGGTCAGGTGTGTGTACATGATGGCATAGAGCACTTAGTGTGGATCTCAGCAGGTGGAGAGGACAGCTGTCTGAAGTGGTTTACATCTTTGAGGTAAAATAGAGAGATAAAGTCACAGAAACCAGACAGTCATAGAGCATGGAAACATGCCATTTGGCCCATCTTATCCATGCTAACAGCAATCACCAAACCACACTCATCTCATTTATCTGCACTTGATCCGTAGCTTACAATGCCCTCGCGTTTTCGATGCTTATCCAGAAGACTCTTAAAAGAAAGAATATCTGCCCCCCTCACATTCTCAGGTAGCGCATTCCATATTTCCAAAACACTCTGGGTAGAAACCTTTTTTCTTAGATCCCCTCTAAATCTTATATATACTCATCATATTAAAATTGTACCTTCTGGCCTTAGCCTCATCTGCCATGGGGAAAGGGTTCACATGGTCTATGCTGTCGAAGCCATGTAATTTTGCATATCTCAATCTGATACCCCCTCAGCTGCCTCTGCTCTAAGGAAAACAAACCCAGCCTACACAGTTTCTTGTCAGACTGAGACTTTTCATCACAGACAACTTTCTGGTGAATCTCCTTTGTACTGTCTTCAGTGCAATCATGTCCTTCTGACAGAGTGGCGATAAGAACTGTACACAATATTCCATCTGTGACATAACCAATTTTATGAAGTTGTACATGACTTCCCTGCTACTTTTTTCTACTCCTGGGTAATAGAGGCAAGCATCCTTTATTTCTGAACATTTTGGGTCTGATCACCCTTCCTCAGAACCGGTAATAGCTAGGAAAATGTTGGTTTCCCTAGCTACCATCAGTGTTCTGAGGAAGGGTCCCCGGAACCCAAAGGTTAACTCTGATTTTTCTTCACAGATGCAACCATCTGAGCTCTTCCAGTAACTTCTGTTTTGTTCCTGATTTACAACATCTGCAGGTTTTTTTAAAATCAGTTTTTATCCTTTATGTCTTCTTCACCACCTTGTCTACCTGTGCTGGCACCTTCAGGGATCTATGGGCTTGTATGCCAAGGTTCCTTTGTTCCTCAGTACTGCCTAGAGACCTGCTCTGCAATGTGTATGTCTTTCCCTAATTAGATCTTTCAAATGCATCACCTCAAGACCATCTGCCATTTCTCTGCCCAGCTTACCAGCTGATCAATATCAGACTGCAGCTGGAAACTATCCATCTCACCATGAACAACACCAACATGTTTTTTGTGTCATCTGCAAACTTTCTCATTATATCTTTTACATGCACATTGAAATTGTTAATGTACATAACAAATAGCAAGGATCCCAGTGCCAATCCCTGTGACAGACTGCAGGCTTCCAATCACAAAAAAAACCCTCCACTCTTTGCCTCCTATGTATAAGCTAATTTTGGATCCAATTTGCCAACCTGCCTTGGGTTCCATCAACATTCGGCCGGCCTTCAATGTAGGACCTTGCCAAGGGCCTGACTGGAGCCGATGGAAACCATATGAACTGCACTGAGATTGCCAACATATTTAGTCATCTTTTCAAAAAAAGCGCAATTATATTAGTTCAACAGGATCTCTCTCTAACAAATCCATGCTGGCTATCCCTCATCAACCTCTACCTTTGCATGTGTTAATTAATCTTATCCCTCAGCAATTTTTCCCATAATTTCCCTACCACCAACATCAAACTAACTGGGTTGTATTTACCTGGCCTATCCTTGCTGCCTTCTTGAAAAAAGGATCCACTTTAGATATCTTCCTGTCATTTGACACTTCGCCTTTAGCCAGTGAAGTATTAAATACCTCTGATAATAGGAACTGCAGATGTTGGAGAATCTGCGATAACAAAGTGCAGAGCTGGATGAACACAACAGGCCAAGCAGCATCAGAGGAGCAGAAAAGCTAACATTTTGGGCCTAGATCCTTTTCTGATGAAGGGTCTAGGCCTGAAATGCCAGCTTTTCTGCTCCTAAGATGCTGCTTGGCCTGCAGTGTTCATCCAGCTTCGCACTTTATTAAATATCTCTGCCAGGGCCCCAGTAATCTCTTCCCTTGCTTCCCATAGCAGCCTGGAATACACCTTATCAGGTCCTGGAGATTGATAGACAGAGGCTCAGCTGCATTAGGCACTACAAGTCAGACAGGACGTGATTGATATCGAGATCCTGTGGGTGACAGGTGAGTTCTGCTGACGTCACGTGCTATGGAAAAATCATTAGTGACTGTGCCTGCAGGCAACCTCAACTGACTGTAGCAGATGGGCACATTCGAAGGTCCAGGACTGCATGTTGAGGGTCGCACTAAAGCTCGGGAAGTTGCTACCAAGGCACAGTGCAGTAAAGCCACTGTCTAGGATGTTTGAGAGGAAGTTAAATGAAGGTCGTTCACTAATTGGGCCCTCCCGATGCCTCCTCTGGATATAAATATAGGGATATATAAGGGATGTTCTGAGTTTGTTCTCCATAGACAGAGACTGCACAGGATCGAACTGATCTCACGATTATGTATGTACATAAAGATATTTTATGAATAAAGTATATATTTGAAATAAAAAAAGGTCAGAATTTGTTTTGCATTGCGAAGGCGAACACCAGTCTTTACTGTTTCAGAGATAGTAGGAACTGTAGATGCTGGAGAATCTGAGATAACAAAGTGTGAAGCTGGATGAACACAGCAGGCCAAGCAGCATCAAAGGAGCAGGAAAGCTGCCATTTTGGGCCTAGACCCTTCTTTAGAAATGGGGAAGGGGAAGCGGGTTCTGAAATAAATAGGGAGAGAGGGGGACGCAGATAGAAGGTAAATAAAGGAGAAGATAGGTGGAGAGGAGACAGACAGGTCAAAGAGGTGGGAATGGAGCCAGTAAAGGTGAGTGCAGGTGGGAAGTTAGGGAGGAGGTAGGTCAGTCCAGGGAGGATGGACAGGTCAAGGCAGTGAGATGAATCTAGTAGAAAGGAGATGAGGTGTGTGGGGCTTGAGGAGGGACAAGGGGATAGGTGGGAGGAAGGACAGGCTAGAGAGGTGGGGACGAGCTGGGCTGGTTTTGGGATGTGGTGGGGAAGGGGAGATTTTGAAGCTTGTGAAGTCCGCGTTGATACCATTGGGCTGCAGGGTTCCCAAGCGACATATGAGGTGCTGTTCCTGAAACCTTTGGGTGGCAATAACAGCCATAACAGCGTCCCCTTTGTCCTCAAGTATCACACCACCAGTCTCCGGATCGAAACACATCATCCTCTGACACTTTCGCCATCTGCAATCTGACACCACCAACAAAGACATTTTTCCCTCCCCACCCTTATCTGCTTTCCGGAAGGACCACTCCCTCCGTGACTCCCTTGTTGTGGCACTGCAGGAGGCCCAGGATGGACATGTCATCTGAGGAATGGGAGGGGGATTCAAAATGGCGGCTGGGAGGTGCAGTCGTTTAATGCGAACTGAACGTAGGTGTTCTGCAAAGCAGTTCCTAAGCCTCCGCTCGGGTTCCCTGATGTAGAGGAGGCCACAATGGGAACAGCGGATACAGTATACAACATTAGCAGGTGTGCAGGTGAATATCTGTTTGATGTGAAAAATCTTGTTGAGGCCTGGGATGGGATGAGGGGGGAGGTGTGTGGGAAGGTGTAACACTTCCAACAGCTGCAGGGGAAAGTCCCAGGTGTGGTGTGGCTGGAGGGGGAGTGTAGAGCAGACAAGGGAGTCACGGAGAGAGTGGTCCTTCCGGAAAGCAGATAAGGGTGGGGAGGGAAAAATGTCTTTGTTGGTGGAGTCAGATTGCAGATGGCGAAAGTGTCAGAGGATGATGTGTTTCGATCCGGAGGTTGTTGGTGTGGTACGTGAGGACAAAAGGGATGCTGTTATGGCTGTTATTGCGGGGAGGGGGTGTGAGGGATGAATTGCAGGAAAGGCAGGGGTTACGGTCGATGGCGTTCTTGACCAGCGGGTTGGTGGAGGGGTGGGGGGGGAGTTGCAGTTCTTGAAAAATGAGGACATCTGAGATGTTCAGGAGTGGAATGCCTCACCCTGGGAGTAGATGTGGCAGAGGCGAAGGAATTGGGAATAGGTGGTGGCATTTTTGCAGGAAGGTGGGTGGAAGGAAGTGTATTCTCGGTAGCTGTGGGAGTCAGTGGGCTTGAAATGGATATCGGTTTCCAGGTGGTTGAAAACAAAGAGGTCCAGGAAGGAGAGAGAGATATCAGAGATAGTCCAGGTGAACTTAATGTTGGGGTGGAAGGTGTTGGTGAAGTGGATGAACTATTTGAGTTCCTTGTGGGGGCATGACACAGGGCCGATTCAGTCATCAATGTAATGGAGGAAGAGGTGGGGCTGAGGGCCAATGTAGGTACAGAAGAGGGATTGTTCCACGTGACCTACAAAGAGGCAGGCATAACTTGGGCCCACGCGGGAACCCATGGTCATCCCCTTTGACTGTAGGAAGTGGGAGGAATGGAAAGAGAGGCTTTTGAGGGTGAGGGCAAGCTCGGCTAAGCGGATGAGGGTGTCAGTGGAGGGGTCTGCTCAGGCATGTGAGACAGGAAGAAGCAGAAGATCTTTCGGCCATCCGCATGGGGAATATAGGTGTAAAGGGACTAGATGGTGTTGGTGTTGGTGTTGGAAACCAAGGAACTGGACATTTTGGAGGAGGTGGAGTGCGTGGGTGGTGTCACGGATGTAGGTAGGGAATTCCTGGACCAAGGGGGAGAAAATGGAGTTGAGATAGATGGAGATACGTTCGGTGGGGCAGGAGCAGGTGGAGACAATGGGTCGACCAGGGCAGGTGGGTTTGTGGATTTTGGGAAGGAGATAGAAGCAGGCAGTGCAAAGTTGGAGAACAACGATGTTGGAGGCTGTGGGTGGGAGGTCACCTGAGGTGATGAGGTTGTGGATGGTTAAGTAGACGATGGCTTGGTAGTCGCAGGTGGGATCATGATCAAGGGAGCGATAGGAGGAGGTGTCGCAGAGTTGGTGCCTGGCCTTGGCGATGTAGAGGTCAGTGCGCCATACTACAACTGCGCCTCCCTTGTCCACAGGTTTTCTGGTGAGGTTGGGATTGGAGCGGAGGGAGCGGAGGGCTGCATGTTCTGTGGGGGAGGGGTTGGAGTGGATGAGGGGGTGGAGAAGTTGAAGCGATTGATGTCACAATGGCAGTTGGAGATGAAGAGGTCGAGGAAGGGTAGGCAGGCCCGAACAGTGCCCTTCCACTGACACCCTCCTCCACTTAGCTGAACTAGTCCTCACACCCAACAACTTCTCTTTCAATTCCTCCCATTTCCTACAGATGAAAGGGGTGGCCATGGGTACCCTCTTGGGCCCAAGCTATGCCTGCCTCTTTGTAGGTTATGTGGAACAGTTCCTCTTCCATAGCTACACTGATCCTAAACCCCACCTCTTCCTCCGTTACATTGATGGCCCAGTGCCTGGGCCCGAAAAGTCAGCTTTCCTGCTCCTCTGATGATGCTTGGCCTGCTGTGTTTATCCAGCTCTACACCTTGTTATCACCAGTCTTTTTTGGTTTTGTTTTGGTTCAAGTTCATCTTTAGTCGCGATAACTTGATCATCTGATAACTTGCCTGCATACGATAGTGCCCTAGCT